>NW_022900920.1:26649623-26694023 GCF_012274545.1 Fukomys damarensis | reverse complement strand
TGTAGATGGGGAGGGGAGGAGGGGGTGAAGGGAGGGCAGAGGTAAGGGGAAAAAATGAGAATCAAGACTTGTCATGTAGAGGTACATGATCCCAACAATGAATGCAAATGTACTGTATCTCTAAAATGTACCAATAAACTCAATTAAAGCTGAAAAAAAAAAAAAGATGGTCACTGCAGCCCTTTTCATTTTTTGCTTATACAGAATTTATTATTTGGGGCTAATTAAGCTGCAGAAACTAGAATAAAGTTTAAAAGAAAAGTTAATAAAGTTAATTTTTTTAAAAGGCAGAGAGGAAATAGCAGGGGCAGCAGATGAGATTGGCAAACAGTGGAAGGTTCTTGCCTGGGAGAATGTTCTACAATCTGGATCTGTCTCTTCTTGTCATGGTGGGATTATGGATGGGCAGGCTATATCTAAGGACTATGCATGCAGAAGACAAGGACATGTTGTTTTGACTATTGTTCCTGGGAAAACCCAGCAAACTTTTTATTTCTGTGACTCTCCACTCTCCTCCCACTGACAAGAGGCTCTCTGATTGGATATGACCTTTATCCCTGATGTTGGACACAAACCTCTAGGAGGGCAGGCAGGCATCCCTATGGAGACTGGGTTCCCTCTGGGGCACACTGGTACTATTTCGCTTTTTTCAGGCTGAGGATGAAAAGCTTTGGATCAGTTCCAGCAGTTGCCTGGGGGTGGCTTCATGGAAGGATTCATCTGTGTTTTTGATGAAGACTTTTTTGAGAATTAGTAGGGATGTGAGAGCTTCTTTTCTAGTGCAAATATGATGTTGTGAGTGATAAACTTAACATTATTTATTACAGCACTATACGTGATTTAACAAACTAGTCCACGCATATCCCAGAACACAGTACTGTACTTGGCATATGCTGAACACTTCATAAATGTTAGCTGCAGTTATTTCTGTTGAATGTTTTGTTATCTGTTTGAACTGCATCACACCTACAGGTACCTCCAAGGGTGGAGGATGCAGATTTAAACTCAAATCGCTTTGATTCTATAGTCAGTAGACTTTATAGTGAGGCAGCAATATTACAGTAAGTCCCTTATTTATGAATGAGTTCTATTCCAAGAGAAAATTTTTAAAGCAGATTCCTTTGTAAGTCTGACAAAGTGAGTCCTTGTGTCTTGGGCACAAAAATACCATGTAAAGCACAAACACACACAGAGAAGTACTGTAAATAAACTATTTTTACTTTTACAGTTACCTTAAAGTGATAGTACAGTTCAGTACAACTATAAATAAACTATTTTTAGATTTACAGTTACCTTAAAATGGTGATATATATGGGAAATAAATGTAACTCCTAACTTGCTAGATGTCAGGTATGCCGAGTTCACATTCCCCACAACTGAAGAGTGAATCCCAAGGAACAACAGAGGTTAAGAGTAGGAAATATTTATTGAGAGAAGGAGATACAACTCCTGAAAGACAGAAGAGAATCCAAAAAATGGGTTGCTGTGGGCCCCACTTTATAGAGGAAGTTTTATAGAGCAAAATCACGAGCTGGTTGCAAAATCATAAGGTGAGTACAACGAGGGACCAAACTGTGATCAACCAATAGGATTAGAAGTTTAGCCACTTTGGTAATATTGACCCAATGGGAAGCAGGTCATGTTGCAAAGTGTAAATGCTTTCTTTTACAAAGAGATGAGCCAGGGTTTTCTGGCCACACCCCATGGTGACCAATGTCTACCAGGTGAGCACCGCCCCCACTTCATTCTGCATCCCATGCAGGCTTGGTCATCCTGTCCCCATCTTGAGGCCTGGCCTTCAACAGCTGTGCATCCAGCCACAATTGTAATGCATTTCGATTGCATTATGTGGTATTGTATTTCCATCCTCTGCACTGACTCCCTCGAGGGCCCAGCCCTGTCTGACCACCTAGAATACTTTTACCTAACTTAGCTTCCATAATATTGGTGCAATGCCTCCATGATTTGTTCACATCTACAAATGTTCATAATGCGAAGTGTGTTCATATCTGTGAAAGTTCGAAACTGGAATGTTCGTAAGTCGGGGACTTACTGTATATGAGACAAGTGCAATAGCTGAAACTACCCTGAAAATGACAGGCTAGAAATAAAATTATCCCTTTCAAATTGCTCTTAGAAATTCAGGAAGGAGCCCATGGCCATTCCACCCTGAACTTGCCTGATCTCATCTAATCTTGGAAGCTAACCAGGGTCTGGCCTGGTTAGTACTTGGACAGGAGTGATTCAGGGAGGGGAATTACAATAGAGAGATTGTGAAGCTATATGTTTAGTCATCCAACCACAAAATATCATCTTCGTACCAAGCCCTTTGCATCTCCTATGGTTTTATTCTCATGAGAAAGCACTGTCTTCTTGGTAAATGAAGTTAATGAGCTTAAAAATATCTTCTTCCAGAGAGCAGACAGGCGCCACCCTCTCACAGCTTCTAGAGGGATCTAAATTTTGTCAAGCGGCCACACAATTAAGGCTGATGATATTTCACATATTTTCAAGACCATAATTTTCACCTTTTTTTTTCTTCTCCAAACCCCTCTATTTCTATTTACTTGATATCAACAAAGCTCAAGGCTGTATTTAACTAAAAAATTATTTCTCTTTCAAAATCAAAGCTATTTATCAAAGGGTGTTGATGTGACTGTGCCTAAATACTGACACAACTCCCAATTCATGCTTTGGTGACTCCCCATGCATAATTAAAGCTTGTTCGGGAAAATCCCAAAAGAGAATTTTCTTTTTTTTAAAGATATCCTTAAAATCGGTGTTATCTGTCACTGTTGTAGGTATTATTTCTTAGAAATACCTTTCTTTTTTTTTTTAAAGGGCAAGAGGGACATGTAATTAACCCTTGTGGTTGATGCAAATTTTTTTCTTTTTTTACCAGCAAGCTTCCTACTGATATTCTCTACTTATGGGGACCCTGCTAATTAACACATTTACCTCAAGCTTTCTCAGGTAGAAATAACAGCATTCATGGTACAGAGTATGAAGGAAGCTTCTGTGAGGAGGGAAAAGTCCTTGCTCCAAATCCACAGCAAGCCAAAGACCAACAATGCTGGTTTCTCCATTTTTCTAATAACTCAGCTACAAGACTAACCCTAGCTATAAGACTTCAATCTCTCCAAATTTCTCTATTAACTCACAACATAAACAGAAAACATCTCACCTGATGATCTTGCCAGTGCTATCTCTGGCGAAGACAACAGCATACATTGTAAAGAAGTGGATGGTCCAGGACAATTATTAGAGATGAGCTCTCTTAGGGAAAGTTCCTGAGAGGCTTCTCCTCCCAGGGAGCTTCCTGCCTTCAAGCTACAGGGTAGATGTTCCTGAAACTGAACCCTACAAGTTCCCAAGAGTGAGTTCTACTCTTCCTTCCTGGACTGGCCAGGCATATCAGTGGTATTTTCTACTTTTACATTCAACTGGCTCACCTGAGACATCAAGAAATAATTACACTTAAATATGTTTTTAAAAAATAAGTACAGTGGTAACCCACTTCGTGGATGTTTCTGTTTGAGAACAATTCAGTTCACAAACAGAAGCTTTCAGTAAAATTTTGCTTCCGTTCATGCATCAAGTGACAAACCCAAAGTGGCCATCTTCCCCAGAATCATGGAATGAATTAAGTTTTTTAATCCAAGTACCATGGTACAGTGGTACCTTGTTTAATGAATTTAATTTGTTTTACATTTTGTGGGGAGATGGGTGCATTTGTGTTTGTGTGGGGAAGGTGGCCCTGGTCTTGTTTGTCACCCGACGTGGAGTTTGAGAATGGAAGCAGAATTTTGTCAAACACTTTTGTCTGACAACCAAATTGTTTGTGAACAGAAGTGCATGTGATCCAAGGCACCACTATAGTTCAAATCTCATAAGTTACAAAAGTATATCCACTTTGATAAAATTTCCTTCCAAATTCCAGGAACTCAGTTACCTGCTGTTCTCAGAAGCAAAGTGATCATTTTCTTTTGTCTCCTTCTGAAAGTATTTTATACAAAATTACAATTGCTTATATGTGTTTTCATGTACCTATTTTTAAACACATAGCTGTTTGTTTTTACTTTGCCTTACTAACAATATAGTTCAGAGGTCGTTCTCTATATTTCAAAAAAGATTTCACATCTCAATAGACAGTTTTCTCAGTCTTTTCTCAAAGTACTGAGAAGAGTTCATCATAATCTTGCCTATCTCCTAATGGTAAAATTTAGTTTATTTCTCTGATTTGCTGATGGTGCCACAATCATTGCACACATGGGAAAATGTCTGTGAGCTAAAGTTCTAGGTGCAAACTGCTCTGTCACAAGTCTTATGAATTTAGAATTTTGACAAATACTGCTTATTTTTCTCCTTTGAACGTGTCTACCTGTAATATAAGAGTATTTGCTTCACTGGTCTATTGGCATATCACATGTATAACTTTTTAATATTTGCCAGCCTGATATGTAAAAAATAGTATTCTTATATGTGAGGTCGATCATTTTTTCATATAAATAAAAAATTGCTAGCATATTATTTCCTATAAATTATTTCTGATCTTTTCCAAATTTTTCATTGATTGATATCTATATTGATTTGTGGCATTCTTTATATATTAAGAAAATTAACTTTTTCTAATAAGAGTTGCAATTTATTTTTTGGTTGTTTTTCTGTCTTATGAGTTTGACTATAGAATTTTTGCAATCAAAGTAAAATTTATATGTAGAGGTCTTGTTCCAGTTCAAGATTTTCTCTCTCACTTTCTCTCTGTGTCTGTGTGTCTCTCTATTTGTTTCTTCTAGTAATTTCATAGATTCAGTAATTTTTAAAAATGTAATTTTTTGTGTCATTTAGAATACATTCTGGCATGAGACAGGAACTCAGTTTTACTTTCCTCTAGAAAGAAATCCAGTATTTATAACTTAAATTCTCACTTAAAACACACACACACTCACACTTTCTCCATTTGATTAACTTTAAAAAATATTATGAATTTTCTTGGAAAATCATTGTTCCCAGAATTGTAATATAACTTCGATGATTTATCATTTACCATAGATTCACCATAGATCACCATAGATTTATCATTCACCAAGTTTAAAAGGTCTAAGTGGATATATAAGATATGTGTGTGTTATATATCCTATATATCACATATATCCTGTATATAACTGCATATATATCATGTAAGTATCCTGAATATATACATACATCCTGAATATCCATTTGATTTTCATCCATCAGATTGATATAGGAAAATTATAACCCCTGACATGTTAGATGTCCAATGTGTTGAGTTCATGATCTCACAATGCCAAAGAATGAAGTCATAAAGCAAAGGAGGAAATTATGAGAGTTTTATCAGAAATAAGGGGAAGGAGAATAGCTCCTGGATTTTTAGAAGGGGTCCCAAATGGGTGGCCACTGTGGTCCTTCATAAGGAGTCATTTACACAGCAAAGTCACCAACGTGCGTACAATGTGGGTCAAGCTATAATAACCTATACAGGTACAGCCACTAGGCTAATATTGGTCCAATAGGGAAATGACTTCTGTAGCAAGAGTACATGGAAAGAACAAAGGCATTTTGAGGAAGGAATGGGTCCAGATGCTTTGGTGACCCCCTTGAGCATCTGATGTCTATCTGGACTTAGTCAAACAGTGATGCTTATTACAGTTTAACTCAACTTGCTGTTTACCTCTTAGTGAGGCATTCAGGCCTGGCCATTGCATCACCATCTTATACATCCAGCCACAATCCTGTTGTACATATGTATGTACGTATTTTGTGACAGAATCTTGCTTTGTATCTTGCTTTATAGTGCAGACTAGCCTTGAACTCACTATATAACCCAGAGTGACCTTGAATTCATGGAAATCCTCCTGCCTTGGCCTCCAGCCTCCCAATCACAGGGATTACAGATGTGTGCCCCCACGCCCAGCTTGATGTCTTTATTTTTTGTGCTGACTTCCTTGAGGGTCCAGTCACTCTCTGACTGTATATCAATTTCTATCTAACTCAGCTGACTATTTACAATGTGATTTCAGGGACCACAGAAACCTCTGGTGAATTTTATATATATTTGTGTTACACAGGAATGTAACTTTTTTATTTTAAAATATACTTGTATGTGTGTTTGTGTGTATGTGTATGAACCACTCTCCCTAACACCACAAGTCATGTAAAAACATTTGAGACTCAACCCACACTCCTATAAAACATTTGCAGGCTGGCAGAAAGACAGCTATAATAAAAAGGAGAGATGATATGTGTCCGAGAAACATACAGTATTCAAAAGTTTAAAGGAGGGAAAGTCTACATTTATTTCAGAAGAAGTTAGGCAGAAACAGATCCACAAAGAAGGTAACATTTGAGATGGCTTCCAAGAAGTTAAGACCAGGGGTGTGAAGAGCCTTCCAGAAACAGGAATTCCAGGTGAAAAGGCTTTCCAAAGCTGGGCGAGCAGGCCAGTTTGACTGCTGGTGAAGAAGCTTGCAGGGAGTCAGGAGCATCAGCACTGGTGATGGGAAGAGGGTGGGAGCAGCCTGGTCCAAGCTCTGCTTTCTAAAAATCAAATGGACGACAAACAAGAGTGTGTGATGAGGACACAGAGAAGACGTGCTTGCTGCTTCCAAGATGGTGGAATGCTCTTGTGTGAATGCTTGTAAAGAGAAGCTGATGGGTGAGAGCCCAGCTGAAACCTCCTCCCTGAAGAGGAAGTTCTTACTGTCATGCTGCTGAAAACAAATAAGGCAATAAACTAGAGCAAAGCCATCTGGCCAGAGGTTCCTTCAGGCAGATTTGTAGGAGAGCTGCTTGAGGTGGAAGCAGCACAGCATTGGCCCCTGACCTGCCTTGGAAAAAGGGTAGAGAAAAATATGATTTTTACCTCAGATATCTGCCCAGGTTATCCTTTTTCCAGTCTTGAAAGGCTAGCCACTAATGCATTAAAGTAAAATATTCTATAATTTAGGATTATAAAAATCGTATGGATAAATATTCTTAGTCACATCCTAATCAGGCTTTCTGAACCTGACCTAATCAAGGGACGGTGTGGAATGCTGGGCTGGGATGACATTAGAATTCTGCCCAGTGCCTCCATCCCACCCGCTCCCTCCTGCAAGCTTTGATTTATAAATTTGATTCCTTCACCACAACAGCAGCCAAGAACACTGATCACAACAGTAGCCAAGAACACTGATCACAACCTATTTGTGTCTCTTATCTCAAAAGGTCAAAGACGATGCTTTAATTTTGCATACAAGCATCCACATTCAATCCTTTTCAATTACTGTAACTGGCCAGCCTTCCTAAGAAGGGGGAAACGTACAATAGTGAGCTTTTGGTATAACAGGTAGTATCTGGAGTGCCCTTGGAACAATGTAACAAGACTCCCACTCTTAACCCAAGCAGTGGGGGGGCACATTTCCCTTTTAAACCATTGCCAGCTAGAACATCAGCCTGAAGATGTTGATGTACACATGAAGATGTGTAAAAGAAAGTGGAGACTATGACTTCTGGAAGAGAGCCTTTCAGAGAAAGCAGGTGCTGCAAAGCTGACTTTGAAGCTCTCATTAGGACTGCAATTGACAGATGTAGAAAAAGGGAGGCATAAAAACGTGTTTTCACATGAAACCTAAAATCCTGAAAAGTCTAAATCCCTAAAATACAACTCTGGAAAGATAATTTTGATAATTTCTTTGAAAGGCATTTATTTATATTTTAAAAGGACACATTTAAAAATATATAGAGCCAGGGATTTAGCTCAGTGGTTCCACTGCCTACCTCACAAGCTCAAGGACCAAAGTTTGATCCCCACTGCCACATGAAAAAAATAAACAAAAGTATATAAAAATACAATGGAACACTTCATAGACTAATTTATATGACAAACAAGGCAATAATCACGTACATATCTTTTCAAGTGCAAACACTCAGATATATTAACAATAGTTGCACAAATTGAATAGTTATTAGCAAACAAACTGTATTCATAAATAAGTCAAACAACAAATAAAACTGCCTATCACTTGGTTGACAATTGTGTGCACCCAGCTTTATAACTGAAGGTATCTGACTTAAATCTTTTGATGAAATCAATCAAAAGCTACAATGGATCACTACCATACATGCAGTTACTCATAGATCTGAGATTGCAAAAAAAAATTGTTTTTCACAAATGCAGATGTACAAAATGTCATTTCTTCATTTAGTGGGGACACTGAGCATTTTTACATACCTGCACAATATTTACACGATAGCACGAGTCCATCCTAATTCAGTAGCATGAATCTGTCATTTTTCCAAAAGACTAAGAATCAACAAAGCCAGGGCAACCTCTAATATAAGTTCTGGACTCCAAAGACTGGATGCCCCAGCCAACAGAAGAAAAGTCTGTCCCAGCTCTGAGAGAAGCCAGTTCACCTTCTGTATTTTTTGTCAGAGCTCCAGCATGTTGGAATAGCACCCCCCCACACCATGGGAGAGCAGATCTTCCCCACCTAGTCCACTCATGCTCACATTGCAATGCCCTCTGGAAAGGCCTGCTCGTACACATTCAAAATGTGCTTCACTGGATTATTCTAGGTATCTGTTCAAACTCCTGAAATTCTCCAGCATACAACTGAAAACACGCTAATCGTTTCCCTAGAATTTGTATCTCTACCTTCCCTTCTTATTTAATGCTTCTGTGATTGTTGCTTTCCCCAGTAGGAACTGTGGTTTTCATGATCTGGGTCTTCAGGATTTAAATCCTTCAAGACTGAGGATTTGGGAAGTTTAGGGATTTTGATGTTTTAAGACTTCAACATTTAGCATTGTGGTATTCAGGATCATGTCTTTCAAAATTAGAACTGCAGACAAAGTCCTTCCTAGAGAATAAGAAGAAGGTGTGAGTGATACCAAGCAAATTTCTATGGTTTGATGGCCGTAGAATCTGCCACAGCAATCTGTAGGTAAAGAAGCCCTGACACCAGAATGAAGCGAGAGGAGCAGGGACACCGGTCATTGTTGAGATGGTTGAAGAAGGTGACTGAAGTAAGCCCAGGATGAATTGTGTTTGCAATCAAATGTTCTGATTACTCTCGGAATCATTTCAGGCTATCAAGTGTAAAGATGGTTAGATGGGTTCACTGAACTCTCCAGATTGTTCATTACGATTTTGAAAATGTAGTTTTATAGCACCCTATTCACCTATGCTACAGTGCTCACCATTATAAATGACACGAAGAAGCTCTTTCCCAATAAAATCCAAGGAAGTTGATTTTTATGGGCACTACATTTACAGATCCCATAATGTACACTAGCATATGGTTAATCAAATATTTGTACACCTATAGAAACAGTGACGTTTGGTACTGACATAGATCGGAACATGCAGGGCTGGCTGGAAAGCAGGTGTGACCTGTTAGATACAAAACCCTAGGACAGAGGCACAAAACAGTCCCCAAAGCCTTGCACATACCTTACTCAGGAGAACTGGATCGGGTTTTCCATAGCATGGCCTAGAGCTGATATCAGCCTGAGTCATGGGACCCCAACATTGTCTCTTGGGACCCGGATATAGAAGTTCTCATGGGATTCCTCAAGATTTGGACTGTATAAAAGGACACAGACACCAAGAAGAGTTTGCTAGCATGGCTTTCCTTAAGATATCCCACTGTGCTTTCTCCGGGGTGTTCTTTCATCCTGCTTTTTCCTCGTTTACTCTACCCAAGCTTGCTCTACAGAGACAGTTTCTCCCTCACTCTTCACTTTTACTTTTTCAAATAAACATTGTCACTGCTTCTTGCTTGTCTTGCTCAACTCTTTGTTCAAGACAAGAAGGACCTGGGATCCAACTCTGGAAGGAGGGGCGAGCAACCCAAAACCAAGTGTGTTTAATTGGCAAGCTACTTTTAGAAGGAGCTACCCCAAAACAGTGTGATTTCAGCTTCCTTAATTGTTCCTCATTTCTTTATCACAAAAGCAAAGTCCTTATTGTTTTCCATATTTGGTCCATTATTCATTTGAAAAGCGTGAGGATGTCTTTCCTTTCATTTTAGCGAAGAGGTCTATACTTCTAATTTGATGAGTTCAAGTTTTCTTTATGTATCTCGGCCTTTATAGCTTGTGTGAGGTGAAAAATATTTAAAGACCACTCTTTTCTCAGACCTGAAAGGATGTCAAAAGTCAATGAAGTCAGGTCAATTTGAAAGTTAAATTAGAAAGCCAGCTCTGCATTGCCCTGACACTAGGAACGTCAAGAGTTGTTTGTGACACAGGCTGACTGGAGAAGAGGTAGAAGCTGTTGCAGGACCTATGACTGGTTAATCAGCAGGGTGTCCTCAGCCTTTGGCCTGGTTTACCTGTAGAGCCTGAGGCATCTCTTTGCTTTCACAGCATCTTAGTCGCTTTCTCCCTGTGACAAAATACCTAACGCCCCAAAATTAAGAGAAAGAGATAATTTGGACTCACACTGCAGAAAAGACATAGAGGAAGGGCCTGGTGGAGGACAGCTGCTTACCCCACGGCCGTGCCAGGAAGAAAAGAGAGGAGGGAGGAGTCAGGACTTCGGGTCCCACCCACAGTGACCCACCTCCAAGCAGACTCCACCCTCTAACGGAAAGTTGACTGTGGCACCCCCACTATCCAGCCACATTCCAAAACCCCACCCCTGCACATGGGAGGCTTTGAGGGGATGTTCCAGATCTAAACCACAGCACACAGTGAGTGACAAGAGGCAGGGGTAAGGAGAAGAGCAAGATACAGGCATCCACACATCTGGGACCACCATGTATAAAGACAGGGCCACTGCTAAACCTTAAACAGGATGATGTCATTTCATATTCCAGCACAACCCTCTGAGATAGGCACTGGTACCACTTACAGTCTACAGATGAAGAAACTAAAGATTGGAGAAGTGAAGTGGCCCACACTGCACATCTATGGAGAGGTCTCTGTATAGCTAAAAGTCTCCTCATTCTTATACTACGTCTGAAGATTATTAAGCTCAACTCATTGAGAGTTGCACCCAAAGCAGTGCCTCCTATATGGCTAGGGTGGACACTCTGTGCAGAAATGAGGGAGGAGATGCACCATGTTCTTCTTTGTCCAATCTGAAAACTCTTGCTCGTCACCAGCTTCAGGTGCCCACAACACAAACCCAGCATAACCCAAGTGGACTCTGGCTTTGAAACGTAAGACCATGTGTTGCAAAGCAATTGCAGGAGAGCTAGGAATAATTTTTATTAGCAGTTTTGAAGTATAAAAGAAAGGCTTATCAAGAATTCTATTAAAGTCATCAACTTCCTTTTGCTTAAGGTCAAAATTTTACAGTATGCTGGAATACTATTTATTATATTACAAATGAGTGCCAGTAGTCATGTATTTTCTTCCTTTTTCATGTTTCTGCCAGAGGTGTTTATATTTGATAACTGTTCTCTCAGTGGATTGAACTAAGAAGCAGACATATGAAAGCTACAGTACCTGAAGACCTAACATACAAGGGAGGAAAAGAAGGTAAAAACATAAAACATATTGTCTAAGGATTTGTAACTTTATTTGCAAAAGTATCATAAAGGATGTCAGTTTAGCAAGGTTGACACTGATTTATGGTTGAGGACAAGGAAATGTAATGGGAAACTAAGTGCAATCCAATTAATCCATCTTGGGCAAAGAAAGTCACAAAGTAGAAGAGGGTGGCATAGAAAAGTTCTTCTGCAATGGGGACTTGGCTGTATTTTGATACCAAAATTCTATCTGCAGAACATTATACTTCAGAAAGGATTCATCTTCGTCCTGTTCATAATAGATTAGGTCAAAACAAACTTCTCTTAAGCATTTTTCTGGAAATACACATAATAGATCTTCAATAGCTGGGCTTCGATTGTAATCAAAGTTAGAACCAACAGGACTAAAGGGGGTTGTTTCTAATCAAGGAAGTCATGTAGATTAATGAGATTAACTTTTTAATCATCAAGAAGCCAGAGCATGCAGAGCAAATATTTAATCATTGCTTGAAAGATAAAAAAAAGGATAAAATTGGTGGTCTTACTGTCAGGATGCATACTGATGGCCTATGATTCTCACCTAGAGTAATCATTTTACTGTGAATTTAATATATAAACTCATTATATTTTGGTGATCACCCTCTGGCTCACCACATATGTTAATTCACAGGATTTAGTTTTGGTGAAGGAATTTTAAGGATCACCAAATTTACATCATATTTCACCAAGGAAGAAAAGTGAGACTTAAAAAGCTCTGATGATTATCTAAGGTCCTAACTCTAAATAATGGCAGGTTTCCTGAAATTCTCTTTGATATACAATCTGCTTTTTCATTAGTATGAATCCAGAAATCAGAGCCAATAACATTCTAGTGTATTTTCCTCCAATTCCACTTATACCATGAATTAACTGATTTGTTTTCCAAATATTTATTAAGCATCTGCTATGCACCAAGATCTGTGTGGGACAATACAGATACAGCATTGTATGAGACAGCCATAGGCCCCACCTTCGTGGTCTTATTATCTAGTGGGAGACAAATATTAAATGAGCAATTGCAAATGAAAGTCTGCTTTGAAAAGGAACTTTGGGGGCAGACATTCCTTCTACTTTGTACATAAGAAAACTAAGTGTCCCAAGAGGCTTTAGAGTGACTTGTGGAGACGGTGAATGTGGGCCATTGATTCTAAACTCAGGATGCTGGTCATTATATAATTACATTTAAAGTATATAATGCTCCACTGCCTCATACTGGTTATTATTCAAACTTCTCTCTCTCTCTCTCTCTCTCTCTCTCTCTCTCTCTCTCTCTCTCTCTTTCTCTCTCTGGTACCGGGGATCAAACTTGGGATGTTGCACTTGTGAGGCAGACGGCAGAACCACTGAGCTAAATCCCTGGCCCTACTTTTCCTTAAATGTATGAATAGCAGTGAAACATGTGCCTGCATATCTGCTTCTACTTCTGTTTTTGGGCAGAATTTTTCTTCTCAAATCTGTTTCTCCTCTGCTCTGCAAGCATGTGTGTATGTACTGTGAGTGTGGGGTGTGTGTATCATGTGTATGGTGTATGTGTATTATGTGTGGGGTATGTGTGTATTGTGTGTGTATATGTGTGTGTCGTGTCTGTTTGTCTACAGCATAAACAGGGTTTGGCCAGAGTGTCTGTTCAGGAGCGAGCACCCACCCCCAGATGGCCCAGTTACAGCTTCGGTGAGACGCCCCCTCCTGCTGGTTGTGAAGTGGAGGACCAACACACTGGAGCCAGGAACTGTCACTAGACAGTCAAAAAAAACACAGCCAGCAGAGCCTCCAGAGGCAGCTGTGCCTAGACTTTGAAACATCCAGTTATGCAGTTAAATAAACATCATTTTAAATTTTAAAACAGATGGCATTGGACAGAGCTTTCAACAGAAAGAATCGTGGCTGGTACAACTACACAATCTAACCAACAAGTGTTTAACAGAGACTTTGTGACATGCCCACAGACCCCAGATTAAGCAACCCCAATTTACACAGTTTGTAGGTCAGGGAGATTTTCTGGGCTTGGATTTTCTATCACAAATGACTGATGAAATTCTCACCATTCACTGTAATGCAGGGTAACTCCCTGATGTATGGGTAAGGATTTGGAGGTCATAAATCCTTGTTTCAGTCCCTTTCCTGGGTTTTTTCATCAATCACATCCAATAATTAGATCAGGGTTTGCCAAATTCAATGTGCATCCCAGTCACCCAGATGCTTGGACCACATTTTGAGGACACTGATATAGAAGCGAAGGGATTTGATTACCTCCTCCCTGCATAATTGCAAAGCCACAGTTAGAATTTAGTATCCATGCCTAACAAAGTAAACTCCAGGCTCAACAGAATAACTTCTAAGACCCAATTTCTAGGTCCTTCTCTCTGTGCAAATAAGGACTTGTAAATCCGAATTTAGGCCTGTCATTATCTCTCATCTGGGTTTGGAAATTGTAGAGAGTACTATGCAAGCTGGAGGGGAAGAAGCTAAAGGTATTTTGCTGGTGTGACAGCTTACCCTGCAGGATGGGATAAGGAGAAGGGACAGGAAATGGTAAACAGGAAGAGGCTTTGAGGCAGTGCTCTCTGGGGTGAAGCACAGCGCACTCTCCATTACCAGTGTGCCCTAAGGCCGACTGTGAAGTGCTTTGCAAAGGGAAGTAAATGGAGCTGTCCAGCTTCAGCAGAGCTCTGAGAAGGTAGACCTTAGCGATACAGAAGGACTCTACGGCAAAGAGCACCAGAAGTCACTGCTGTGTTCTTTCAGTGCAAAACAAATGACATACATAAAATATTACTAAAAAGTGGTTATATGAATGAAGATGAAAACTTTAGGGAAGGAAAAGATTCAGTGGGACTGAACCCTTTCATTCCAATCCTCAATTACATTTTAAATGTGCGAGAGTATTACGTAGTCCACAAAGTAAGCACTTGGTAGGCTGCCAGCCAGCAGAACTCGTTAAGCAGAGGTGTCAGTCATTCACAAGGCTGGGTTCTGATGTGCAGCTCCACAAAGCTCTAGAAGAAGACAAGGGGCGGGGGGGTTCCCTTGCAGCCCATGGCAGGTGAACAGCGCACCTCACCCAGTTACTTTGGGAGGGGATAGTTCCTACCCTTTGCTACAAAGCTAATTGTTCTCCAGCTGCACAACTAGAACCTCCCGGGAGGTTTCATGAGGGTGAACTAGGAGGTGTTGCATCACTGGGGAGGTCCGGACTCCAAGGGAGGGAGCAGATGTCAGCTCTAGCCACCACCCAGGACACTGTATTTTTTAAAGTATTAGCTATACCTTGCATATAGAAAGGGCTCAATTAATATGTAGCTGCTATCAATGATGATGACCTTCATATTCTGGTTGTGAAACCTCTGAGATAGAATAAGTGGAAAGCCTTAGATAGAACACATATCGCCTATCTCTTATCAGCTTGTTTAGCTAAATCTCATTAAAGAGAGGCAGAATCTCAATGAGTCCCACAGACATTTCTTTGATTTCCTTGAAATGAACCAAAGGATGGTGGCACTTCTGTGTATTTGTGAATATGCTCCAAATTTTAACCACACATTTGTTTATACATAGCCAAGTGACTGGCAATCTTTTAATCCGCATTACAAGCCTTTACTATAACTGGGCCACATCTCATTAGGCCAGTAGTTGCGGGTCAAGGACAAGTTGGTTCAGCCAAGATATCTTCTGCCAGGAGTGAGCCCCAACAGTCAGGCTCACCTCTCCTCCTGGTGGTCTTTAAACCTTCTCACACAGCTACAAGATGCCACAATCCAGTCACCTTCCAAAGGTCCCACCTATGGACGCCCTGAAGGGGACATCTAAGCATATACAGTAACAGGGAGATTTGTTCCTCTTTCCTTGATGGGCTCTGTAAACTAAGCACTATTTTGCGGGAGGAGACCACTGGAAAACAAATGACAGAACTCATCTGGCTTGGCTTGTGACGTTTACATCATCTTTCCTGTGCAACATAGAGCATTTGATCAAAGTCCACACCAGGTCCGGTTTTATGCTTCTAGTTTGCTCTGTTAGGATAACCAATGAGTTAGTCAAACACCAATAGGTGTTTCTCTGAGCGGGCGTTAAGATTTACAAGCAGTTGACTTTAAGTAAAGGAGATAACTCTCAATGTAGGTGTCCTCATCCCATCAAATGAAGCCTTAAATGCAAAAATGGCATTTCCCAAAGGAGAGATTCTGCTTCAAGCTGCAACCTCAACTCCTACCTGAGTCTCCAGCTTGCCAGCAGGCTGCACAGCCCCCACCCTTGCTGAGTCACTCCCTTAAAATAATTGTGTCTATTTCTCTCTCTCTCTCTCTCTCTCTCTCTCTCTCTCTCTCTCTCTCTCTAGCTGTAATATTGCTTCTACCTTTCTCTTGGATAAATCACCTTTAACTTTCAACATCCCGCATGGCACTCTTTCCATGTCACTGTCATCTGGGGCTTGGGAGATGAGAGACCATGTGGTTCTGAATTCTTTCATTTCTACCTCTATTTTCTACCTCTATTGAAAGGTTAAAAAAATAACACTGTGTAGCTGAGCAGGTGTCACAAGAGTCTGGAGATTTGTGTCACTGGATGCCAGTTTAGTAAGTGTTCTTCCAAGGAAAGAGATAGTCGACTACTCACGTGGTGATCACCATGGCCTTGCTATCCTCCATGCAAAACACCACATGGGGAAGGCTGTGACATTTTTCAGGGCCTTAGACTACTACTGTCTGTAACATGGAGTCAGATCTAGTTGGTTTTTCTCTGACAGGTTTTAAAGCCCATCAAGTCCGAGGGAAAGACCATCCAAAAGTTCTGAAGATGAACCGATTTGTCTCTCTACAAAAACAAATGGGTGAAAAACTTCAGTGGAGGAGTGTTTAGCAGGATGAAGCTCATGTATCTGTCAGCAAACTTTACTATCCATGTCTGCGAAATAGGCAAGGCTCCCTCACCCCTCACCTCCAGTGTCATTTTGAATTATGTACTCTGCATTACAGATAGATAAGCTTCTTCTTGGCTTGTAACCATGCATCTAAAAGATGGGGATAGGTTTTATTTTTATTTCAATCACCTATTTTCTGATTCAGAGCTTGGGGTATGATACACAATGGGGTATGAAGTTAAAAATATGTAATAGGTCAGTTGTCAGACCATTTTCAATTATGCCCAATGAGGTATAATCGGTGTTATTGGAAGCTATCTAGATTGTATTGGTTTTCCCATCCAAGCTGAGAACCTGGGTGACCCTCCTTTTTTTCCATTTCTCAACCTCTTAGTTATAAAAACTTCCCCTGGGAAAATTATACTAGACAAAAATTCTTTGCATGAACTGATGCTGTGTTCCTGTAAGACATGACCACAAGCATAAATAATTTTCTACTTATCAAGTGCTGACTCTTGTGGGTCTCCAAGTGTCCTGTTTTGGCTGTGCACTGCCACAGAATGCTGCAGTGGGGGTGGAGGGAGAAGCTGGAATCCAGCCGTGCTCTACCAGCTTCATTGTCCACCTGAATGGAGAGTGCCCTTTAGAAATTCACATGAGGAGCCCTGCTGTGAGCCCAATGCTTCACGAAGGCCCTGGGTTGTAAGATTTATACGCACTCTTACATTCAATCTGCGTAAAAGCTGTGTGGTACACAGCTGCAAATACGGAGAGATGAGGATGTCCCCTGTGCTGTGGGGTTGATGTGATATCAGTGTAAACTTGGGATATTTACTAGAGACGGACAGTCAGTATAAGTAAATACAAGGATCGTGTGTGTGTGTGTGTGTGTGTGTGTGTGTGTGTGTGTTTCTAACTCCACTTGAAACAGAACCAACTCAAACTTAAATCTTAGCACCTTGTCCAAATGGCTTTGATCAATTCAAATTCTGAAACTCAGGGGCAATCTGCTTTCTGGTCCCCCTTCAGTCTCTCTTAGACAGAAGCTTTCTTTCCCTCAATAAATTTTTCCTACTCTTAACCTCCATTGTTTCTATAATTCATTCTTCAGTTTTAGAGAACATGTACTCACGTTTCAGATATCTAGCAGGTTTGGGAGTTACATCTCTCCCCCTATGTCATTTTGGAGGTCTTCCATCGAGATTACTGGTCAGAGATAAGTTTTTTTTCATGGGTTCTTTGGTCTTTTTGCTTCATAGATTGTAACTTGTTTCATAGGCTCTTGTTTGTTTCATCGATTCTGGTTTTTGTTTCAGAAAATGTGACCTTTATTTTGGCTTTTGTCTCATAAATGTCTTAGTTTTAAGTTGTGTGGGTTTTTTTTCATTTTAATTCTTTTTATTGAGTTTATTGGCACAATCTAGGTATACAGTGCAGTTACATTCATTATTGGGATCCTGTAACTTTACATGATAGGTCTTGATTCTCATTTTTTCCCCTTGTCCCTGCCCTCCCTTCACCTCCTCCTCCCCTCCCCATTTACAAACACTTTATTTCCATTTATTTTTCAATTTCTCATTTTTTTCCTCTCCCTTATTACTTTTTCCCCACCCTTCCCACTTTCGCTTCACCTTTAGCCCTTTACTACTTATTTCACATTATTAATTATCTCATTAGGATCTTGTGTACTATTATAGTATTTCACACCAGAAAAACTATTCAGTATTTCAGTTACAGAAATCTCTGTATGAACATTAAAAATAGGGAATCCTAACATAAAAATAAAAAGGAAAGTAAAAGAGAAAAGGCAATGATGCAAGTAGTAGAATGGTGTGGAGTTCAACCATTCAGAAGGTTGGGGAACTCAATCTGGGCCTTGCAGCCCGAGGTCAGTCTGCATCATGGGGTTTAGCCATCAGCTAACTGAGATCAGGGATCTTGCGTCCTAATTGTCTGAGCCCCCATCCTAAATGGAAATTATACTATATTGAAAAGTTTGTTCACTGCAGACATGTTCTTGAGTTTAATTCAAATGGTTTAAGGGTGATAGACTAGTGACTACCACAGGTGGTCAGTTTCCACATTGTGCTTGATCATAATGTGTTGCTGAGTGCATCCATTGGGATAAAGGATTGTGGTTGATTTGATGGGCAGTTTTTTCTGATGTTATGAAGATGAGAATGTCTGTGGTTCGTTAGGGACCCCGAAGCTAGAGTACAACTATATGAGGAAGATTTGGGTGATAATCCAGAGATTAAACCAAGGACAGCCCGACAATAAAAATAAAAATGAGAAAACACTTAAGCAAGACACAAAGACAGACTTCCAGTACCAATGGCAAACGGTAGCGCAAACGAGGATGAAAAGGCCAATAGTGAACCACAAGGACACCCTGAACTCAATGCAAAGGAAGTAACAAAACAGATCAATCAGGCTCTAGAAAAATTCAAAACAGAAATAATTTCCCATATAACCATAGAGATGGTGAGCAAAATGAAAGTTGTGATTCGAGACTCTAGAGCAGAAACTGACAAAAAAATAGATGAGCTCAGGACTACAGTAGAAGCCATGAAGGCCCAGCATAAGAAAGAAATGGAAAAAATAAACACCCAACATAGGAAATAAATGGAAACCATAAAATAGATTCAAACAGATATCCAGGAGATTAAACATTCTATTGAAAGTGTACACAACAGAATAAAAGAATGCGAAGATAGACTCTCAGATAAAGAAGATAAACAGTGCAGTCAGTGACTGTGAAAAGAGAGGTCTCTTAAAAACAGTAGGGGATCATGAGAAATCAATCCAACAACTCCTAGATGATGCAAAGAAGAATAACATAAGACTGATAGGAATCCATGAAGTAGCAGGAGAAAATACAAATGACTTAAAAAAGTTCTTCACAGAATTAATGACAGAAAACTTCCCAAACAGAGGGAAAGAATTTGACATTCAGATAAGCAAGGCATATAGGACCCCAACTAGCTAGCCACAATTAAAAAAAATCTACACCTAGACATATAATAATCAAAATCCCAGAAACCCAACAGAAGAACAAAATACTACAATCAGTAAGAGAAAAGAAACAAATCACATGCAAAGGAAAGCCCATCAGAATCACAGCAGACTTTTCAACATGAACCCCTAGGGCAAGGAGAGCCTGCAGTGAGATATTTCAAGTACTAAAAGGGAACAACCTCCAACCTAGACTGATGTATCCTGCAAAACTTTCTTTCAAAATGGATGGGGAAATAAGATACTTCCACGACAAAGAACACCTGAGAAACTACATGAATACCAAACCAGCACTACAAGCAATTCTAAATAAGATCCTAGAAAAAGACAATGAAGGCAACAATAGCATGAGGCCCAACAGAGCAAATCAAATAGGCAAGGCAAGAAACTAAAAGAAGGTGAAAAAGTAAAAAGAGTCAACAAAAGGCCAATAACATGACAATAATAAGTCAGTACATATCAGTTATAACCATCAATGTCAGTGGCCTCAACTCACCAATCAAGGGAAATAGACTGGCAAAATGGAATAAGAAGCAAAATCCAACAATATGTTGTATACAAGAAACACACCTAGTGCAAAAAAAAAAGCCCATAGACTGAAAGTGAAAGGACAGAAAACAATTCTCCATGTGACAGGAGCCCAGAAAAAAGCAGGGGTAGCAATCTTATTTGCAGACAAAGTAAATTTCAAACCAAAACTGATTCTAGTTGTGTGTTTTAAATGTTTGCAAATTTATTATTTTTCTTATGCATTGTCTTTTGTTAAAATTATGTTTTATTGGGACGGGGATTTAGCTCAGTGGTTCTGCTGCCTGCTTCACAAGTGCAAGGTCCCAAGTTTGATCCCTGGTCCCCCCCCCAAAAAAAATTATGTTTTATTCTGTTTAGTATGTGTTGCATTTGGGCTTAGTTGCTTCAAAATGCTGTAAAGTGGGTCTCTTATAAAATCATCTCAAAGACAGTTCAGACTTTTATCTTTCCCTTATAGAATGCCAAACAGTGGTTACTTTACCAGTTAGTAATTGCCTTTAGGGCAGCTGCCACTCTCAAAGCAGAGAACAGGTTTCTCCAGTTGCCCTCTGGTGATCCCCACTCCCATTGATGCCAATCGCAGGTGGAACATTGACCAGATAGGCAATTGGGTTCCTTTCAGAGACAGATCTCTCTAATTGCATGGAACTTGCAGAAACTGAGGTGACAACTGAGGGATCATGACCAGGGCTACTCTCTGGCAGACACCCAAAGTTCTCTCAGAAGAAACTAGCTCCCAACAGCCCATCCAGGTAATCAACAAAAAGTCTCCACACTTGTCCTATCTGGATTCCTCTTTGAGGTGAAAGGGGAACTCTGTCAGTGATCATTGGATATCCTGTCTCAGAGTGATCTGAAACAATGCCATCAGAGCCCTTTCTTAAGCCTCCATTAAGGATTGAGCTACAGGTTTGGACTGCTTTCTCTTCTACTAGTAAAACAGAACTCTAGATAGATATTTTTAAAAAACCAAATCTTTCATAGATTAAAAGCTAACAAACCCTCTCCCCGCACCCAGGGATGGTATTCATCATTTATATGTATAGGGGAGAGAAATGTATTTTCCAATAGATTATGGACTTTGGAACATTGACTGTGGTCTTATAAAATGCTATATGGTGATTTTTTGGATGTTTAAGCAGCTTCAGCTTTACTTGGACTTTTTCTCTCTGCTAGTGAGTTAAAAACTCCCCTTCAATTTTTCTCCAATTTGTTGAGAGTTCATTTGAGAATTCTTTGTAGTCAGACCACTCCTCCTTCCAGAAAGTCATACTAAGACAACTCACAACTCTTTTGTCTTACACTAGGAAAAATAGCAATCAGTAACTTGCATTTGTTTTTACCTGCTAACTAGAATATGGGACTCTTTTGGTCAGCCTTTCTCTTTCTTCACATGCACTCATAGGAAGTGGATAAAGGTGCCTTTAGTATGTAGATTGTGGCTGCTAGGAAGACCTATGAGTTTCAAATACTTAGTGAATTTAAAATGGACCCTAAAGAGGTAGCCTTGTCTTGCTGCTAATAAAAGTTGCCTAAAAGACTGGATAGACAACAGAAATTTCTCAGAGCTTTCTCTACCCTAGGGCCCAGGGCAGAATCTCTGACTTAGCATCGCTGAAAGTGATCTCTTTCACAGGAAAAGTGCCCTATTTTCCTCTGTCTCTATCAAGGAACTAGAAAGCAGTGGTTTGAATTTCTTGGTTTGCTAGCAATATTTCTCTAAATATGATTGTTATAGCTGAAGTCAATTGTAACTTGTGCTTTAAGAGTGCATAGTGAAGTAAGGATATGAGTAACCTGAGGAAGATAAGATCATGTGCTGGTAAAGGGTATATAGTCCAGTCCAGTTTTATTTTCTAGGTCTCTCTCCAAATGGTAGCTACCTACCATGGAGTGGAATAATCCTTTGAGATGCCCTAGGGGGCACAGGAATCAAGCAGAGCCTTATGGGATGCCATATTTGTTTCTGTTGTTTCAGATTAGGAACTCCATATCTGAACCTCACACTCCTTTCAAATGTATTAAGGAGCAATTTATTATTTCTCTACTCCTGCTTTAGGAGGTTTCTAACTCCTAAGCCAGATACACAGAGGAAAGTACTATGATGCTATCTCACAATTAGAATTATACTGTAAAAGAGAGAAAATGGTCAAAATCATCTTATGTTGATATTTTCTTTACATTAAGAAGTAATTCTTGCTTGTGTTCAAATTGTAAATGTGGGCCATAGAAAAATGAGACACCTCTCCCTTGAGACATTCTGTACCTCTAAGCCTGAGGCTACTCCTTGCCCTTTAGAAGCTGAGAACAAAGTTTCCAAGATGACCTTGAACCTTGACCACCAGGTGCTGAGGATGGAGTAGCTAAACTAGCCATAAGTAAAACCTCCATAAGGCTATATCCATCCTTAGCTAAATTGTTCAGGTCCTTCCAAGACAATATCCCTTGCCAGAAGTAAATAGCAAATATAGACTATTTGTGTTCATTTCTCTTTTACTCGGTGATCTAAGACAGATTAAATAAGACATAATAAAGTTTTTGGATGACCCTGATATGTACATTGAGGTCTTTAGAGAACTTACTCAGACCTATGGACTACATTAGAGAGATGTAATGTTGCTTTTAAATCAAATATTGGTTTTTAATAAGAGACAAGTAGTATTACATTTACAGACAAATATTATCTTAATATTAGAAATTCAAATGACAGGCAGCCAGGGGAATAACTGGTTTCTACTGGAACACAAGCAGTTCCTATACAAGACCCCTACTGCTTGCCAATCAGATAGGAGATTAAAACAGAAGACATTTTCAAGCATGTATTCTTAAAGGTCTAAGAAACATGAGAACTAAGCTCTTCGGTTATTTTAAATTGTCAGAAAGAGATGAAGACATCTGTATATCCTGATTTGATAAAGGAAATACTATAGTTCTTCCCAAGTCAGCCTTGCAATATGTAGATGGTATAGTGTTTTATGCCCCCTCAGAAGAACTTTCTAGCCAAGACTCCTATGTTCTGCTGAATTTGCCAACAGACAGAGGTTATAATATTTCTAGGCCTAAGGCACAACTTTGCAGCCTTGAGGTAAAATACTTAGGCCTTGTTATATCTAAGGAAACCCAAAGACTGGGGGAAGAAAGAATTAAACCAATTCTTTCCTCTCCACAGCCCAACACCCTAAAACCACTAAAGCTACTTCTAGAAATTACAAGCTTTTGTCACCTTTAGATAGCAGGATATAGTGAGATTGTGTGACCCATCTATCAGTGTATAGAAAAACCCAAAAGACAGCCATATTTTAACCTGGGAACCTGGTTCCCAGACCACATTCCAGAAGCTCAAATAAGCACTTCTGAGTGCCTGCCTACAGGACACCATTTCAGTTTTTATGTTAATAAAAGGTAAGACATGGCTTTGGGAATGTTTCTACAAGATCAGGGAGGTGCTCAATAGCCTGTAGGGTATTTAAATCATAAATTAGATATTACAGATTCAAAATAATTTATTTAAAAAGAAGAGCCCTAAACAATATAGATAGAACACTTTCGTTCTCTTCCAAGAGGCAAAAAAAAATCAGCCATTCAAGTTCTTTGATATTGGTTTAATTCTCTGCTTGGCAATGCAATTAGAGTTGGTCATAGCCTTTGTCTGTAAGAGAGACATGTTTTGCTAAGGACTGCAGATCCATTCTGGAAAAACTTCTGATCTTAATTGTCTTCTACACTTGAGATGGTTAAGATTTAGTTCTTGTGCCACACTTAAAGGCACTCTTCTGTCCCTTCTCTGCTGCCATCCCCCTGAGAAATAGTGCAGTTCTCAACAATATTTAATTCTAGGCACTTCACTTCTCGGTGGTTCCTGGATTTCAAGACAAAGCTTCCAGAATGGTGAGTTTCCCCTCCCCAGAATCCTTCCAGAGTAAAGATGACCTTCACTTATTTCTGAGCCATATAGAAAATTGGTCTGGGCTTAATCCCAAAACTCATGAAGACTAAATGTAAGTTTTAGTCCAGATTTATCTGTCTTTCAGCCCTAGGTGAAATTAGAGAATGAAAAGAACAGCTATCCTGGCTCTGGCCACTTCCTTGTACCTCTAGTCTGCCGCCACTGGCACTGGACAAGACAGCCTAAGAGACACCTTAGATTGGGCACAGAACAAGAGGGGTAGTAAGACATGCCTTCTTTCCCTTTCTTTTCAAAATAGAAAAAAACAGTCATTGGTAGACATCTGCAGCATGGCAGGTTGGAGGCTTGGCAAGTCTTCTTCCCTCACTGCATGAAATTCATACTTAGCTCCAAGGAGTGTCATCTAGTCTCTTCTACATGCAAATCTGGCCTTAGGGGACTCCCCACCAGAGATAGTTAAAAATTATTTGTAACAGTCTGTCCCTTTAGAGAACAGTCATAGGTGGCTATCAACAACCATAAAAGCCTGTGTAGCTGGGTATTCCAGCATGATAAACTGTTAGTTTAGGGCCCATCTTAAAACTGTTTTTGCTCTCACTGGTATAGAAGATTTTTATTCCTTTTGATTCTTATTACAGGAGATCTTTGATAATTTATCTATAAAGTTCTGAGTAGTCTTATTTATAGTTATAAACCTAAGAATTATAAAAGTTATTATAATTCAACTTGGCCAAATACATCTGAGTGCACTCTGGTTTATAAAAAGTTCTCATATGTGTGTTTCTGTCTGTCCAGTTTGTTACAATACATACAGCTGTTTTATTTGTGCTTTTTGTCTTTTGGCATTTT
Source organism: Fukomys damarensis (assembly GCF_012274545.1). NCBI lineage: Eukaryota > Metazoa > Chordata > Mammalia > Rodentia > Bathyergidae > Fukomys > Fukomys damarensis. Next base: position 26,669,341 of record NW_022900920.1, on the reverse strand, counting down.
TGATTTTTAAAGATATTTGCTTCTACCTTATAGATAAATGTCACTAAAGACATGCTTCCCCCAGGTTTCCAGGTGATTCAAATAATGTCAACTGCCTTTACAAATACAGTACATATAGTTGTCTATATATAATAACTTGGGAATTTTAATTGCTCAAAAATAATGTGTTAATTGTTATGATCTACTTCTTATAGGTCATCTAAAAATTTGTTAACATAATGAAGACTCTTGAGGGTTTAGGAAAACTACAGGACAGGACTCCCCTTGCTAAATAAAGGAGCAGCTGCCTGGAAAAATTATTTCAGCCTTTGTTCATAGGGGGGACCCCAATAATTTCCATAGCCTTGTGGGAAATACATTGCTAAGCATATTATTGTGATATGTATACATTGGTCATGGTCAAACAGCTAAGTTTTCTATGGGAAAACAATAAGGTTTTATTTCAAATGCTCTTGGGTTTCATGTAACTGATACTCATTCTTATTTCTGGGTGTACAAGTCTTCTAGGATATTGTTTATGGTAATGATCTTTTTGACTTGAGTACCTGCCTTTCTTGCATTCCAGCTCCTTGTGATAAGCAATACATGTCAAGCCAGCATGAGATGACTAGTCAAATAATCATTTTCTCAAAAATTTATGTTATATGTGTCACCATGCTTAGGGATGCTGTCGCCAAGCAGTCAAAACAATGTCACACACTAAAATTGGAGGTTAGACATTATGAAATCCTAAGCTACATCTATAGGCCAATATGTATGTTCTCTTTAGATGGCATCCTACTAAAAGATAACAAATAAGAGTTTTCTTTATGTAATTTAATGTCTTGTGGTCAGATGGAGGTGTTTGACTGAAAGACTATTTCATGCTAAGATGAACGTGGAAATGTTACAAAGAAAATTTTATCATGATTGTCATGCTGCAGGGATTCAACTACTAGTACAACTGTAGCCCATCTAATTGTGCTTTATATTTCAAAGTGCTTAATGTCCAGGCAAAATTATAATAGTTAAGCTACTAATGTCACTGATCTTGTCTTCTGGGTGTTCAACAACTAAAGTTCGGAGACCAAAACTGGAAAGGTAACTTGGCTATGAGGACAGGCAATATTTTGGCCCTGATCCTTCAAGGTCTGCAAGATCCAGGACACAAAGGAACCTTTCCTACAGGAGCCTACATCTTTGGTAAGTCACTCAATCTCCTGAGCAGGGAGATTGCTGAGCACCAGGGAATAAATATACTGTGTGCCAAAGGAGGGCTACCAAAAGAGAAAAGTCTCCCATGCTTTCACTGAAAGCAACATGATTAAGCAAGGCCATGGCTCATCCTGGCAGCTGACACTGACAGAGGAGCTGAGAGGCTCTATGCATGGTTCCAAAATAATGCCTAAATAATGCCTTAACTGACCTTGATAGATAGCAAGAGGTTCATGTTGATTGACACAGGTCTCACTTTAATGTGGTCTTAAACACCCAGCAGAAAAGGGCAACCAAAAGAGGTATAAAATAACACCATAGTAATAAAGGTAGATATAAAAAGGGGCTTCAGTTACTGACCCCTTCTGGCAGTTTTTAGCTCTACAAGTAGCTGACCACTGATTCAGTAGTTATGGTTCATTAGGAAAAAACTATGGTAAAATCTGCAAGAGCTCAGCTAGAGTTTTATATTTCTTAGCAAAATCTGTTCCTGAACCAGTAGGTTCAATCACCACTTCTAAGTGTGACTTTCTCCCCAATCTGCTCTTTCATTCTAGTGTGCTTATGCCTAGATTACGCATGCTCTAATTTCTTATAAATTTTGTTTATTCTTGCCTAGAGGCTGCCAGTCTCCAAGTGGTCATACAAATGGAACCAATGACAAATGTGCTAGAATTCTACCGGGATCTGCCAGATCGAGCTTGTAAACAGCTCATAAGTGCTAAACTATGCAATATGACTTCTATGTTGGATTCTGAAGTCCCCTGGACCTTCTCCTTTATCCTCTTTGTGGGCTATATTCATAGCAATCCTGATGACCTTATAATTTGACCCACGCATTCTTAACTGTATCTTTAGCTTTGTCTCCTCCAGACTTAAAAGCTATGCAGCTACCAAAATGACAATGCTGGCACCTATGGAAGGCCGTTAGATAAACCCTCTGTAGAGTAACTCTAACTGCTGATCACAATGACGACCCTCTTCAGCTGGAAGTAGCCAGAGCTGTCTTTGCCCTTTGCCCCTTCATAGCAGTTAGGGGTACTTCTTCAGAGGGGGGAATAGTGCAGATAGGTAAGTTAATTAGACATCTTATAGGCAGTTAGACAGGGCCACCCTCAAGGAGCCAACATGGAGGACAATCAAGACACATTCACTAAAGGCCAAAATTGTAAAAGGAGAGAAACTACTATACCTTTGTGCTTCTCCTAGGGAAAAATAGCAGTGATTGATATTCTAGATAGGTATGAATCACAGGGGTGAGGGTCCGAGGTCTTAACCCAGCCTTTCCAGGAAATACCCCCGACCCCCACCCTTACTGAAAATACTTCCTTGGAAACATTTGAATTAAGAAAAGTAACATCTCCTTCTATATTTGAAAACACTTTCAGAAAGATCAACCAGTATTCCAACTTTATTATGTAATCACTAAATTAGAATTCATGCTTTTCAAAGCACATTTTATTCAGTACATCTGTGGATACCATGGCATCCAGAATATTATTCCCACTTTGCTGGTTAGGAAACATAAGTTCAGAGAGATTGTGACTCACAGCTATTGGACTGACTCTAAGATATGAGACTGTTAATTCCCATGCTGTGTTCCTTCAACTTCACCAATGTCTGACCCATTAGTGATACTCCATTTCATAGTCATAATAACACTGGCAAAGATAGCAGCAAGATCCCTTCAAAATGCTTTGTGCCCAAGTGTCTTCTATTTCTCCTTCAGATTTCTGCTTCCATAAAATATATTCAGTATCCATATTTTGTTAATATTTTAATAACTTTACAAGATGGACCATTCAAATGAAAGGAGCCCACTTGGCTGAAGACAGAATAAACTTTTTTTAAACCATATTGTTAGAGGAGTTCCCCGGACCTCCACAGCAACCAGCTAAACATATTGGCTTAAACCTATCCTCCCAAAACAGTTTTCTACAGGTGCAGAACAGATGGAGGGGAAAGAGAGAAGTTTCTGGAGAGAACTTGATTCCAATTATCTGCTATTGTCAGATAAACAGAAGAGACTATATTATTTTAAAATGTCTGATTATGCATATAGTTTTTCAATGGATATAGTAAAAATTATGAAATCATAAATTTTATCATACCCTCAAGCAAAACACTAAGGATGTTATTTCCTGAATTCCCAGTCTCTGATCCTTCTTAAAGACTATTCTGAAGAGTCTAAATAATTTAGCTAGGCTTTTGTCTCTTATGATTTTTTTCCCTAAGGGCAGATCTCTGTCTAAAACAAAACAAAATCCTTAAAATCTAGTGATATAGAACTGGCCCGATTCAGTTCAATGGTTAGAAGCAGGCTGTTATTTATTAATGAAATTCATTTCTGGTTGTACTCACTCTTTAGTGGGCTCCCCATAAGGACCAGGCTTGAAATCTCTTTATCTCATGAAGTACAGCTATTATATGAGAATGGACTTTAAAACTGTAAAGTACTGCTAAAATGCTAGAAGTTGTTTGGAATTGAACACTAACATAAACATAGAAAACAGATGAAAGGAAAATGCTTCCCTTAATTAACCTGCTGTTTCAGTCACTCGGAGTGTTTTGCTTATGTCCTACATGAAAAGTCTCAAGATCTAGTCACTAAAGAAGGTATCCCTGGGAAGCATTTTCTGATAATACTTCGCTAATCAGTGTTTTTACTTTTTAATTATATTACATGAGTGACATATATTCACATCCCAATTACTTCATACTTTTCATAAATTTAAGTTGATCATAATTCAGTTAGTGTAAATTAATAAGAATTAGCTGAGAAGCCTCAGAGTTCGAAGTCTGTGTCAAGCACAGACTTCATCACCTTCCTGAAAGACTGCCCTTCTCACTACACCATGAGACTTTAGTTTTGAGACATCCCTCAAAAGAAAATGGAATAACTATGTCCTTGTTCTTAGCTCAGTGCTTTTCACAGCAAAAAGTTCTGTCACATATTTTGTAAATATTTTGTGCTCATTCATTCATCTTGAGATCTTTCATTAGTACAATCCTCTAAGTCTGCAACCCATTTACGTACCAAGACAGTATCAGCCAACCTGCCATTCATCTGCCCTCCTTGCTGTGTAAATATTCACCATACTTGTAGATACTTGTAGATAATACAAAACCTCATCTTTCCAATGTCTCTTCCAATTACTTAGAGTGTATGATTGGACTAGAAGTTGCAAGGTTTAGAAGAAAGTTAATTGCCAATTATTCATGCTAAGGGTAGTAATTATTATAAAGATATTTTTGGAGCTTGCCATCTAAAAATGGGAAGTGAGCTCTATTGCATAAAACTATCAACGAAAGAATGACAATGTATGATGAGGGAATACAGTGGGAGACAGCAAAGGACTCATGGGAGTAGGACACTTGAGGTAGGTGAGGACACCAGAAGTGAGCCCCACAGGGTGAGAGGGATTTAAATAGAATGAATCACAGAACACTGTGCAGACTGGGACTGAGAGGAGTAACTACAGGAAGCAATTGGGTGTTTGCTGATAACTTTGAGTATTTGTAGTCTGTACTCTTTTTTTTATTTTTGCCTTGTTTAGAGATAAACTCACTTATTATATGAACTATATGGGATCTCCCATTTTTATGTAGTTGTAATATGATTTTGGTCTAACATTTTTCTGATGACAATACTCAAATATATATAAATGCTGAAAGAACCATACAATGAACACTCACAACCATCACTTGCATTCTACAGTTAACATTAGTTTTATCACATATCTAGATATTCACCCCTTCCCCATAAAGTCATCTTTATTTTCATGCATTTTGACTTGAGCTGCAAATAGCATTACAGGGCACCCCTACACATCTTGGCATGCATATTATGAAGTAGATTGCAATTAGAATTCACACCTTTTAAGGGTAGCACTCAGTGAGTTTTCATAAAGGCATACACCTATATAACTCAAATCCCTATCAAGCTACTGAGTGTTTTCTTTAAATAAGTTTCCCCTTCTGCTTAAGATAGTTTAAGGCTTTTACTTTCACCTGCAGTCCAAGGTGTCATGCTCATACTTTAGCAAATTAGCAGCTGAACTCAGAATTGGGTCCCAGGGTCAAGAGCTTTTGTTAGGCGATATGGTGGCTGTTAGCAAGTTAGGACTACTGCTTTGACCAAACCCAGCCTCACCATTGTGTCATGGACTGGAAAGACGGACAGGGCTGAGTGCCAATCCCTGCTAAGTCCCATTCACATTACATAAACACAGGCTGCATGGGAATCCTATACAGGACCACAGATCCTCAGTTGGAGCACACACCCTACTTTAGTAGAATATTTCCCTTCTCTCCTGTCCCAGATAGCAGCTTTTTTCTGTAATTTTCTCACTGCCCAGAGCACCCTGCAGCACTCACAAGGGAAAGCTGTTCCTTCTGACCTGTTCAATAACTCATGTGAGAAAAACTTCTGTCAGGTTGGGGTGGTCATGGGTGGAGGGTGTTTGGAGGAGTCAAATAATACATGAAGCTTGCTTATTGCAAATCGTCAGAGCAAGGAAAGCTAAGTTGGTGACCGAATCATGAATCCATTTTTGATTACACTAGACTTGGATACCAAACAATGTTCCAAGGGATGCTGCAAATTGGTATTTCCGTGTTATATTGGAGACAGAAAGGAAGTCATTATGCAATCAGAATGCAGCCGCAGTGAAAGTTATGCCTGAGCAGGTCTGATAGTACTACAAGGCCTCTACAAATAGACGATGCCTCCCCAAGGCCAGGCACAGGTGTCCAGAGTCACAAAACAGAGCAACTGTGACTCACCATAGATGACTAGAAAATTGTCCAAAATAAGGAGCTGTTTTCCCCTCAGGCTTAGAGAAAGGCCAGGCGTTTTCTCCCAGGAGTGATGAGGAAGAAGATCTTCAACATAAATAATGCCTACTTTTATAAATATTTATAAGCTTTCCAGAAGAAAACTATAATTCTGCAGTCAGCCCAGAGAAGGAGGAATATATTTTACCTACGGAGCAGATACTTGTTCTCCAAGCTACATGTGGAGCTGTGGTGAGAAGGTCAGGTGGGAAAATAGAAGCTCCCTATCTTTCCAGCTGTTCCTCAAGGTTAAAGACACAGAAATCAGTCTCATGGGAGCAGCAGTGGGGGCTTCAGTGTCCACCATTTTGTACCAGACAAGTGGACATACAGCCATTTTAAAGATCATGCTTGCCCACACTGAACAACATCTCTTTTCATCCCCACAGCCATGGCTCAGGCCTTCACTGGCTCTTACACCATCTATTCATTAGCCTCTTTAATTTGCTTTTGACCTTAATATTGCCTTCTTGGACTCTGCCAAACAGAGACATTTTTCTAAATCACATAAAATGAGAAGTCTTCTGGAGGTGGATGGCCACAAAATCATAGGAAGACTTACCAGGCTTCCAATCTCACCTCAGTCACTTCCTTACAGGGTGGCATTGGTCAAACTGACAGTTTTTCTGTAGCTCAGTTTCCTCTTCCCTGGCCAGTCAGTAACAATTGCATTCTGCCCTATGTTCACAGCACTGTGGGTAAGTAGTCTATGTAGGGATGCCAGCAGCTGGTAAATAATAATTCCTGCACATTACTATGAAGGCACTCCCCAGTTAGAACCTCCATTAAGCTCTTGCTACTTCATAAATTCAATCCCATTCCCAAAAGTGATTCCAAGGGCTTTTGAAATTGTCTCTGGCCTCATCTGTTCCTCAACACCCTGCCACCCCAACCCTGATTCTTACCAGACCCTTAGGACTTCATTTTGGCAATGCAGCATGTGTTTACAACTCTCTGAGCCCTGCATGTGTTGCTCCCTCTGCACTCGGTGAACAACCTCTCACCTACCGGGTGATCTTAGGTAAATTAAGCTAATTCTCTGTGCCTTTATTTCCCCAACTGTAAAGTGAGCTCAATTCCTCCACAGCAGAGTTATAAGGACTAAATGAGACGAATAAGTACAAAGCACTCAGCGCAGGGCCTAGCACACAAAAAGATTAAAAGTAAGCATAAGTCTGATTATAACTCACCTCGAATTTCACTTTCCTTGCCAAGGCCCCCAACATTTCTCTATGCTTCCAAAGCCCCCTTATGTACCATCATAGTGATATTTATTAAATTTTTGAGCATTGCTTGATCGATACTGTTTCTACATGAACTGTATCTTTGTATACAGAGAATTGTGTTGTGCTTGTCTCTGTCGATTTAGTGCCCTGCACAATCCCGCAGATGGCTGACCACTTAAATATGGATGATAAAAAGGAAAACAATAAATGACACATATTTAAAAGGTAACTAGCAAAAGAGGGCCGTGCAGGCCTTAGAGCTTAACAGATGGTCCGGGCTCTCGGTGCTGTGGAGTCTTAGGGACAGAGGGGGCTCAGTGGGCCAAAACATGGGGAGCATCAGAGTCAGCTTCCCAGAGGAGGGAAAGGGGTTGCAGCTTCAAGGACAGGCAGTGGGTCTGAGAAAGGCCAAGGACCCGTCTACTGATAGGATACAGCCTTCTACATAGATATTTCTCAAAAGTCCACGTCAGATAATTCTCAGTTAGTTGAAAGGTGAAGCCAGATGGAAAGTCATGGGTAAGCACAAAATGTGACTAGAGCAACACTGTCAAAGTGAATTACAAAACGGACTTAAAGCAAATGCATGTCCTCTGGTTCCTCAGATAACAAAGAAAACACATCTACTGACTGCAGAATAAACTATCTTTATTTCTGCATAATCTGTTAGGTAGACAAGGTGACCATACACAATGCCAGGTGGTGGTAGTTAGTGCAGGCCACATGCTGAAATAAACAGACCCTAAATATAAGGGCTCAAGCTCACTAACAGATCGCTTCTTTTTATTTTCAATTAATTTTATGGGTACATTTAAGGTATACAATATCATGACATTCATCACTGGAAATTTGCACCTTTACATAATCCACCTTGGTTCTTATTTTTCCCATTCCCCGGCCCTCCCTTTAACCCTTCCCTCCCTCCCTCCCTACCTACCAAGACTTAGTTTCCATTTTTATTTTCTCACATTAATTGCATTCCCTTCGTCCTTCTCCCCCACCCCTTCCATTTCCCCTTCCCATTTGCCCCTTTTCTTCCTATTTCACATTATCTATTATACCGTTTAGTCCTTATTTACACTTTCAGTTTTTCACCCTAGAGAAACTATTTGGTATTTACACATGTGTGTCCTATTATTTCACTTAAGAGTATGGCCTCAATGTACATCCCTTTACCTATAAATGTCTCTAGTTTCTCATTCTTTATGGCTGACTAGTACTCCATTTCATATTTTTTTAAAACTGCACACACACACACACACACATACACACACATTTTCTTTATCCAGTCTCCTGTTGATGGGCAGGGCTGCTTCCAAGTTTTAGCTACCACGAGTTGTGTTGCTATGAACATAGGTACACATGTATCACTGTGGTATGATTCTTTTAATTCTTTGGGGAAGATACCCAGCAGGGGAATAGCTGGATCAAATGGGACCTCCAATCCTACTCCTCTGAGGTATCTCCATGCTGATTTTCACAGTGGTTGCACCAGTCTGCACTCCCACCAGCAGTGGAGCAGGGTTCCTCTTTCCCCACAGCCCCACCAGCATTTGTTATGGGTTGATTTCTTAATAGCAGCCATTCTTTCTGGAGTGAGGTAGGATCTCAGTGTTGTTTTCATTCACATCTCTCGAATGACCAGTGATGCTGGACATTTTTTCATATGTTTATTTGCTATTTCTACTTCTTGTCTGAGAAATGTCTGTTCATTTCCTTATGTAACAACCCAAGAACTGTGTTTTTGGTTGGTGGGTGACTTCTTCTTTCCTGACAGGTAACTCGGGGACTAGAACTCTTCGATCTGGTGACTTCACTGTGCCCAGGGTCTCACCACGACCCACCAGTTAAGGGAAAATGACACAGAGATCACACACCACAGGATTTTCACAGTCAGGCCTAAGTTTGCAACACAGCTATGATAAAAAGTCATGAGCTGATGCATTTAGTTATACAGCTGTCTTAAAATAAGATGTTTGATAAATAACTTTACAGTTATAAACTGCATGACATGTAGCACACTATTAAATATTATCTTTATTAGCCATTTATGTTAATTGTATCAATTTTTAAAAGGTTGACTTCTAAAATATGCCAAAATATTCTAACTCTTTTGGGCATTTCTTCCTTTTTTATATGCTTGGTATCCACAGGGGGGGCAGGGGAAGAGGTAGGCCCGACTTTCCTCAACTTCTGAAAATCACAATTCTATTAGCTAAGACTTCAGCACTTCTGCAGGCCATGGAAGGTTCTGAGTGTGATTATCTCTTCAGGGTGGTTTAAACTGGGTGTGGCCTGGGTGCCCCAGGAATATGCATGCCTGTGACCTTCCTATGAGGAGGACACCACATGTCCACATGCACAGAAGACATGGATGACTCCAAGTCACGCTTCATGCATGCACAGTACTGAAGGGGGAAAAGTTATGTATAAAATTCAAATACATGCAACTTTGAAATTTTTGATTATAAAATCTCATCCTATCACTAAGACAAGCATTCAGTGCACGTGAAATGTACCCTGCTGTGCATTGTTGGGTGTTCTGTTCGTGCTCTAATTATTGCACGAAGTAGGCTGACAGTGTCACTCAGGTCTCTGTGTGCTTGCTGCTGTTCTGCCTACTTTTTCTAAGAACTGTGGAGAGAAAGGTATTAAAATCCATAACTCAATCCACAACTAATTAAAATCCATTATGGCTTTGACTACTATTTTTCCTTATAGTCCTAATAATTTTAGCTTCAGGTATTTTGCATCTTTGTTCTTAGCTATATAAATGCTTACAGTTGGTACATTCTCTTGATAAGTTGCCCCATTGTCATCATGAAAGGAATTCTTCTATCTGTAGTGATATTCTGTGTTCTGAAATCTATTTGTCTACTATCAATATAGTTGCTCCAACTTTCTTTTGATTCATGAAATGGCAAACCATAAACTAGAAGTAAAAGTATGCAAAGCATACAGCTGGTAAGGGATTCATAATATAATTTTTTAAATAAAAATTTCAAAATTTAGTAGAACGTAAACAACCTAATTTTTAAAGTGAGCAAGTTTTGAGCAGATTACTTTATCAAAAAGCTGTACAGGTGGCACAAATGTACATGAAAACAATACTCAACACGAAAAAAATACTCATGAAGGAAAGGCAAATTAAGACCCTATCTCCTCTCACTGTGCACCTCACATTAGAATGACTGAAATGAAAAAGACTTACTAAATGAGGTGGCTCGGACCTGCAGGAAAGTAAACACTCCTTCACAGCTAGTAAACAGAATGCACAACTGCTTTGGAAAATGACTTGGCAATCTTTTACAAAGTGAAACGTACGCCTGCCATATAATCTAGGCATCTCATTCCTGAGAACTTGTTAGGAGAAAGAATGTGTATGTTCATACAAATCTGAATGTTCAAACCAGTTTTGAAAATGGAAACAATCCAAATATTCACCACTAGATAAACAGACAAACAAACTGAGGCATGGGCAGGCAATAAAATATTGCTCAACAATAAAAATTAAAACAATGAAGCAAGGAGCAGTGGCACATGCTGGGGATCCCAACTACCGGGGAAGCTAAAGGAGGAGAATCTCAAGTTTGAGTCCTGATTGGACAACTTACCAAGACTCTGCCTGAAAGAAAAAAAGGGCTATGCATGTAGCTCAGTGGTAAAACACTCCTGGCTTGATGACACACACACACACACACACACACACCATGTACTTTTGCTGTACACTACAACAGAGATGAATTGTGAAATATTTCTTCTGAATTAACACAGACAAAAAAGAGTACATGTTCTATAATTCAACTGATAGAAAATCTAAAGACTGAAAAAGTAATCTATAATGTAAAAAACAAATCAGGGTCATCTGAGGACGCGGGGCAGTGGGGAGAATATGCACAATAAGTACAATAGAGCAGGAGGAAGTGTTCAGGGGTGAAGTGGGTATTTGTCATCTTGATTGCAATAATCATTTGATGGGTGTACACATATGTGAAGCTTTCTGTGGTGTTTACAATATGTAAATGTTTATCAACTGGTGAATGGTGAATGGGCAGACAAATAGTATATTCACATGACAAAATACAGCTCAACAATAAGAAGAAATGGATTACAAATACATGTTACAGCATGAATGAACATTATACTCAGTGTTAAAAAGAAAAAAAGAAGAAGAAAGCCAGACACATTACCCCATATATTGTAGGCCTGCACTTCTGTGAAGTGTCCAGGAAAGTCAAAGCCACAGGCACAAAAGGTAGATTAGTGTTTACATAAGGAAAGGCTGTGACAGATGCACACTGGCCCTCTTAATGGGGTCATAAAAATGTTTTAAAACTGATTTACCATACAATTGTGAACAATGTGGTATGTTTTGCCAAAACAAATAGTTTCAAATGCTAGCCCACCTCCTCAGCTCATGTTGAACTTTCAGACGGGCTCTGCAGTAAAGAAAGCAAAACCTGGGGAAATTTAGAGTGAGCTGGGAGAGCTGGGGTTCCACACTGGCCCTAATCAAGTAGCTCCTGTGGGTAACACAAGGCAATTTCGATGATACCTTAAAAATACAATCTTGGAAGGTAGATGTTTGAACAGGAGTACCATGTAAGAATATGGCCATGAAAATGAACTACAGGCATTTCTGAAAATTAGTGCAGTGAACATCTCATCGGCACGGCTTGCTAGATCAGGATCTGTCAGGGGAGCGTGCTATCACCTCGGTATATTAAAAAGTGCAAATTTGAGAAATCATAAGACAAATGAAAGTGGGGCAGTTGTGTTATAACCTAGGGCTTAAGTTTTAAGGCTAGGATATAACAAAAAGAAAGGAGCAATATTTTTCTTTGTTCTGGAAGTTTTCCTTCTCTCTCTGGTGGTGAATATAAACTTCACCTCTAACATGGCAAAACAAGGAAGCAGAAACATCCTTGTACATACTTTTGTGTAGTCCAGAGGAAAAGTTTACGGACAGGCAAGAATTGCATCACGTCTTGCTGGGGATTCTGTCTCCCACAGTGTTACGCTTACACGCAAAGCAGCGGGGGTCCTTCAGGTGATGGATCCAGTGAGGGGAAACCAGGGCCTGAAGATAACAGCTGAAACTATCTTGAGCACAGCCTTGTTGTCCAAAGGCATTGGCTCCTTGTGTGCTCACATAACCCAGAATTGAATCACCAGCATTACACCTAGACAACACTTGGCCAGTGAGCATACACACAGATGAGATGCTTTCTTCAGAGCAAATGAGCCATTGTTGCCGAGACGAAAGTCCACCTACAGAGGGACCTGTGCGCAGGCTCTTGGGAATAACGCTTTCTGTTTACCAAGACCTCTGTGATTCTCTGCACATTTACTACCGCTAACATCAAGGGGTGATAAGAAATACATCTGCAGAAAGAGTGGAGGAAAGAGAAACTATGCAGAAGATGGCAACCTTTGCTCTTGAAAATGTAGGGGGAATAATGTACCAGCTTGCTTGTGTGTGTGTGTGTGTGTGTGTGTGTGTGTGTGTGTTTCCTGGAGTGTTAAAAGGAAACAATAAAAAAATAGAAAGATGCTGTCATTCCACCATATTTACTTTGCTTTTACATTTGGGGAGTGGATAGTTTGAGTTATTTTCAATGGTTTGAGTCAAATCCGGCAAATCCTGTTCAACATTGAGCTGAGATTTACAAAAAGGTTGTGGCCAGAGAAGAGATAGTGGCTGATATCCGTACGAGGCTAGGACACTCCCTAAACTGGTAAATTGAAAATGAGAAAACATGGAGTAAATGATTGAATAATTAATGCTTTGACTTCTGTGAAATATAATTTGTTCTTTTTATGTTTGGATTAATTACAGAAGCATAATCTAAGTGGGCTCCTGCTGTGAAATGACAAAAAGTATAAGGTTAATACACACCTTTGGGAGTACACACACATTTTAATTTAATAATAGACACTTCTAGCATTAATTAAGCCACATCAGCTTACTAGAATTAAAGGACTGGCTTTGACAGATGAAAATGTGGTTAATGAATTTGCTCACTACTCTTCTCTGCTCTTGATGTAAGAGAGGTCCTGGTCTCCAGCTATGACTCTAACTCATGATGCATTTGTCATTGATTTTAGTTCAAAGACGACACTGCACATGCTATTGCTCTCTGTATGGGCAGAGGTAGATTCCTGGTACACCTGGTCTTCTGTCACTGTCTATGGCCAGAGCTGCAGCTAAACAGACTGCTATTGTGACCAACTTTAACATGCTGGCTTCTGATCAACCCAGCTCTCACTACACTGCCCAAGCAATTGCTGTGATCCCTTATTTGTCTCCAGCTTTGGTTCTGTAATAGAGACAAGGGGTATCTATAAAGCACTACTTCTCCTTCAATTTCTACTCATCCTTTGGCCATTTAGATAGAAGTCCAGGGAGTCCAAAAAAAAACCTATTTCATTCTTAAGGACTGCATAAATTTTAGGAAAAAAATTGAAGGGGAAAGCAAGTATCACAACTGTATTCTAGACTAGTAAAGCAGCTTGCTGTCTTATGTCTCTGGCTTGCAGAAAGCTAAAAACTAAACCTGTAGCCCAGGATGACAAGTCACTTCTTCCAGCAATGACGTACTGTGTTAAATAAATCTTTGAATGAAAAGAAAATGTTTGTGTTCTAGAGTCATGTCTGGGATACAATAAATGCTCATTGAGTATTTGCTTTTATGTTTATTGTTATTAATTTGTATGCCTTTGTGGTAAATAAAATTAACTTCAGTTCTACAATTTGTGACGGCATTGTCTCTGCTGAAAGAATAAAAAACAGTTCAGGAATCGACCTGGGTTGTACCCAAGTAGCTCCCCCTAGTGGGAGGCTCTGGTTTTAAAACTCAGGAAGTGTGACAGGGAAAATGAAGAGGGTGACTGGAAGAGATGGGTAGAGGGGAAGGAAAAGTTTCCCTGTTTCACTTTCTCTAGAAAGAGCTTGGATAAGTCTAACAGCACAATGTGGGGAAGGAGCAGGTGAGAAAATGAGTCCCTTGACTCAGAAACGGCCTGGAACTAGCATGTGGTCTCCAGAAGAAAGGGAAAGAGGAGGCTGATACTCCTGGGCCCACGCTATGGCTGTCAATACTGATCGTGCAGGCCCGCCGGCCTGGATCCCCCAGAGCTGCGTCTCTTTCCCTAAGGTAATCATTTTGCGGGAGGCCAGCAATCAAGTGGCTTTGGAGAAGGGATGAGGCTAATGACCATCTAGTCCACAGCTCACTTTTGTGCGCTGGAGTCCTGAGGTACAGCAGACAGGAAGTTGGTCAAATCCTCATCAGTCTCACATTGCTTTTTACTGTGCACAGTGTCACCGGCTCACCTCTAGCCGCCATTTTGGTTCCTGAGCAACGCTGTGGGTCTTAGATCCTAGACCTAGGCCATACAAAGTGCTCTTTTTTGCTACTACTATTTAACAATAAACATGTACTGAACAATTTCCAGGTAGTAGCCCCTGAGCACTTGCTGAAGTTTATCTAATTTAATTCTCACAATTTACCCTGTTCAGTTGTTCTGGAAAGGAGTTCCATAAAACCAACTTTTTCTTTTTTTTTTTTTTTTTTTAATCGTACTGGGGATCGAACTCAGGAACTTGTGCTTGCAAGGCAAGCGGTGGAACCACTAAGCTAAATCCCTGGCCCCATAAAACCAACTCTTAAACAAATGTGCACCTAAAATCCCAGTAATCCTTAATTCAACTACATTTCATGATTGTTTTACTCCATTTCCTGTGAACACCTGAAACTTTTTCCAACTGAAAGGGGAAGAGTTCACAAGGCAAACACACCACATAAATTCCGGAAGCCCATAGAGTGGGTAAGGCAGAGAAAGGAGAAAACAGAAGGCTTGTGGGCACTCCACTAGATTTCAGCTAGGTACTGTAAGTAGCTGTCCCACAATCGGCAAGGAGAGAGGAATGAAAGATTGATAAAGTAACCTAGAGTCTGTACCACCCAGAATGAGAGCAGGGCTCATGAAATTAGTATGTAGAGAAATTCAACTTACTATTCCCTCAATATACCTCTATTTCTAGTTCTAAAGATATACGAGTATTCCACAAATGTTTCTCTTATTAAATTCTTTTCAGTATATGCTCAACAATACTGCATATGAGAAGACCATTTAGCAAAATACCACCATCAACTTTGGAGTTTGCAATTTTAAAAATAACTCAGAGTGGCTATAGCTCATGAAATATGCAGTAAGGGGTTTTGATTTTGCAGTAAGATTGAAAAATAGGAAGAAAACCTGTGCTCCCAGCAGGCAAAATATTCCTGACATTTTTAATAATAATGAAACATAAGACCTCCTTATGGCAAACTTGAAATCCATTTTGTGTGTGGAAATAAAGGTCCCATTTAATTTTTTTAGGTTTCTTTCGTAGGCTGTTTCACACTGGAAAGTGTAAGGATATGAAAAGTGTGCATAATAAATGTCTCAATAGTTGACACAAGGTATGGAAGATGGAGCCAACTTTTCTAATCAAATTAGGAAAAGTATTAAAATTTTGTGCAAGAAATAACACCTTCTACTTTGCCTTTACTTCCAGAAGACAAAAAGGAAAACAAAAAAGTATGCTTGCTGGATTCTATAATATTCTGAAAATACAGACATTGGGCTCACACTTTGTCTCATGCTAACTGAGGAGGATTCACCTAATTTACATTCAAAGGAAGAAGGACGAGCATTTTAATTTTTTAAAGGCAATATCTGTCTTCAAATTCCAGATGGAGTTGTTCCATGGGAGATGGAATGGACATTTAGTGTGTACTTACGCAGTGAGGGGTATTTTCCAACATGAGAGTTCAGTAAAGAAGAACACAGCATTGCATTTTTTGGTTTAATTTTACCTAACATTCAGTTCTAAGGTCCCCAGAGTTGAGATTCTGTGTTTCTTTTTCACTGGTATGTTCCTACTGCCTGGTAAAGAAGGCTCTAGTAAAGGTTTGTGTGAGGACAAAACTCTACGATGGTTAGAGCTATCCGGCCACGGTGGCAGTGAGTTCTCCATTACCAGAGGTGCTCCCTCACTATGGACACAAGTGGGATTGTAGCAGAGATCTACGTAGGAGGCAGGGCTTGCACCTAAATAGTGTGTGATGTCGCCTCTGCTATGTTGTCTAATCTGCTATGATTCAGACACCTATTCCCAACTTCAAGGACTTTTGTTTTTCTGAGACAGGGTCTCACTATGTAGTTGAGACTGACCTGGAACTCACTATGTAGCCCAGGCTGGTCTCGAACTCACAATAATCCCCCTGCCTCAGCCTCCCAAGTGCTGGGATTACAGGTGTGTGCCACTACACCTGGCAAGGACCTTATAATTTAATGTAAGATAGTATAAAACACAAGACTTCCTTTCATTTGGACTACATTGGGTTACAATTACAACATCTGTTGCCAGTAATACAATACCATGAGTTAGGTAAGTTTCTTAAAAAGAGGTTTATTTTTGACCCACAGTTCTGAAGGCCCAAGGTCAAGGAGCTTTCTTGGTGTCCGAATCCTAGGAGTTCAGGACATTACATTGCAAAAAACAGAGACTGGGGGAGGAAGAGAGGGAGGAAAGGAGGGTGAATAAAGCTATGATTCCTTCAAGAACTGAATGTCTCTATAAGGGGAGAGGGCTGGGAATGAGGGAAGCAGCTGTACCCCTTTACCACACTTACAGAGAATGAACAAAGGCCCACATGTTAAGAAAATAGGCAGCCATTTCAACATCATAAATACCAATTACTGACAAGTGGTCAGTTATCACTGGGTCAGTGACCATCCAAAGTAAGCCACTGTACACTTTCCACTAGCTTCCAAGTATTTTTCAGGGCCGGGGATTTAGCTCAGTGGTTCTGCCATCTACTTCACAAGCGCAAGGTCCTGAGTTTGATCCCCAGTACCAAAAACAAAAACAACCAAACAAAACAAGTATTTTTCAAAGTCACAGAGTTTAAGCCTATTTGTTCCCTCTTAACTCAAGTTAATCTTGGATAACAAAGGTATGACCCAAACAATAGGAAAAAGAAAAACAAAACATTAACCACAAACCAACAAAAATCTGGAACTTTTAACAATTAATATGTATTAAACACAGTCCACCATGGATTAGCTTATGTCCCTTTGATCACTTGTATAATCAAGAAAATAGAATAGCAGGTTTACATTATTTACCTCACTGGTAGATACTACTGAAATTTGAAAATAATCTGATCAGTAATCCCCTCCAGCATTTCTGAAATAACATCTTATGTCAGTAGGTACAAGAGAAGAAGGATATTAAAATGAAAGCCTATACTCATGATTGTGTGAAAGGCAATTATAAATAGCTTTAGAAAGGCCAAATAAATATATGAAAAAATGTTCAACATCACTGGTCATTGGAAAGATGCAGATGAAAACAACACTGAGATTCTACCTCACCCCAGAAAGAATGGCTGCTATCAAGAAATCAACCAATAACAAATGCTGGCAGGGCTGTGGGGAGAAAGGAACCCTTCTCCATTGTTGGTGGGAGTGCAGACTGGTGCAACCTTTATGAAAATCAATATGGAGACATCTCAAACAACTAGGATTGGAGGTGCCATTTGACCCAGCTGTCCCTCTGCTGGGTATCTTTCCAAAAGAATTAAAAGAATCATACCACAGCAATACATGCTCACCCATGTTTATAGCAACACAGTTTGCAATAGCTAAAACTTGGAAACAGCCCAATTGCCCACCAACTGGAGAATGGATAAAGAAGATGTGGTTTTTTTCTATAAAATAGAGTACTACTCAGCCATAAAGAATGAGAAACTAGAGACATTTATAGCTAAGTGGATGCACATTGAGGTGAAATAAATAGAATAAACTTGAATAAATACAGAATAGTTTTTCTAGTGTGAAAAATTTAACGGTGTAAATAAGGTTCAAACTGTATAATTAATAATGTGAAATAGGAAGAAAAGGACTAAAAGAGTTGGGGAAGTAGGAAGGGTAGGGGAAAGGAAAGAAGGGAAAAGAAAAAATAAGAGAAAAGGAAAAAATGGAAACAAAGTCTTTGTAAATAGGGAAGGGTAGAGTGGATGAAGGGAGGGCTGGGGATGGGGAAAAAATGAAAACCAAGACCTGTCATGTAAAAGTACGAGATCTCAGTGGTGAATGTAACTGTACTGTATACGTAAAAAGTACCAATAAACTTAATTTTAAAAAAAGAAAGGGACCTTAACTCTTCTGAAAAAGAGTCCACCTATGACCCCTTGTATTTTATCCACCCCTTCTGCTATGGAGAGGTGAGTAGGCAGCATGAGAGCTGGAACAGCATGAAATGATATAGCCAAACACTTTCTCTCCTTCCACTAGAGTGTTGTTTCTCAGTAACAACCAAGCAGAAATTAAAATATTTATACACAAACACAGCTGCATTTTTTTAAATCCAAAGCTTTCATTGTGTGTTATCAAGACAAATCAACATTTCCAAGGACTTTTCTGCAATATATAAAAATCCCTTATGTATTAAGAGATGTGGGTTGAAAAGTAGTTGTAACATCCACTGAGTTTGACTGATCCAAAGTTTCTCAAAGAAAGAATGTGCCAGAGAGGGAATTTTTTGTTTATTATGAAAAGGAAAATAAATTGCCCCAAGTTGCATCCATTTTCCTACAAAAGTCTCAAGTGTACCGTTCTTTGTCATGGAGTAGTACTCCACTGCGTCTAAACACCACATGTTCTTTAGCCATTATCTGTTGGTAAACATACAGGCTGCTTCCAAGATTTAGCTGTTATAAATTGTGCTGCTGTCGACATGCGTGTGCAGGTGCTACTGTAGCATAAGGTCTTTAACTCTTTCAGGAAGATACCTAGAAGGGAAATAGCTAGGCTGAATGGGGTTGCTAGTTTTAGTTTTTTGAAGATCTCCATCTGCATCTCCATAGTGGGTGTTCTAGATTGCACTCTCGCCCAAAATGTGGAAGGTGTCCTTTCTCCTGCCACCTCTCCAACAGTTGTTATTATTTGATTTCTTGTTGATAGCCATTCTCCGATGACCAGAGATGTTGAACATTTTTTTATGTATTTTTTGGCCATTTGTAATTGACTCATTTGTAGGAAAATGGATGCACCTTGGGACCATGATTTTTTTTCTGTAAAAAATGAAAATAAATTGCCTCAGTGCAATAAAATAATAAGTGACAAATCATGGCCCCATCTAAGACAAATCATAGCCAGTTAAAGTCTTTATTATTATCTGTACAGTGGGTTGAGGACATAAACAAGTTATGATGAAATTTAATTCTCACTGTAACCCTGTTATGAAAACTACTGTTGTTATATTTACCCTCTCAGGTGAGAAAATTGAAGCTCATAAAGGTTAAGTTGCATGTCTATGGACTTGGACTCAGGAAACCTGACCTGGGTCATAAGTTCAATGACAGCCTATGCAATTTAACAAGAAACTTTCAAAAAGAAAAAAAAAAA
>NW_022900920.1:26605688-26649512 GCF_012274545.1 Fukomys damarensis | reverse complement strand
AAGAAGAAAACAGTAAAGCCTAGAGATATGGCTCAGTAGTGCAGCTCCCTTGGTTGAAACCCCAGGACCAAAAAAGAGAAGGAAGGGGGAAGGAAGGGAAAAGATTTTTAAATTTTATTTTATTAATTTATTGTATTAAATTACGTGTTTGTAACTCATGCAATTTACCATCATCTTGAGAAGTGGTTACATGTACATATTACAGTTTATTTTTGTGGTTTTTTTAATCCTGCCCTTTCCCCATCCCCAGTCACCGTTTTTGTACCTATTGATTCTATTTGTCTTACCATATGTTATGGTATAATTAATTAATAATTTACATCAATTAGGGTATTAGGTTCCTGTACATGTTATTCCTCTCGTTTCCCTTTCCCCTTCCCCTTTCCTCTCCTTGGACCATTTCCTTATTGCATGAGATTTATCCTCTTATTCCTTTCTATCTTTTACCCTTCCTTTGTTTGTACTTTTCCTCACATAAGGGATACCATACAATTTTCAAGTTTGTGTGCCTGATTTATTTCACTCAACATTCTGTTTTCTAGATGCATCCATTTTCCTACACGTGCCTGAAATTTGCCATTCTTTATAGCGGAATAGTATTCTGTTATACACAGATACCACGTTTTGTTTACCCGATAATCTGTTGATGGGTATACAGGCTGCTTCCGGGATTTATCCATTACGAGTTGTGCTGCTATAAACTTTGGTATGCATGCATCGCTGTGGCATGACGACTTCAGCTCTCCGGGGAAGATGGCTGGCAGGGGATCACTGGGTCAAATGGAATTTCTAATTTCCATTCTTTGAGAAATCTCGGTGCTGATTTCCATAACTGTTGTACTACTTTGCATGCCCAGCGACAATGAAGGAGGGTTCCTTTTCACCACAGCCACACCAGCATTTGTTATTGTTGCATTTCCAAACGATTGCCATTTTTCTGGAGTAAGATGGAATCTTGGGGCTATTTTAATTTGCATTTCTCTAATGGCCAGAGATGTTGAATGTTTTTTTTCATATATTTGTTGGCCATTTGTATTTCTTCCTCTATGAAATGTTTGTTCATATCTCTAGCCCATTTCTTGACGGGATCTTTAATTTTAGGTGGTTTAATTTTTTTTTAGTTCTTTGTATATTCTAGATATTAGAAGTAGTTAGGAATTCTGCCTCAGATTTCAGTTCCAGGAAAAACTGAGGCCTCTTGTGCTCTTCTTTCCCATGTATCAGTTGAAAGGGAAAGAGGAGACTAGATGATGTTTAAGTTCTTCCCAAATTGAACAATTCAGTGTCTAAGAACATTTTTCTTTTTTTTTTCTGTCATGCATAAGATAGGACCTTGTACAATACCTAATGAGATTTTTATTTTAAGAAACTTATTTGCAAATTCAGACCCCCCAAATTTAAAGACCCAATCCTAAAATGGGCATCTGAAATGAACAGATACTTCTCAGATAAAGAAGTAGAAACAGCAAATAAATATAAGAAAAAATGTTCATCATCACTGGTCATTTGTCAAATGCAAATTAAAACAACACTGAGATTCTACCTCAGCCCAGAAAGAATGGCTGCTATCAAGAAATCAACCAATAACAAATGCTGCACAGGCTGTAGGTAAAAAGGAACCCTTCTCCATTGTTGGTGGGAGTGTAGACTGGTGCAACTACTGTGGAAATTAGTGTGGATATTTCTCAAAAAAAAAAAAACTAAAACTAGAGGCTCCATTTGACCCAGATATTCCCCCTCATGGTATCTTCCCAAAAGGGCAAAAAGCATCACCCCAAAATGATATATGCACACCGATGTTTATAGCAGCAGAGTTTGTAATAACTAAATCTTGGAAACAGCCTAAATGCCCATCAATTGACAAATGGATAAAGAAGATATGGGTTTTTTATGCAATGGAGTACTACTGTGCCATAAAGAAGGACGCACTTCAGACATTTATAGCTAAATGGACGGACCTTGAGACCATTCTTTTAAGTGAAATAAATCAGACACATGGGTTTAAATTCTGAATTGGTTCTCTAGTGTGAGAATCCAAAAGTGGAAATAAGGGCTAAAATGTACAATAGATATTGGGAAATGGGAAGAAAATTTTCAAATGGGAAGGGGAACCAGGGCGGAGAGAGGGAGAAAGGAAGGAAGGGACAAGAAAACAGAAGGAAACACAGAAAGCTTTTGCGCAGAGAGAGGGGAGGGGGCGTGGAGAAAAGGGGCGGGGTGTATCTGTACAGACGCAAGCTCCCTATGCCGAGTGTTACCATTATGCCTAATGCGGCAATAAATGTTCAGCTATAAAAAAAGAAACCTGTTTGCTTTAACTCCCCTGACTCTCTGGCCGTTTATTCTCAGCTCTGTCTTGGTCCTCCTTGATGAAAGAAGAAAGAAACATCGCCAGGAACTTCCAAAGAAAGTAATGATTCCTCTTTCCATATTTTTCCATTTTTCTGCAGGCACAAGAAATTTACATTAATTTTCCAGTTTAAAAATAAAAAGCAGAAAACTCCTTGAGTGGCCCAGCCACCCTAATGTGCCTTCCTCTGCCTCCCCGAGGCTGGCCTATTTTCAGTCTGCAGCACCTTGCCTGGGAGCCTTTGCTTTTCTGTTGGTTCTGGTCTGGCCTCAGCAGAAGGAACCTGCTCAGCCTGTGTCTAATTTAAGGCTTGCACACGGTACCTCATTCTCTTATGCCTTCCTCGCAGCCACAGAGATTCAAAATTTTATGCAGACACCTCAGGAAATCGAAGCCCGCCAATGTGTGTCCCAGCCAGACAGTGCTTCCTAGCTCAGCAGTGCTGGAGGCACAGCAGGTCTTCAAGCATCACATGCCAAGTGACTGACCGATCGAGGGACGCAGGGTATGCACCCAGAAATGGGAGAGAAAGAAAATGCAGGAGCAAGAGGGAAATGTAAGCCTGCCTCTTTTCTGCAGTGACGAATTCATCCTAGTTTGTGCCCTGAAGCATCACCAGGAACTGGCAGTGACTTGCACATGGTCCAGGCCCTCAAAGCATCTCTTCAGTTACACGGCAGAATGTGTTGCACAGGAGCCTTTCCAAATTACTATCTTCACGTGATGTCCTTGTATGTGTGCCCACAACAGATCCTTGATTCTGGACACAGAGAAGGACTCTGAGAGGGACAAGCGTGTGGATGACAAAAGCTCTTCCTTGTGAGAACCTGAATGCCTTTGAGCTGCCAGGTGTGTCATAAACACCCAACAGACCTGGCAAAGGCACTCTGGCTTCCAGAATGCACACCCATTTTGCAAGTACAAAATAAGACTTTGCCTTCTCGGTTGTGGCTTTATTTCTCTTGTGTGATGTATGAAGCTCCATTGTCTTTCATTCTAATTGAGATGGGCAGATGGGCCTGAACTACTGTTTAACTTCTGTAGTACTTCCTGTGGGGAAGCTATCCCTCTAAATTCAAGGGTTTTCTCTTGCTATTTGCTGCCCTTGGATCCTCTGCTGCAGGGAGTCCAGGCCAGGTAACAGCATGACAGCGAGAGCTGAGGCCACGGAGGGCATGAATGGAGCACAGTAGGGCTCAGCCTGACTGTGATAAGAGCCACCTGAGCAGAGTGGCAGTGACTGCGAATGCTGTTCACGGGGGAAGGGAAGAAGTAGGAAGTTCAGGCCTCCTTCTGCAGAAGAAGGAGACTCCCATGCATTTGCGCCGTGCAGTTGTCTTGCTGGACATTTCCCAGAAGCAGACCCTGAAAGGAGAACTTGAATACGTGAAGTTCCCTATGAGAGACAATCCAGGAGTCAGTGAGAGGGTGGTGGGAAAGTGACACCGTCAAAGAACAAGCCAACAAAGCTGAGTTCTAGGGTTAAACAAACCCCAGAGGGATCTATGAGAGCTGAGGGTCTTAGACATATGTGGTTGACAAATGAGGCTTTGGTGTCTGTATTTCATTCCGCTCCATAATGGTGGATGGAACCTCAGAAGGGATTCCACAGAATTTCCAGAAAGTTCAGAGAAAAGAGAGATAAGCAAAGATTCGAGTACAAGCGTGGAGAAGAGAACAAGAGGAGACACAGGCCTGGTGGTCCAGGGAAGGAGCAAAATCAGGCTGGATCTCATTCTTGTAGTATCTGCCATAGCTGCCAGATTTCTAGAAAGCAGATTCTCAGATTAAGCTGTAAGATAAAGGTCTAGCTGAAAACACAGACAAGTTCCCAGTCCACAGAGGAAAGATCTGAGCCAAAGTGGACGGTCAGCTCTGTGTGAGCCATCAACAGAATTAGACTAGAATTAGACTTGCTAATTCCTTCTGAGGAAGGTCAGCGGTGGCCCCAAAAGCAGTACCAATTAAGGAGTAACAGCAGGGGTGGAAAAACTGCAGAGCCCAAAACATTCTTCCAGAGGGGGAGTCTTTTTGCAGGGATCGTTCAGGGCCTTGGGCATGTGTGCTCAGCCATCTGACCACCAGGATACCATTTAATGTGGGGAAACTTAATCAGAGTACATAGTTTTGTCTGGGTTTTTCCTTTGCAAGAATACTTAATGGGAGAGAGAAGGAAATAACAGAGATGAGACCTTTAAATTTAAATTTTCAGTATGATTTTCCATCATATACTTAAGAAAATGGAATTCTTCCTGTTGTAAAGTTTTGTTTGTTTCCTCCACAAGCCATGATATAATAGAGAATATAAAACTTCCCACCAACTACTAAGTCAGCAGAAGATGAGCACTGAACAGTAATGGGAGAGTTGCTTCAGTTCGTGGTCCAGTTGCCACTGATCCACGAGACACTGTGAGCCAGGAGGCTCAGGACCAGTCTTGGCACAAATGTCTGTCTGCCTGCACAACAAAGACAGACGCCGACAGCAGAGAGCACAAGCTCAAGTGAGGAAATCAAAGCTCTCCGCAAAATCTTGGACTTCTTTTTTCCTGTAATAAACCAAAGCAATTTCTAACAATGAGGGAAATCCTTCTGTCACAGAGGCCTGTTAGAAGTGAGAGCGGCCTGCTCATGCTGTATCTGCCCTCCAGGATTCAGGGGAGCAATCAGGAATAAACCAAGCATGAATCAAAGTTCTGCCAATACCAGAACGTCTCACACGTCAACAGTATGTCTATAATGTGTAATAACAAATGAGTACGCAGAAGTTAGAACCAACAGCAATCTACACTGATTGACAGGGAGAGAGACTTAGTCTGCATATTGTTAGTTGAGAAAATAAAGGGTAAAAGATTTAACAGCATCACAGGCATTGCTTTAGTTTAAACTGTGCAATGCCTACCTCTAAAAGTCTGTAAAGAAGAAAGTGGTGTTATGATATTTATCTCTATGTGACAAGAGTGTGGTGATTTTTAAATCTATGACATTTTTAACAGTAAAAATATATGTCGTATATAATTGAAATAATTAAACATGGTCAACAAAGACATTTTAAAAGACTTCATCCTTCCTCCCTAGGTGCTGTGATGATTATTTGGAATCAAGGACATCAAGAAGCCAAAGATTCCTGAGCAGGAAAGAGTTAAAGATAAAAATTCTTGCAAAGTGAAAAAAAAATCCACTTTCCTCTGCAATGACATGTGCTGCCTCATGATAGCACAATTACTAGTCACAATCACATTTAATTGGTCCCAAAGACTATAGTCTGTTCAACCTTTGCCTCTGAGTGATATTAGCAGAGAGACGTAACCTGTGTGTGAATCTTCTGTCTTCTCAACTAGAACTCGTACAGGGATAATAGATTGGATTATTCTTCTATTATATGACATATTTTTACAGAGTCTAGAAACTACAAATAAAGAGAAATTTCAATAGGATCAGCATGATAAAATTAAAGCTATTAATAGGAAGAAAGTTCATCACAGTCAAACTTAAATATACTAAAAAGATCAACAGTATGTTAAATATTGACAAAATTGTATTGCAGGGCCATTGAATTTCTCTACGGAGATTTTGTTGGTGAGTAATTAGTACCGAAACATGCCAACCATTCTTAATCTCTGTGGATAGTGAAGAAAGAGGGTGTGTGACAGAAAGCAGATGGGTCCCCTAATTACTTGTCAATTACAGGAGGCACATTGGATACAAAAATCTGCAAGTCATCCATCCGTCCATTTTACAGCTGCATTTCTTATAATAAACACATACCCCGTTTCATCAGAGGAGCATTTCTGTAGCAACGGAAAAAATGAATACACATCTCTATGCAAAAAGAGGCCCACTGGATCCAGTGTCCCGGAGACCTGAGATGTGTGGGTGGGGCAGCAGGCACCAGGAGGAGGGCACAAGTGGAGAGTAGTGGGGGAACGGTGGGGGGTGGCTGCTTTCTCACACAAGTGAAACCAGACCCAGAAACCTATGCCTCCACATTGCAGAGGTGCAGAGAAGTTTATTACGTCCCATGTGCAGCTCACGATGCCATGCAGTTGGAGAGAGAGCTAAGCCAACCTCCACTGTGTAATTAATGTTTTGAATTAAAATTTTTGTTTTTATTGACATAACTATACATTCACATGCTGTCCCTGTAGCAAATAATACAGAGAGACCCTTGCACACTTTATCTTGTTTTCTCCAGCAGTGATGCTCTGCACTTCTATAGGACAAGGCCACAACCAGGACGTTGGCCCTGGTATTATTCATTTGTTCCTTGGTCAGTCTGATTCAGATTTCCCCAGTTTTATGAATGTGTGTGTGTGTGTGTGTGTGTCCCTGCACATATTTAATGCTTTAAAATTTCCCTGGGTAAATGAAAAAATGGAAACCAAGTCTTTGTAAATAGGGAAGGATGAAGGGGGTGAAGGAAGAGCAGGGGTATGGGGAAAAAAACAAGAACCAAGACATATCATGTAAAGGTACAAGATCCCAGTGATGGATGTAACTATATTGTTCACTTTAAATGTACCAATAAACTTAATGGGGAGAAAAATTCCACTGGGTGCAGCGGCACACACCTGTAATTCCAGATACTTCAGAGACTGATGCAGGAGGATTACAGGTTCAAGGCCAGCCTGGGCAACTTAGAAAGTCCTATCTCCAAGCAAAAACTTTTAAAAAGTGGTGATGTAGCTCAATGGTGGAGCACTTACCTAGCATGGGCAAGCCCTGGGTTCAACGCCCAGTATGACACATGATAGATAGATATATAGATAGATAGATAGATAGATAGATGCTTTATTTGGTGTTCTTTATTATCAAATAAATAATTAAACTGTTACATAATCTCAGAAGATCCCCCTGTTAGAATGGGGAAGTCTGGAGGTAGATGAAGGATAGAATGAATGTTCATCAAGTTGTGTACACAGGTAGACTGCCAACTATTTTCTGTCTGCCTTAAAAATTCACCCTACCTATAAGCATCCCACATTAACAAGATCTACAGAGTGCCGTATTTCTTACCTTCACTACCTGCCCAGTAGTCTCTTACACTCAAAAGCTCTGCGGAAAATCCAAAGTAAATGAAATTCTCTGCCTCTTACGTGTTTTGTTTCTGTCCCACGACAGGTTCAAGGCTGCCTGGCCTTGGGAAACTTATCTAAACTATCCAGGAATCACCTATGTCCAAAACACAGGGTTAGTGAGAACCTCTCCCCCACAGGATTGTGACAATAAGTTAAACTCTTCCAACAAAGCACTCACCAAGGAGCTTGGTGTATGTTAGGCACTAAATATTATCTTTCTATTTTATTAATGTACACACTCATATGCTTATGGTACACATTATCCTTAATAAATATAAGAACACTTTATTCTGAGGAGTAACCATTAAGTTCTTCTGTAGAGAAAGCAAATTTTGATGAACCTGAATAAACTATTTTGTCAGGTCTGGCAGTTTGGGACGGACACCTTGCTCACTGCAGGTCATTTGCACTGTGTGTGTTGAAAAATGAACAACGTGCCCATGCTGCACACCTCTCCTGTGAGGTGTGAACTGAATCTCTTTAACTTCCTCCAGGGTGGGTGAGAGGTACACAGATCAGAGCCCTCCTTGCAGACCCTGGCCTCTGAGACTATGCGGGCAGAATCAAGTGATGGGTAAGTTTGGTATTTTCTGCATGAAACCGCTGGACCTGTGGTGTGAAAAGGATCTGGAAATAATTCCCAAGAATAACAGGCAATGTGGAGTCTTTGGTTTGGATATCAATGTATTGGAATTTAGGGGCCATTCTATAATTTCCGAGGACAAATGGCACTTCGCTATAAACAACAGCCCCTAGTCCCGGATCCTTGGTGGGCGTGGTGCTTTGTGACACCATGCTCTCCTCTCCGAAGGTTTCTTGTTGATCATCCAGTGTCGAGTTCAGATTTAGAAAAGAATATGTTTGGTAAGAAAAATGCAAAGAAAAAAGCCCCCAAAACAGCATCCATTCCCAATGACAGCAGAATCCTAGACTCTGGTGCACTGACTGCTTTTCACTGTGTAGTGTCTTTGTGAAAGCCACCATTTCTTGATCCTGTTCTATATGCTGACCAGTGTTACGTGTTTTCAGTGCATGTGGAAAGGATAACACTGGCCTCGTTATACAAGTGGGAAAGGGAAATTCGCCATGTACATGAGGCCTGACCTTGGTGAGATGTGTGAGAACCCAATCTCTAGATTTCAGTGGCTGAAAATGACTTTGTGCTCACTTGCATCTACTCTAGGAAATCTCTGTGCTATATTCTATGCATGTCCTGGAGTCACACACACATCCCCCACTGTATTTTCATTATGTGGTGATGTAAAACTAGGAGACACCTGTTATTATCTAACAACAGGCACCAGGGTTGCCCCTAGGGAGAGAAATACACATACTGAAAAGGAAGGGTTTGGTGCAGGGTGGGACCCAATGCCTAGGAATCAGGTGCCACTGAGGACTTTGAAGACAAGTCTTGAGTCCCTTGAGACTCTAGACAAGAAACAAATGGGAATGATTAGAGAGGAAAACAGATTTGGGGCTGGGTCCCAAATGATAAGTTTGCCAGAAAATTCTTTGGGGAGAAAAAGTAGGTCCCTTCCTTGGCTCTGTGGTGTGTGAGGTAACAGCTGCTCTATGAAGCCACTTATGTTTGATGGAAATTGGGTCGAGTGTGAGTGGGAGGATGCTGCGACATCAGTGAAGGGGCTGAATTTGAAGTCTGGGTCAGTGTAAAGTATTGCAGGAATTCCAAAGGAGGAATCTGGAGCCTGAGGAGGAGGAGACCAAGAGGCCAGAGTGTCCTCTGTATCCCCAGAAAAACTGAAGACAACTTTAGCCCTCCATGAGCCATGGGATTTTATATATGTGGGTCGGGGGATCAAGGGCTCTTGTAACATCTTGTTTACATTTCTTTTCTCTCATTTACTCAGTTAGGTGCTTGAGCCCTAGCCTGAGCTTTCCGTCAGCAGTGACAACTCTGGGAAAGAGAGTTGGTGTGCTTACAAGGACTACTGTCACGAGCCAGCGACGCAGGGCACTGTCTTAGGTGCTCAAACCTGAAAGAGCATCGGGCGGAGATGGGGCAGGGAGAGAAAGAAGGACGCCAAGACAGGAGTCTGATCAAGGCGACGTTTATTGCAGGCAAGCATCAGACTTTTAAAGCAGAAAACCACAAACCTAAGAGGAGGGGACATGATAATACCATAACAATCTTATCTGACCTAAAACAAGCATTAGGAAACTTCTACAGAGTCAGGACATTATAAAACACCAGATGACTCAAAAAACTCGAAGGTTGTTAAGTTTGAGAAACTTCAGAGCAGCACAAAATGTCTTAGCAAGATAAGAAGAAATAGGCATAAACATAAACTATCGTGGGTAATAGTGACCTTGGCAATTATAAAGGCTGGGTAACAAAGATAAGGAACTACAGTCTTAGGAAATAGAAATTTAGTCACTAAAACAGAAACTTAACTCTAAAATGGTTCCACTTAGCTTAGGATGGCAGCACTCCTGCCAGCTCTCAGGCCAGCGCCCAATAGACTACCTAGGGGAGTGAGTCGCACCAGTCTCCACCTCCGCCTATGTCCTGCAGAGAGCACGCATTCTAGGCTTCTCAGACACTCAGCTTACACATTCTAGGAACTCAGTCCCTGAGAAGATCATACATTTTGAGTTGGTAAATTTGCTTTATGTCAACTGTATTAAATTCAGGCTAGAAGAGAAACACACAAACAGATAATATATGATTGTGTTTCCAAGTAGTGCTCTAGTTTATAGTTTTCTTCAAGACATTGCTTTCTCTTTAAAATACATATTTATTCATTTATTCTAGTCTCTGGTTAGATGATTGCCAAGGCCAAGGCCTTGCAAGAAAGAACATTACTGTGGGTGGAAAAAAAATCAATGGAGTTTTTTGAAATGCTTGTTAGTTATACAGATTGTGAACTTTCTAAATGAAGGATTACAATGTCACAGCAATAAAACTATCAATAGAAAAAGCACCTTCCTGTCTGTAATGGGAGAATGGTGAACCAAAGGGATGTAGACACTTTTTGATGTGAATCCATCAGTCACTGTAGAAGGAAATAAGAAGAAGTCTATGTTTTTATTAAAAGCACCTACAAAAAAAAAAATCTCACTGTGCTCCTGGTCTTGGACCGGGTTCTGATCCTTAATGTATTTCTATTACGTTTGGAGTTGAGAAACCTACATCAATGCTGGCAGCTCTCTCAGGGAAGCTTTGGTGTTCTGTGCACCTACAAACCCCTGGCTACCTTGTTCAACAAATCTATCACTACTCAGAACCAGTGGGAGCACCCCAAGGGAGACAGGGAAGAAAGAATCCATGCATTTCCTCTGTTGAGTCCACACACTCAAGAGTCAGACACAGCCTGTACGTGAAAGTGCAGGGCAGGGAAACTCTGAAGTTGGGTGCAGGGGTCGTTACCCAGCAGGGAACACTGGTTCCAGTTGAAGGTTGCAGTTCCCCAGCCCCCAGCTTTTCTCATTCTATGTGATCATAGGTCCCCACCACATGACAGCTTCCAATGCGTCAGTACAGATCAACTATACTCTTCTAAAAGCAGCGCTGTTTTGGTTTGGCACCTCTGGTAGTATTTCTGACCTCATCACTGCATACAAACTGGTCAAGGCACCTTCTGAAACTGTAAACCAGGGGCACTGTTAACTCAGGTTGCACTGCAGTTCCCAGGAGCTCACCAGCAGACACAGGCAGCCTTCTCTCTGTCAGCTGGAATCCCGCTGGTCCTGCAAGGGACACCTGTTCCACATAGACTCCTCAGGATGCCTCACCTCACAGACAGTGTAAACCAAGTCATACCGTATCTTTAACCAAGCACATCTTTACTTGCTTTGTGTTGTTGTCATCATTTTATTGTGTATGTATTTATCCTGTCGGGGCATATGTTTGTCTTATCTTCTTAATTAATAATGACATAGTATATCTTAAAAACACTGCCATCTGTATAGTGTGCAGTTCCAAAGCTACATCTCACTGGCTTCCGTTCCCATGAAAT
Organism: Fukomys damarensis; assembly: GCF_012274545.1. Taxonomy (NCBI): domain Eukaryota; kingdom Metazoa; phylum Chordata; class Mammalia; order Rodentia; family Bathyergidae; genus Fukomys; species Fukomys damarensis. Next base: position 26,638,110 of record NW_022900920.1, on the reverse strand, counting down.
TTCATAAGCAAATATGTTATCTACACTCACGCCAATGAAAACCTCAGAAAATTCTTTTGGAGAAGCAAAATACAAAACAGGATAAATTACAATGCATCTGTGAAGAAACTCAGATGTATGCTTATAAACCTTCCCATGCCCTCAACATGAAAGACCATTCATCTGTTTCACTTCAAACGCTCTTGTTCACTTTAATATCATGCTTTGAGAAAGGAAGGCCTGTGGGGTTTGTGGAGGTTGGCTTTCATAATATCCAATTTCTCAGGCACCATGTGAAAAGTCACTGAATTGATTCACACTTACTTTTAGAGGGCAGAACCTGGAAAATCAGCAAAGGATTTTTTACATGTGCTAATTCACTAGAGATCAGCTGGCTCTCTTCAGAAAAGTCCAAATAAATACTCCAAGGTCTGAATCTTGAGAACTTTCCTCCAGGAGGTCCTTGCAGAAACATTATATTTTATAAACCCAAGGAGTGTCAGAATCTCCTTGGCAAGTCCAACAACACAAGGCTTTCCTCCTGCTTGTCGACTGGAACAGGTGTAAGTAGAGTTCAATGGTTCTATATTGGGAACATTTTGTTTTCAAGGGACAAGGATGTCATCTGTCTGCACCTGAATTTGTTATCATCTGAGACATTAATGACATCCACTCAAAAAAAAAAAGAAAAAGAAAGAAAGGACCATGACTTAGCATCACTAGCCAGGAAAATGACTAATCTTAGCTCAGATATGGTGTTAGCCATCTGTCAACAAGTTAAAAAAAAATGTATGTTACCTGTCTAATTCCAAACAAGGGGAAATTTTTACTGAAAGGATACTGTTTCATTCTTCATGTTAGCAGATTCTCTTTCAAGTCCATGTGCAAGTGAACTTGTAGACAAAAGACAAAGACAGCTTGTGCTGTGAAGGAGGGATCAAGGGGGTCCTGCCTTCAGTGGTGTATATTCTGCAGTTATGAAGGCAAAGGAAACAGGTCAGACATCACTGCAATCATTTCAACCCAGAAATGAAAAGAACCCAGTGCTCCCTGACTTTCATCCAGACCCAGGATCCATGCCATTCACCACCTAGTTCATCCTTATTCAATTACTTGGTAAATTCCAACTGTTAGAATTGGGCAGATCTTCTAGAGAAAGGAAAGTGATCATCATAAGCTTTTGAGCATTTACTCCTGTCAGGAAGTGTACCATCTACTTTCTATAAATTATTTTGTCCAATATTGTGATGGTTACTGTGATGCTCCTCACCAATTCAGGAAGAGAAGGAGCCCAGTCTTCCTAACCCACTAGCAGGGATCCTTACAGAAACAGCTACACACTCTGCTGTAACTGCATCACAGTTCAACTTCCCTGGGCCCAAGCCAACTGCTGTTCCTGAAAATATTCCCCAACAAGGTTACTGCATGAGAAGTGGAGTTTGGAAGTTTACATCTGACTCATCTAACCTAGAAGCATTGAAGTCAGAAGTGATCCAAGGCAGCAAACTCAGAAGGGAAATGTTAGGTGCCGGATTACTAGCAGGAGGCAGAATGAGGACTCCATCACTAGTGGTCAGTGGAGCGATGTGAACCCCTGACCTGCAGGTGCAGTGTCCGCATGAAGCTCGCCCCAGGGGCAGATAGGATGGGGCAGGACAGGAGTGCACTGGGAGTGTACCGTTCCCTTTATTTCACAAGGAAAGATTGATGATAGGGACTAGATTTTTTTTTCCTTGTTGAGTTTAATTGGTACATTTCAGGTACACGGTACAGTTACATTCATTATTGGGATCCTGTACCTTTACATGACAGGTCTTGATTCTCATTTTTTCCCCTTGTCCCTGCCCTTCCTTCACCCCTCCTCCCTTCCCCCTTTACAAACACTTCATTTCCATTTTTTCATTTTCTCATATTTTTTTCTTTCCCCTTATTACCTTTCCCTACCCTTCCCACTTTCCCTACACCTTTAGCCCTTTTCTCCCTATTTCACATTGTCCATTATATCATTAGGATCTTAGGGAAACAATTCCTTTCACAATAGCATCCAAAAAATGAAGTATCTAGGAATCAATCTAACAAAAGAAGCAAAAAGACCTCTACACTGAAAACTACAGCACTCTGAAAAAAGAGATCGAAGAGGATACCCTTCCCACTTTCCCTACACCTTTAGCCCTTTTCTCCCTATTTCACATTGTCCATTATATCATTAGGATCTTAGGGAAACAATTCCTTTCACAATAGCATCCAAAAAATGAAGTATCTAGGAATCAATCTAACAAAAGAAGCAAAAAGACCTCTACACTGAAAACTACAGCACTCTGAAAAAAGAGATCGAAGAGGAGGACATAAAAAATGACAAGATATCCCCTGCTCCAGGGTAGGAAGAATCAACATAGTGAAAATGGCCATACTTCCAAAACTGCTATACAGAGTCAATGCAATGCCAATTGAAATTCCAACACTATATTTCACAGAACTAAAAAAAAAGAATCCAAAAATTCATTTGGAACCATAAGGAACTAGATTTTAAAAGCTGTTAATGGGAACCATGGATGTACTGGAGGAAAACAATGAAAGAAAAAGGGAAGTGTGAAAAATAGAGAGACCTTTTTGGCGGCACAGAAAGGAACTCTCATCTCCTCACCCATGGTACAGAAAAGCAAAGGAGCTGGGGATTTAACTCAGTGGTTCGGTGGCCTGCCTTGTAAGTGCAAGGACCTAAGTTCAATCCCCGGTACCAAAAAAAGAAAAAAGAAAAAAGAAAGAAAAGCAAAGGATCAGGCACAGGACTTAATTATAAGAATGTCAGCTTTAGATGGCAAGGAAGTCCAGGTGGACACCTCTTACATGATACTCCAGCTAAAATAGTGCAGCAAAGATGAACACCTATCTTTAAAGTTATAAGGGATATGCAGTCCCTCCTAATATCTCCAGACACAAATCCACTCACTAGATCGATGAGCACCTGAGACTTGCTCTAATGAAGAACCTGCATGCACTACAAGAGCTGCAACTGGGCAATCGCTGGTCTGGTTTGTGGTGGCACGCTGTCATCCTGTAGAGCACATCTGGTGTTTTCAGGAGCCAGGCATAACCACTGCTTTCTGCACTGCTTGCGACAGGACAGATCGAAACTTGACAGTGTTGGCAATTCCTCTTTAAAAGATAAGACAGCCAAACATTATGAGGACGAATGGGAAGGCTGGCTTGCTTTGCTTTGCTTTGGCTTTTGGCTTTAATTATTATTACCCCACATACTTATGAATGTTTCTCCTGCTATGGGCAACATGAGGAGGAAGGTACAGAACTGTGGTTAGAGTTAGAGCTTCAGAATCAGACGGTTCAGGGTTTGATGCCCTGCTCAGGTTTCTAATTGCTAGTTTAATTACGTGGTTTATTTAACCTTTCTGAGCAAGTTTATTCTTCCTAAAGCAGTGATAAATTGGCTGCTTCCTAAGGTTGTCTGAGAATTGCTCAACAGAATGTATGGAAAGTGATTATCACACAGCAAACATTTCCACATAAAATCAACATAGTACCAGAATGTTTATGATTATGATTATTATCAGGGATTGTTTGAGTTTCTGTTGAGTAATGTATATAGAGCACTGAATGAATTTTAACTGTAGGTGTTGAGTGATTTGGAAAGCCCCACATGGATTTTAATTCTTTAAATAAGAGGGCTAAAAACCATGGCAACACAGTGTATTTCCCAACCAAAAATTGAAGCATATGAACTAATAAAGTATATTTTTCTAATTGTTAATATACCTACATGTGATAGCTTACCAAAAATTAGAATGAAAACAGATAGAGTTCTTAGTAATAATGTTTCTTCATAATCATGGATCTTATTGAATCTTTTTCTGTTCTATTTTGTTTTGAGACAGGGCCTTGCTTTGTAGTTCAGGCTGGCCTTGAACTCACTATGTCATCCAAGATGTCCTTGAACTCAGCGTGATCCTCCTGCCTCAACATCCCAAGGGCTAGGATTACAGGCATGCACCACTGTGCTCAGCTAGAATCATTATTTTTGAAAAGAATAAACTTACACAGTGGGTACAGGTTGGGTACAGAATATAAATCACTTTCTCTGGAGAACACGGTGTCTGGAAGGGAGGGACCAGTCTCTAGATTCAAAGGCCTTCAAGCTCTACTTCCTGTAAAATGCATTCCTCTGTCTCAAGCACAGAATCACTCTCTTCTTCCTGGACTTCCTATTCTTAACTAATGAATGCTTCATTTATCAACAGCACTGTTATTGTCTGGATCATCTGTTTCACTGGCTGTCAGAGAGATTTTCATGCCAGGACCTTATTTCCTATTTATTCTTTTCCAACTCTTGGTTACCACGCAACTGTTGTAAATTTTGATTCTTTTAAGATAACTTTCATCAGTGCTTCTGCACTGAGGGCAGTTGTTTGGGGGCAGTAGAGAGTGTTTTGTTTTGGCTAAGGACACTTGCATAACCTCCTGGTTATAGAAATGTTAAAGGATTCTGTCTCTGGCTGATTGGCATTCAAATCTGGCTTCCCCACTATTAAGCTGCTTAGCTTTGAGCAAGTCACCTCCCTATACCTCAATATATTTATCTGTAAACTTATAAAAAACAACCTAATAACACCTACCTTATAGGGGTACTATGAGGATCCAGTGTTGATCTATAGAGAGCACAGTACCTGGCATTTGGTATGCAGCATAACTTAGATTTTGATTTCTGGCTCATCTACATAGATCTGTTTTGCCTCTTTTAAACATTGTAAGGATTATTTTCATTTTTTTCTTGCTACTGTAAATAGTGCTGGAACAAACATTTCTGTGAATACGTGTTTTTCTTCACACATATCCAATTGGATGTATACATAAGACATTTTTTTTCTCACTATGCTTTAATTCATTACTAAAGTCTAAGAAAATTAAATTATTTATCACATATTCAAAATCCGAAACTATAAAAAAAGCTTAAAACCCGCATTGAATTGATCAGGATATGGAACAGGTTCTCAAAGGAAAGCTAAGCAGGTCTGCTGTCCGGCTTCCAGGCATTACTCTGTTACATGAGATTCTCCACTCAGCAATGCTCCTACCTGAGCTTGGAGACAACTTGCCAGCTACTGCCCAATCCCCAGTGCAGGGAGAATCCCAGTCACACTGAATACTTCTCTAAGCCCTGTTCCAAAATCCTCTGGATCTCCTCATCTCTTAAAATTAGTCATTCAGTAATTGTCTGCATTTCCTTTTTCTTGGACTGTTCTGCATTTCTCCAGTGAAGGTATATTTTGTCAGCATGTGGGTAATGGATCTGGATCTAAGGCTGACAAATGTGAACTCCAATCCAGAAGAGAACAAAAGATCAGCAGCTCTGAGGCAGCGCAGATTTCACAGGCTCACAGGCAAAGAGAGCTTCAAAAAGAGTCCAACAGGGACTCTCTGAGTTAATGTTCTCCGAACACATAATGTGAGTTTTTACAGACAGTGCAGAAGAAAGAACAGACGACTTTCTCTCTGCCTCTCAATCTTATAAAAGCCATATCCAGAGTGTCTTTTCTGTAACAATAAAAGCTGTAAGAGATCTGGCATATTAGTCAGATTTCAATGGCTAGGACAAAATACTTGACACCTGCAACTTAAAGGAGGGAATTTTTATTTTGGCGCACGGTTTCAGAGGTCGTGGGTCCTGGTTGGTTGGATCTCAGAGACATCACCATGGAAGGGTGTGGAAGAGGAAAGCTGCTCAATTTATGGCAGCCAGGAAAGCAGCCCAAGTTGGAAAGAGCCTAAGAGGAAGAGGCCAGAAACTGGATATAGTCCCCAAGAGCATGCTCCCGTGAGTCACTTCCTCTAACTAGACCTCACCTCCTAATAGTTCACTTCGCTATGAACTCAATAATACGTTAGCCCGTTGATGAGGTGACTGCCCTCACAATTCAAGTCAGGAATGCCTGAATACCATCAAGGTGGCAATAAACATTAACCAGCCCATCTGGCTCCCACAATGATTAAAATAGTTATATTCGTGTACTATATGAAGCACTCTCAGTTTTGAGCACCTGTCTATAAAGTGGATGGGATTATAATCGACGCTTTTAAGTTTCAGAAACTAAAGCACAGAATGGTTACGTGGCTCGCTTAAAGGAATACAGCTAGCTAAGTAGCAAAGTAAGACGAAACAGACTGTGCATTTTTATACAGGAACCAGGGCCTCATTAAAGCCTTTTAAGTTTCTGTAGGCTGAGTGGCCCCAAAAGACTACCAACATATGCTTGAAATGGGATACTGGCACTGGTAATAACAGACATGTGTAAGAATCTACCAAATTCCACACCCTGGAAATTCTGTATGATACCTACCCTGCAAGACAGGCCCTGTTTTTATTCACATTTAACAAAGGAAGTCTCAGATGGTTAACTCTCTTGTTCAGCGTCACACCGCCAGTAAGGAGCAGCACTGGGAACAGTGCCTAAGCCCTCAGAAGCCAGGGTTTTATCTATTTCCCTTAATTGTTTTAGATATAAATGTTGAGAAAAAAATAATCCTGGGTGTTAAGAGGTATTGGATAATTATCACCCAGCTCTCCTGCTCTGCTTTTAAAGTAAATTCTACTAGGACAAATGTCAGTAACACTGAGGTCTCCACGTGTGAGTTGAGCAGTGGTTTTTTATGAAACACTGGGTGGGCTGGAAAGCACTACTTCTCAGTCATGGTTCTTTCAGATCTGGAATAAGAAAGAGAAGTTCACTTTCACTGCTTTTATTCAGAATACTAGGAAATGTCTTAATGAGAGCAGTTAGGCAAAAGAAAGAAATAAAGGGCATACAAATTGGAAGGAGGAAGTCAAATCATCCATGTTTGTAGACCTAAATTCTCCATCAAAAAGTTTTGAGAACTGACAAAAGAATTTAATAAAGTTGCAGGATACAATTTAGCAAACAAAAACACTACCGTTTTTATGTATCATAGGGAACTTGCTGAAAAAGAAAAGAAAGCAGTTCCATTCACAATAGCTATGAAAAGAAAGAAAATATTTATGATAGATTTAACCAGATTTTTATGAAAATCAAAAAATATCAATGAAAGAAATATAGGACACAAAGAAATAGCAAAACATCCCATTGGAGTGTTCATGAGCTGGGAGAATTACCCTGGTTAGGACAGAATACAGATATAGAAGAAATGGAACTTTCAACTTGCTAGATGCCAGATGTGCAAAGTTCGTGTCCCTTGAAATTGAAGAATGAATTCCAAAGAACAAACAAGGTTAAGAATAGAAAAATTTTATTGAGAGATAGCTCCTGAGAGACAGGAGGGGTCCTAGAAGTGGGTGGCCACCGAGGCCCTTTGTCAGGGGTAATTTATACTGCAAAGTCACAATATTAGTACAATGTGGGTCAAACTATACTCACCCTATAGGATTATAAAAATAGTTGCTTAGCTAATATTACTCCAATAGGGAAGTGGGTCATGTTGCAAGGGTAAATGGAAAGAATGATGGCATTTTGGGGAAGGGATAGGCCCAGACGCTCTGGTCACCCACCTGGATGATGGATGCCTAGCAGGACTTCCTGGACAAGGTGGTGCTAAATATAGTATAATTCAAAGTACCTAATAGCCCGGACACTGCATCTTTGTTTTGAGGCCTGGCCTTCTTTGGAATTATTTTATCATTTTTTTTTGTTTGTTTGTTTTGTTTTTTTGAGACAGTGTCTCACTATGTAGTGAGACTGACCTGGAACTCACTATGTAGCTCAGGCTGGTCTCAAACTCACAGCAATCCTCCTGTCTCAGCCTCCCGAGTGCTGGGATTACAGGCGTGCGCCACCACGCCTGGCTGCAATCACAATTCTTTTTTTTTTTTTTTTCAGCTTTAATTGAGTTTATTGGTACATTTTAGGGATACAGTACAGTTACATTCATTATTGGGATCTTGTACCTCTACATGACAAGTCTTGATTCTCATTTTTTCCCCTTGTCCCTGCCCTCCCTTCACCCCCTCCTCCCCTCCCCATCTACAAACACTTTATTTTCATCTTTTCATTCTCTCACATTTTTTTCTTTTCCCTTTTTACTCTTCCCCTACCCATCCCACCTTCCCTACACCTTTAGCTCCTTTCTTCCCATTTCTAAATGTCAGTAATCTTATTAGAATCTTATGCATTGTTGCAGATTATTCACACCAGGGAAACTATTCGGTATTTACACATGTGTGACTTATTTATTTCACTTAGGAGTATATCTTCAATATGTATCCATTTTCCTATGAATGAATCTATTTTCTCGTTCTTTATGGCTGAGTAATATTCCATTTTATAGAAAAACCACAACTTCTTTATCCAGTTTCCAACGGATGGGCAAATAGGCTGTTTCCAAGATTTAGCTATTACAAACTGTGCCGCTATAAACATGGGTGCACATACTTCTCTGTGATATGATTCTTTTAGTTCTCTTGGAAAGATACCCAGCAGAGGGATGGCTGGGTCAAATGGAACCTCCAGTCCAAGCTCTTTGAGGTATCTCCATATTGATTTCCATAGTGGTTGCACTAGTCTGCACTCCCACCAACAATGGAGGAGGGTTCCTTTCTCCCCACAACCCCGCCAACATTTGTTATTGTGTGATTTCTTGATAGCAGCCATTCTTTGTGGGGTGAGGTGGAATCTCAGTGTTGTTTTCATCTGCATCTCTCGAATGACCAGTGATGTGGAACATTTTTTCATATATTTTCTTGCTGCTTTTACTTCTTTGTATGAGAAATGTCTGTTCATTTCGGATGCCCATTTTTGGATCGGGTCTTTATATTTGGGGGGACTGATTGTTTTGAGTTCTTTATATATCCTTGATAATAGTCCTTTGTCTGAGGTACAGCTGGTAAAAATTTTTTCCCACATTGTAGATTGTCTCTTAGTTCTGCTAATGGTTTCTTTTGAAGTACAGAAGCTTTTTAGTAAGATGAGATCCCAGTTGTTGATTCTTTCTGCTAGTTCCCGTGCTACTGAGGATTTGTTCATAAAGTCTTTTCCTATACCAATGTCTTCCAGAGTTCTGCCTAACTTACTTTCCAGCAAGTTTAATGTTTCTGTTTTAATATTTAGATCTTTAATCCATTTGGATTTTAATTTAGTGCATGGCGAAAGATAAGGGTCTAATTTTAATCTGTGACAGGTTGATATCCAGTTTTTCCAACACCATTTATTAAAGAGGCTATCTTTCCTCCACTGAGGATGGTGAGCTCCTTTGTCGAAGATGAGGTAGCTGAGTACATCTGCATTTGTTTTTGTGTCTTCCAGTCTGTTCCATTGATCCTCAGGCCTATTTCTTTGCCAGTACCATGCTGATTTTATCACAGTGGCTTTGTAGTATAGTTTCAAATTGGGAATTGTTACACCTGGTGCCATGTGACTGTTGCCTATAATGGCTTTTGCTATTCTAGGTCTCTTGTGGTTCCAAATGAATTTTTGGATTCTTTTTTCTAGTTCTGTGAAATATAGTGTTGGAATTTCAATTGGCATTGCATTGAATGTATATAGCAGTTTCGGTAGTATGGCCATTTTCACTATGTTGATTCTTCCTACCCAGGAGCAGGGGATATCTTTCCATTTTTTTATATCCTCTTCGATTTCTTTTTTCAGAGTGCTGTAGTTTTCAGTGTAGAGATCTTTTGTTTCTTTTGTTAGATTGATTCCTAGATACTTCATTTTTTTGGATGCTATTGTAAAAGGAATTTTTTCCCTTATTTCTCTTTCTGTCTGTCTGTTATTTGTGTATAGAAAGGCTATTGATTTTTGGGTATTCACCTTGTATCCAGATACTTTACTGAATCTGTCAATTAAGTCTAGAAGTTTTTTGGTGGAGTTTTTTGGATCTTCAATGTAGAGTATCATATCATCAGCAAATAATGATAGTTTAACTTCTTCCTTTCCTATCTTTATTGCTTTAATTTCTTTCTCTTGTCTAATTGCTGTGGCTAATGTTTCCAGAACTATATTGAAGAGAAGTGGCGATAGTGGGCATCCTTGTCTTGTTCCTGATTTTAACATGAAGGTTTTCAGTTTTTGGCCATTCAATATGATGTTGGCTGATGGTTTTTCATAAATAGCCTTTATTAAATTGAGGTATAGACCATCTATTCCAATTTTTTGCAGGGTTTTTATCATGAATGGGTGTTGAATTTTATCAAATGCTTTTTCTGCATCTATTGAGAGGATCATATGGTTTTTGTCCTTGACTTTGTTAATATAATGTATTACATTCACTGACTTTCGTATGTTGAACCACCCTTGCATCTCTGGAATAAATCCGACTTGGTCATGATGGATGATCTTCTTAATAATCCTCTGTATTCTGTTTGCTAGTATCTTATTAAGGATTTTTGCATCTATATTCATTAAGGAGATTGGTCTGTAGTTCTCCTTTTTGGTTGTATCTTTCTCTGGTTTGGGAATCAGAGTGATACTTGCTTCCAGGAATGAATTTGGAAGTATAGCTTCTCTTTCAATTTCATTGAAAAGTTTGAAGAGTAATGGTAGTAGTTCTTCTCTAAATGTCTTGTAAAATTCAGCAGTGAATCCATCAGGGCCTGGGCTTTTCTTTGTTGGTAAGTTTTTAATTACATTTTCAATTTCACTGATTGTGATTGGGGTGTTTAAAATGTTTTTATCTTCTTCGTTCAACTTTGGTAATTCATAAGTATCTAGAAATCTGTCCATTTCTTCTGTGTTTTCCATTTTATTAGAGTACAGGTTCTCAAAGTAGGTGTTCATGATCCTCTGGATTTCTTTCGGATCTGTTGTGACTTCGCCTTTTTCATTCCTAATTGCATGGATCTGAGCCTTTTCTTTCCTTTTTTTGATAAGATTAGCTAAGGGTTTGTCAATTTTATTTATTCTTTCAAAAAACCAGCTCTTTGTTTCATTTATTTTTTGTATCGTTTTCTTAATTTCAATTGCATTGATTTCTGCTCGGATCTTTATAATTTCCTCTCTTGTTCGAGCTTTGGGTTTTTCTTGCTCTTGTTTTTCTAGGAGTCTAAGTTTCATCGTTAAGTTGTTTATTTGAGCCCGCTCTGTTTTCCTAGTGTGGGCATTCAATGTTATGAATTTTCCACGTAGAACTGCTTTCATTGTGTCCCAAAGATTCCTGTATGTTGTATTGGCATTCTCATTTATTTGTAAAAACTGTCTAATTTCTTCTTTAATTTCCTCTGTAATCCATTGATTGTTTAGGAGAGTGTTGTTCAGTTTCCATGTGCTTGTGAAGTTTCTATAGTTTCTTGTGCTATTGATGTCTAGTTTGATTGCACTATGATCTGATAATAAACAGGGGATGACTTCAATTTTTTTGCATTTATTTAGACCTGTTTTGTGAGCCAGTATGTGGTCTATTTTGGAGAATGATCCATGTGCAGCCGAAAAGAATGTATATTCTGGTTTTTGGGGGTGGAATACTCTATAAACATCTATTAAGTCCATGTGTTCCAAAGCTTGGTTCAGTTCTATTATTTCATTGTTGATTTTCTGCCTAGTAGATCTGTCAATTTGTGATAGTGGGGTATTTAAATCCCCCACTACAATTGTATTAGTGCTTATTTGGTTTTTCATGTTACTTAATATTTGTTTTATATAGTTGGGGGCATTTATATTTGGTGCATATATGTTTATGATTGTCAGCTCTTCCTCTTGAATTGTTCCCTTTACAAGGATGTAGTGTCCTTCTTTGTCTCTCTTAATGAGTTTTGGTTTGAAATTTACTTTATCTGAGAATAAGATTGCTACCCCTGCTTTTTTCTGGACTCCTGACGCATGGAGAATTGTTTTCCATCCTTTCACTTTCAGTCTATGGACTTCCTTTTGCACTAGGTGTGTTTCTTGTATACAACATATTGTTGGATTTTGCTTCTTAATCCATTCTGCCAATCTGTTTCTCTTGATTGGTGAATTGAGGCCATTAACATTGATGGTTACAACTGATATATTTTGACTTATTCTTGTCATGTTTTTGTCCATTTGTTGACTCTTTTTACTTTTTCTCCCATCTCCTTTTAGTTTCTTGCCTTGCCTATTTGATTTGGTCTGTTGGGCCTCATGTTATTGTGAATTTCGTTGTCCTTTTCTAGGATATTGTTTAGAATTCCTTGCAGTGCTGGTTTGGTGTTCATGAAATTTCTCAGGTGCTCTTTGTCGTGGAAGTATTTTATTTCCCCATCTATTTTGAAAGAGAGTTTTGCAGGATACAAAAGTCTAGGTTGGAGATTCTTTTCTTTTAGGACTTGGAATACCTCACTCCAGGCTCTCCTTGACCTAAGGGTTTGTGTTGAAAAGTCTGCTGTGATTCTAATGGGCTTCCCTTTGCATGTGATTTGTTTCTTTTCTCTTACTGCTTGTAGTATTTTGTTTTTCTGTTGGATTTCTGGAATCTTGATTATTATATGTCTAGGTGTAGATTTTTTTTGATCGTGGTTAGTTGGGGTTCTATATGCCTCTCTTATCTGTATGTCTAATTCTTCCCTTCTGTTTGGGAAGTTTTCTGTCATTAATTGTGTGACGAGCTTTTTTATGTCATTTGCGTTTTCTCCTGTTTTTTCATGAATTCCTATCAGTCTTATGTTATTTTTCTTTGTATCATCTGGAAGTTGTTGGATTGATTTTTCATGATCCCTTACTGTTTTTAAGAGACCTCTTTTTTCATATTTTTATTGTTGGGTTGTCCTTTAATTTCTGGATATTACTTAAATCTTCCTAATATAGTTGCGTTGCAGCTATTGAGTTTCTAATGAATCATAGACATCCTCATTTTCATAATATCAGAGAAAACAACTCTTTAAATCAATCACAATCCTTTATCTGAATTGATACATTCAGCAGCCCAATAGGATCAGGTACAGCTTGCAAACTGACCACTTGTGGTAGTCATTAATGTATCACCTTTAACTCATGTGAATTAAATTAATTTCAAGAAGCAGCCCATAATATGTTTGCAGTGAATATGCTTTTCAATATAGCATCTTTACCATTTAGGATGGGGGGTTAGACTTAGGACGAGAGGATTAGATAAGTGAAAGAATTGGAGCAGGTTTGAAGTGAATCCAGAGGATGTAGAATTACCTTACTATCTTTACAAAGCTATTAACTTCAGAGGGGATAGAGAGAGTGCAGGAATAAGGACAAGAATATATCCCCTTAACAATAACGGGCGCTTGCCTTCCCTTGAAGGTACAGAGCCATGAGTGAGGTAAAATGACTGAAGAAAAGAACATAAAGAAAAACCCCTCCTAAAGAGAAAAAATAAAAAAAGCAGAAGTCTGAGTTAGGGCAGGAGCTGGAATAAAAAGGGAGATGAGGGATAATATGGTGGAGCAAGAGACTGAGTTGGAGAGAGAGGACAGAAAAAAGAAAGAAATTTTAGGGTGGAATGAGGAAAAGAAAAAAGAGAGAGAGAAAAAAAAAGAATTTGAAGGGCCTCTTTCAGACTGTCTCTCTTCTCATATTATACCACATGTACAGCCATATGCAGAACCAAATCCCCTGGTCTCAGCTAGCCAATGGCAGTTCCCCACGACTGAGACTGAACACAGTCCACAAGGCCTAATTTGAGTTTCCTTACCCTCAGGGTTGAACTCCACTCAGTTCTATTACAAGTTTCCCCTGCCCTTTCTTTAAAGATGCTCAAAGTTGGGAGATCAGAAAACTACCCTCCATGAGAACCTATGCCTCTGCAGAGTTGATCTAAGGACTGGCCCAATCGGGAGGTTTGAGAACGGGGGGGGTTGTGGGGGTGTTTCAAGGGCGCCTGCACGGCTACCTTCCTTACTGGGTCTGATGTTGCGCAGACCGGGAGGTCGCGCACCCACCAGATGATCTCGGGCAGGCAGACAGGCAGCTGAAGAGACCCCCTCCAGGGTCTTTGGGTCCTTACTGGGTCTGATGTCGCACACCCCAGGAGGTCACGCACCCGCGGGATGATCTCGGGCAGGCAGGCAGCTGAAGAGACCGCAATCACAATTCTGATGTCTATTTTTTCCTTCTGACTTGCTTGAGTGCCCAGTCCTTCACTGACTGAAATTTCTATCTAGCTTAGCTGCCTGATATAATACCTCCAAAAGTCATTCATAGATTCTATACAATCTTAATTAAAGTATTAGTGACATTCTTCATATAAATTTTAAAATTCTAAAATGCATAAGGAACAACAAAAAGTCCAGAATAGTCACAGCGCCATGAAGGGTAAAAAGGCTAGAGACATTATAATGCTTTATATCAAAACACATTACAAAGCTATAGTAACCAGAACAGCATAACACTGACATAAAAATGCAAACATAGACCATGGGGACAGAACAGATAATGTAAAAAATTATCCATTATTTGTAAAGACAATTTATGTTTTTAAAAAGTAACAAAAAATACATTGGAAAATGGCAGTCTCATCTAAATGGTGCTGCTGGTTATAGATATACAAATTAATGAAACTAGATCCCTAAATCACATTACATACAAAAATCAATTCAAAATTCCATGAAGATATAAATGTAAGCCCTGGAAGTATGAAATTATTGCCATAAAGTATATAGGAAATATGACATTGATGGATGTGAAGAGTTTTTTTGATAGAACCTACCAAAAGAAAAACAAGTGATCTGAATAGACACTTCACCAAAGAAGACATAAAATTGCCAGCATTATAGCTTCAGTCTAGATGTGCCCCCCCAGCTTCATGTGGTCATAGGTGGAGCTTTCCCAGAGGTGGCTGGATCTAGGATGTGTGATGCTGGGATTGATTCATGGTGCAACGCTGGGATCAAGGGCACTAGAATTGAGTGTGAGTGCCACCTGACCTAAGTAGCTTGGATAAGATATAAGTACTGGAGAGAGTTGTTATGGTTCCTTGTTGCTTTGCTACCTTCTGCCCACCATGAACTATTTTTCCTATGCAGTGCCACCCTGCTTTGGAGCCTGCTGGTTATGGACTAAAACCTCTACGAACTGTGAATTAAATCTTTCCTCCTTTAACTTTGGGTGTTGGATATTATGTCTCAACAACAAGAGAAAAGTAGCTAAGATAGCCAACTGGTATATGAAAAGATGTTCAATCTCTCTAATCATCAGGACAAGGCAAATTGAACCATGAGATATCATTCACCTCACTTAGAATGACTATTCTCAAAGAGACAAAAATAAAGAATGTTGGCAAGGATGCAGAAAGAGGAGAAATCATACACTATTGACGGAAAGTAAATTACTACAGCCAACATAGAAAATAGCATGGAGGGGCCGTGGATTTAGTTCAGTGGTTTGGTGGCCTGCCTTGCAAGTGCAAGAACCCAAGTTCAATCCCCAGTACCAAAAAAAAAAAAAAAAGAAAGAAAGAAAATAGCATGGAAATTCCTTAAATAACTAAAAATAGAACTACCATCTTATCTGGCAATCCCATTACTAGGTATATATTCAAAAGAAATAAAATCATTATTTCTAAAGGACACCAGAATGCTCATGTTTACTGCAGCATTATTCACAATAGCCATTATGTGAATGGTCTGTATCCCATCTGATCTGTATTACATCTGGTCTGTATCCCAAAGAACCTGCTGCATTCACAAGTGGGGCCTTGGATTGAATCATGGGAGTGTCATTGCTCAATGGAGTGATGTCTAGATGGAAGAGGCAGGCCACTGGGTTGTAACTTAGAAAAGTAGACCTTCCCCAGGTCTTCTCCTCACTCTCTGTTTCCAACCCACCATTATCTGAGCAGCTGCATTCTGCCATGTCCTTCTACCATGCCACTGACTGTGCATCGAAATTTCTACAATGTGAGTGAAAAAAAAATGCCTCTTTTCCTTAAAGTTGTCAGTATTGGGTATTTTGGCCCAGCAATGAGGATAGTAACTAAGAAAATAGTCAAGATAAGAAAGCAATGAGTGAGGGTGAAGAGGGTGAAGGGAGGACAGGGGAATGAGGGAGAAAATAAGAAACAAGACATATCATGTAAAGGTACAAGATCCCAATAATAAATGTAACTATATTGTTTGCTTTAAATGTACCGATAGGGCCAGGGATTTAGCTCAGTGGTTCTGGTGCCTGCCTTGCAAGCAGAAGGACCTGAGTTCAATCCCCGGTACCAAAAACAAAAAATAAAAAATAAAAATAAATGTACCGATAAACTTAATGGGAAAAAAAAGAAAGCAATGAGTATCCATCAGTGAATAAATGAATAAGGAAATGTAGTGTATATATACACACCATGGAATATTATTCAGCCATAAAAAGAATGAAGTCCTATAATTCTCATAATATAAATGGAATTGGAAGACACCATGTTAAGTGAAATGAAAGTAGTTATTATCCCTGATTTGATCATTGCATAATATATACATATATCAAATTATCATATTATACTTTATAAATATAAAAAAGATTATTTCTCAATTTTAAAACTATGATAAATTTATCTTTCTCAAAATAAAATTTTAAATGACATGACACCATTTGCTATGCATTATGGATTTTGTTTAAATGTACCCCCAAATCCTCATGTCATAGGTGCTTTTTCACAGGTGGCTGGATCTAGAGTATGCAATGTTAGCATTGATTCATGGTGCAATGCTAGGATCAAGGGCACTAGGATTAAAAGTGTGAGTGCTGACCACCCTATGTAGCCTGGATAAGATATAAGCAATAGAAAGAAGTACAGCCCTCCTTTATTGCTTTGCTACCTTCTGCTCACCATGAACTATTTCTCTTCTGTGACACCTGACTGCCATGCCACCCTGCCTTGGAACCATCTGATTATGGACTGAAAGCTCTACAAATTTTGAGCCAAATAAACCTTCTTCCCTTAACTTTGGGAGTCACATATTTTGTCTCAGCAATAAGGAAAGTACCTAAGACAGAATTTAGTACCAGAAGTGGGGTTGTTGTGGTGACCCTCCCTGACCATGTGATTTAGGAGTCTTTCAGCTGGCTTATGGGAAGGGAAAGAGTTAGGAAGATTTGGATATGCCAACTGAAAACGGAGAGCTGGAACACTTGAAGCTGTACTTGATGGGAGATTCTGGTCAGAGCTCAGAAGACCAGAAGGCTGATAGAAATTATGCCAGTAAATGTTAAGCTTGGGAGGTTTCTGCTGGGAAGAAAGACTGAATTGGCTATTAGACTCCAGACAATGTTTGTTATGGCTTGGCAGAAATTTTGTCTCTATTTCACTCATGTTCAGAGACTTTACCTGAGGATGAGATTAAAGGTGATGGACTAATAATTCTAGCAAGAGAAATTTTAAGGCAGTCTAATGTTGAGGCCATGGCATGGCTACTGTAGTGGGCTTTCAGCCAGGTTTATGTTGAGAACCAAGAGCAAAGAAGCCAGTGGAATGATTTTTAAATGTTTTTAATTTGGCCAGAAAAGAAGCTCCAGTAAAGTTTTTGCCTACAAAGATGGAACAGAGGAGAAATTGGTCACTGAAAAGGCTAGCAAGAAAAAGCCAAGTACCTCAAAAGAAGACAATGGAAAAAAATGACCTGAAGACAATATAAAAACCAGCATGACTCCAAACCTTTGCAGCCTCACAGTTACAAAAGTGAAACATTTTGCTTTGAGAAGAGAGCCCAGAACACCATGTTCCAGAATGGCAACAGCCTCAGGAAGTTTTGCTTGAGATTTGGTTCATAGGCACTTGAATCCTACAGCCAAGAAACAAGGAAGACTGGCTACTGCTCCAAGTGGCAGCAGACCCTGGCATTGTCCACATGGTGCTATTTTTAGGTGCATGTAGAATGCAAGAGTTGTGGGGTCAGAAAGGTTTCCACTCAGATTTAGAAGAAGGCCTGTGAGGCCAGGCAGTGTGACTCTGAGAGGGCAGTGTGTGAAGCTGTGGATGTGACACTGAAGGTACAGTGGAGACTTCAGAAGGTTGGAGAAGCCAGGAACATGGATCATCTAAGGAAAGCCACAAGGAGTGATCAGAACTGACCCAAGAGAAAAGCCATGGCAGACATAAAACTAGCAGTGCCACAGGGGGAAGCCATCTAAGCCCTCACAATTTGCCACAGATTGCCTGGGATGATAGAGGTGGAACTGTGGGATTTAATGTTTTCCCTACTGGATTTTGATCTTGCTTTGTTCCCATTCCTTGCTATCCCCTTGTTTGAAGCTTTTGGAATGGGAATGTCTACCTTGTGCCATGGAATGTTGGAAGTGTTTAACTTTCTCTTCATTATACAGAGACTTACAGCTAAGATTTTTGCCTTAAATCTTAGAGGATTACTTTTCAGCAATACTGAAACTGTTAAGAGTTTTGGCAACTAATAGAGATAGACAAAATGCCTTTGCCTAAAAGGATAAGCATGAGTGTTTAGGTAGGCAGGGGAAGAATGTTATGGCTTGCATTTACATGTCCCTCCCAAAGCCTCATGAGGTCATAGATGGGGCTTTTTCTGAGGTGGCTGGATCTAGAATGTATGATGTCGGAATTGATTTATGGTGCAGTGCTAGGATCAAGGGCACTAGTATTAAGGGTGTGAGCACTACCTGCCCTAAGTAGGCTGGGTAAGATATAAAGGATAGAAAGAACTGTGGTTGTACCTTGTTGCTTTGCTACCTTCTGCTCACCATGAACTGTTTCTCCTCTGCAATGCCTGTCTGCCATACCACCCTGCCTTGGAGCTAGCTGATTATGGACTGAAACTTCTACAAATTATGAGCTAAATAAACTTTTACTCCCTTAATTTGGGAATCAGGTATTTTGTCTGAGCAATGAGAAAAGTCATTAAAACATTGTCTAAGAATTCTATCTTTTCAAATGACACATTAGTTTATCATGTGTCTCGATGAGCAGATGTTCAGTTTGTAGGAGAACGTGTTCTTTTAAATTTCCTCATTTGTGAATCTCCCTGCCTCCATTATCCATCTGGTACATTTTTATGAATCTCTTAGATGAGATGTCACCAAGACACCTTTTGAGTCATTAGATTGATAACTTTGCAAGAAAAAAGATGATTTTCTTCACTAAAATGATATCATTTTGAGAATGTAAAGGATTTTTTCCCCTGAGAACCTGGGCAAGTGGGAGACAAAGCCATAAGGTGCACAAATGGATTCTACTCCAGAGAGACTCAGTGTCCCACTGACTAAATACTAGTCTGGCTGACAGCCCTGTCACAGGCAATGTCACATTCAGGTTTAGAAAATGAATAACTCCTTACAACTATCTTCATCATAATTAATGAAGACAGAACAAATTGCCTCAAATCTTATATTGAGAAGTGCAAGACCTCATTCCCACATGAGACAGCAGACACCCACCCTAGATTTGTGCTGCTTTTCAGTCCTCAATGTTTGTATAGTTGAGTTTTGAATCTTACTTTCTTCAGAGGCTTTTCCTCCAAGTTCTTTATCAAAATGTGATTATACTCACTTATACTCACTTCCTAATTGCCATATTGTGCATTTATACAGCACTCTACAGTACAGTGCATTAATTGATATCACACTCCAAACATTAACACGTATATACAGCATAAAACTCACCAAGTCATAAGCATGTATGGTCTGTAACTGACCAGGAGTAGAATGAATCTTTCCATTACTTTCCCCCTCTTTCTAACAGACTTAAAATGGCATTTTAGTAATGGAGACTTCCTTAAGTACAATCCTTTCAGCAACATGCACAATATCTACATTTTAATTTAAATATCTATTTTAATCATAACTTTTAAAATTATCTTCACTAAGTAACCACTATTGAGAGCAATGGCAAGCAGTATTTTTTAAATACATACAAAACTCTTAGGTCTTTAAATATCCCACTTGTATTACTTCTTTCAGGTTCCTTTAGCTGCCCTTTAGTTTTATGGAATTTCAGGGAAGTGGGACATATGATGTGATCACCCATTACTTGAGCCTTTTTCCGGGACATTATCAGAAGAATCTATGAAATAACATGAGTTTTACATGAACATAAACCTTATGATATCACCTGGTGAAAATTCTGTAGTAACAAACTTCTAATGATTATGGAAGTAAATATAATTAAATACAAAGAAGTCAGAGGTATATATGGAAAAAGTAGGAGATTCTGATTTATACACAGCACACTGGAGGATGGATAATCTGCTGGGATTCAATATCAGCCTTCAAATTCACAGAAAATTCTCACTTCCACTGATTTCAGCTTGAGAGACCAAGAGGTGTGCTACTGAAGGGAGATGAAATTGCTTTTTGGATGAAAAGGGAGAAAACAGATGCCCATAAGATTATGGGTGTCAGTTTTCTATTACTACTGAAACAAAGTATCAGAGACTCAGTGACTTGAAGAGTGTTTTTCTTGAAGTGTATAGGTCAGAATTCCATTATGGGTATCATTCCTCTAATATCAAGGTCTTATTTCCTTCTGGAAATCCTTGAAGAGGCACTTTTCATACCTTTTCCAGATTCTGGAAGCTCCCTGCAAATATATATATATTTTGGTTTCTAATGCCTTTCCCAGTGTTCAAACCAGAAAGGGTCTCAAATTGATCTCAATTTAATTTCAGCTAGGAAAGGGTCTCTACTTTTAAGAACTCACGTGATTGGGCCCATACAGATATTCCATAATATCCTCTCCATCTCAAAGTTCCAATCACATCTGAAAAACCCCTTCTGCCATGAAAAATAATATACTCACAAGTGATGGGGTTTAGGGTATGGATAACTTTGGGAGCTATTATTCTGCCCACCACACTATGTAAAGCAAAGAAAGTACTCCAGGAAACAAAGGTCTTGCTGCAGCCTTCCTACAATGAAGATTAGTTCCCTCTCCCTTAGGAAGAAATTCATGATTCAGTATGTCCTCCAGAAAAGACAGAAGGGAAGCTAACTGTTGGGGAAGAGATTGTAATGGGTGGCAACTGACCTCACAGGATGGCTGAGTCTAGATTAAGTCCAGAGAGGACATGTCAGAGGTTCTTCTAACTACACTACACACATGGCCCTCACAGCAGTCCCATGTGGTAAATCTTAGTGCCCTGCATATCAGTTAGAGTTCACTAGAGCAATAGATTTAATAGAAAAATATATATATTATTATTATATAGAGGATTTACTAGATAGGCTTACAATGGCCACCCATGGAATAAGTGGCTGAATAATGCAAATGACCCTTTCCCCTTGCAGAGTTAAAGAAAGGTCAAAGGTTGAAGGTAAAAGGCCTGGAGCTCACTGCAGAGTCTGCTGTGAGTCCATGTGGGAAAGCCAAAGGCTCAGTATTGGAAGGCCGAAGAGTCTGTGCTGGAGGCCTGAGTGAACTGGAGAACTTCGCCAAAGGCAATGGAGAAATCCAGAGCTCCTCCAAAGAAGAAGAAAGATCTCCTTTTCCTTTCCCTTTTTATTCTGTCTAGGCTACACGTCTATTGGTTGGTGACACCCACAGTGGGGGTGAGTCTTCCCTGCTCAGTTTGTAGCTACATGTCAATCATCCAGACATCCCAGAGCTTTGTTAATCTGCTGGCAGTTCTTACTCAGATCAGGTTGCCAGGTCACAATTAATGATCACACCCTGTTTTACAGATGAGGAAGCCTAATGTGCCCTAAGATGCACAGCTGTTGAGAAACAGAGCCCCTGCTCCAGAATCTGCACTTTGACTCCTAGAACACCTAACCTCATATTTCTTCATCAATTAAGGGGTAAGTTGCCAGTAACTTGTGATTAACGATGCTCTTTCAAAAAAAGTGTACATGATTTAACTTGAGTGAGAAGAGCCAGCCCTTCCTGTTATTTTCTGATACGGGTTTCTGGTTATTACATATATATTGAAGCAGGGTCAGAGTTGAATCAGTCGATGCATTGGGTCAGTTGTTCTCTTGCTTCATGAGAACTTCCTAGAGTACTTTGTGAAGTGCAGACTCTTGGTCCTAACCCCCGACACTCAGTAGGTGTTCTGGTTTGTATCTTGATGTCCCTCCAAAGCCTCATTCAGTCAGGCTTTTCAGAGGTGGCTGGATCTAAAGTTTGTGATGCAGGGATTAAGGATTTTTTAAAGCCAAGTGTTTCTGACAGAGATTGCCAAGCACATAGGAAGTCCCATGCAATGTATTGTGATCATTTTTAAAAGTTCTCCCTGAGTCTCCCCATAGCTCTCTGACTTCAGGTAAGGGACTCACAGAAGTCTCATTCTAATCCCATCAGAGCATTCAGTGCACTGCACGGTAACTACCTGTTCACTCCCCTGACTTTCCCACTAGACTGATGGTGTGCAGATCAAGACTGATCCCCTTTGGAACCTCACCTCTGTTGCTGACACCCGTACTTCACAGGTGTGGCTGCTCTGTGGTTCTGTTGTTGAACAAAAAGTGGAAAAGATTAATGCTGAAATGGCCTCAAATCAAGCAAAAACATTTTCAGATGGATGCGTTTGGGATCCCAAATTCCTCATTGAATTGAATATCTGCAGGCAGTAGGAAAAAAAAACACCATGGGCTAAGTTCACCATTGAAGGCGGCAGGACACAGAGCAGAAGCAAGTGAGCAGAGGGCCTTATGGAGAAGAAGAGAGATTTGCCTGTCCTTGGCAAATGGTATCTTCTACCAGCAGGAGCCTCTCAGCATTCCTGGGGGCAGACAGTATTTCCTATGTGTGCTGGCTTCACAGACATGACTGCTGAGTAGCCGGAAAGGAAGCCCATCTGAACTGCAACTTGGCTCTGTGTGTGCACATGTGTAGGGGTTGGGGTATGCTGGGGGTCTCCAGTTGTTTTGAAGTCTTCCCACTCATGAGCTATACTAAAATCTTGGAGAGTTTTAAAGTTTTTCAAGGAAATATTCAAATAAAAGCATTTCTTTATCTATTCAATTATGCCTCTACAAATGTAACCACGCAGGCATGGAAGTGTTTGTCCTTTCCTTGGGAATGCAACCTCACTGCGGTTTTCACAGAGATTAAAAACACAACCCTGCAAGTCTACGGCCAGAATCAGCTCTTCTTTTTATTTCAAAGTTCCACTGTCCAGGTGCACCTCTCAGCCTCGCCCTCCTCCACCTCGCCCCAGCCTCACTTCGGTCATTTAGCCACTTCACCCCTAAGACAAGGCCTTGCTCTTCCCCGGTGGGGCACGGCCAGTTGCTTCAGGCCTCTCCTCACCCAGGCCACTGAGAAGCTCTGTGGGTGCTCAGGCTGGACAATTATCTGACGAGATCTGCCCAGTCTGGTCCTGTGCTTGTGAAGGATTAGTGTGAAGAGCCCTCAAACTCTCATCCTCTCTGACCTTCTGTACCCACTCTGGACCTTTCACAGCCTGGTGTGCCAATGTCTGCCTCCTCCTACATATGGGCTGGCCCTGCTCCCTCCAGCTTCTGGGCTGCATCACAAAATAGTTCCCAGATGGGTCACCAGAGCAGCTCCATCACAGGGCGATGACAAAGAACTCATGTGACAATATGGACAAAATGTTTAGCAGAGTGCCAGGCATACGGCAGGTGTTCAAAAATATTTGTTGAACAAATGAAGTCTCCGGGAAAGTTTGATAAGCAAATATCTATCTCAGTATGACTGTTTCTACCACAACAAGGTAAAAGGACCCAATCACCAGAAAACTCAATATGTGATTTCCCTTGTTCATTCCCTAGTTAAACTTTAGAATTATTTTTGGCTGAAATAGTTTTCTTTCTATAAGAAATGGATATGATGTTGTTGTGTTCTGCCAAGAAACTGAGCATACAATTTTGAGAGTAAACAATGACTTTGAAGACAGAATACAATTCATGAATCTTTGACCCCAGGTTCTTCCTAAAACCAGGACACAAACAGTGTGGCCACCAGTGGTACGATACATTTTAGTAATACAAAGTGCACACCTGCAGGTCATGATGTTGTGGGATTTGTTCCTGCAGTTATGGTAATGCCAGGTTATTCCCCCATGCATATTAGAATTTACAGCCATCCCCCTAAGACAGCTAAGAGAGTAATCAAATGTTCTTGTGTCAGCACATAAAACAAATGCCTGGAGGATCTGAAAGCAATCTCCTCTCCCATGGTACATTATTGTGCAATTTCCAGGTTGCCTCCAGTATAGGACTTTTGAGATATTGTTAATTCTAGGGAAAGAATTGCAACTTTAACTCCAAATAAGGCACATTGAAGACCTCAGCAAAACTTACAAGTCTTCCTCTCACCTTGGCCACAGAAGCTCTCAACGCTGGGCTTTAAAATTCCTTAGATGCAATTTATTCTCATGGCTCCTAGGCCTTTCTTTTCCCTACTAACTTTATTACAGTTACTCTCATAGAGATTCCTCTCTATATAACACAGATGGCACCAATTCTGTCTGAAGCTCTGAACTCCCCTTACTCTCTCTATTGACTAAGTGCATGAAATTAAGAAATCAGATACATTTTCTTTCTTTAACCTTAGAATGAGAAAGATCACATGCCTTACATTGCTTTACTACCAAACAATTTAACCTTTGAGAGTAGTTTGTAAATAATAAAATATTATACTCATCTAAGGTATTATTATTACACGAACCAAACACAAGGTAGAGTGTAATAGAATAATCAATGGATAGTTTATGTTAGAGTTATGAAGAAAAAGACTCTTGGGAGCCAGGAATTTAGCTCAGTGGTGCCGTGCCTGCCTTGAAAATGCAAGGTTCTGAGTTTGGTTTACAGTACTGGGGGAAAACCAAAAAGGAAAGACTCTTGGCAGTTTATGCAAAGATTCCTTTTAATGATTCTTAACTTCCCAAGGGTTAAAATAGTTCATATGTGGGGTATTTAGGATGACGCTGGAGATGATCATAAAGCAAGGATAACACACTGATTTCTTCTGAAAACTCAGATAATCTGCCACAAAGAATGAGTTAACAAGTTTGGCCTCTTCTGGGAAGATAGTGTAAGAGTTGGTAATGTGCCCTCTGAGTGGAAGATGAGAATATTGCATAGTTTCTTTCCCTGCCAGATTTGTTTTACTCCTGTGGTGCTTTGGTCTCTTTTCTTTTCCCAGTTTTCAGTCCTGGGTCCTTAACATTAGGATCCAATCCATTTCAGGGGGGCCCACTATTCCCAAACTTGCAGGTTGGTACCTCCAAACTGAAAGCACAAACTTGCTTTTAGCACAGTTGTGTATCTTGGTCAGATGAGCTAACCTTGCTCTTTTTAATTCTGGCTCCTTGGCCTGCTCACCATTGTCCATTATGCCATCCTGGGCTCTGCTTTCTACTGCACTTTCTACGCTTAGAAAAATCATCTCTGATGATGGAGTTCCCTTATGTCCTCCATTAATCAGTAGCTGACAAAGTGAATCCTAAAATATTGTAAATTCTCTCTTTTCTCTGTGACATTTTGAATATGAATTCATGAGTTCTGCATGGAAAGAAAAAGAGCAAATGTGCTATGTCAGTGATTAAGAGACCAACGAAACAGGCAACTTAGGGGTGCTTACAAAGAAAAATGCCTAAAACTTTATCTACTGTTATCTTAAGGTGATATCTGAGTCCTTTTAGGCTGCTACAGCAGAAATACCATAGATTGGGTGGCTTATAAATAACAGAAAGTTATAGCTCATAGTTCTAGGGGCTGGGGAACCAGCGTTCGAAGTCCTAGAGCCCTCAGCATGTGTGAGGATTGTCTCCCTGGTTCCTAGACGGCCATCTCCTCACTGCTTCTTTACATGATGGAAAAGGGACAAAGACACTACTCACATTTATTAGAGTTCCACCCTTCTAACTTAATCACCTCCCTAAAGCCTCACCTGCTAGTACCACTCCATTGGTGATCAGGATTCCAAAATTTGAATTTGGAGAAGAAACATTCCATCTGAAGCAGCTGCCACGGAACCTGGCTTATCTGCTTGGCAGTGGGCATGCACTGTTGGAAGGGGACGCCCATTGGAGTGGTCACCCTTGGAGGACATGATGATGGTGCCACGCAGTCTGGAGACAGCATCATTAGTTTCTAGCGTCAGACATCCATTTTCTACTCACATTGTGTCCCTAGGTGTTGTACTTCCTTTGTTATTTGATTCTAGGAACCTTTTTCAATTTTTATTTTTTTATTGGCACATGTTAAAAGGATTACAAAAGGTATTCAAGTCCCCCACTGTGGCTGTATTGGTGTCCATCTGTCCTTTTAAGTGCAGTGGTTTTTATTTGATGAAGTTGGGTGTGCCAATATTCAATGCATAGATATTTATGGTTGTTACATCTTTCTTTTGAATTGTTCTATCAGTGCATATTGGCCATCTTGCCACTTTTGATCACTTTTTGGCTTAAAGTCTGTTGTGTCTGGA
Source organism: Fukomys damarensis (assembly GCF_012274545.1). NCBI lineage: Eukaryota > Metazoa > Chordata > Mammalia > Rodentia > Bathyergidae > Fukomys > Fukomys damarensis. Next base: position 26,611,890 of record NW_022900920.1, on the reverse strand, counting down.
AATAAGATAGCTGCTCCCGCTTGTTTTCAGGCTCCTTGGAATAGAGTATCATTTTCCAACCTTTCACTTTCAGTCTATTTACTTCCTTTGGAATAAGTTATGTTTTGTGTAGGCAATACATGAGTCCATTTTGTTTTTTTGATCCAACCTACCAGTCTGTGTCTTTTTTTGTTTCTCATTGAGTTTATTGGCACATTTTAGGTACACAGTACAGTTACATTCATCATTGGGATCTAACCTTTATATTTACCAGTCTGTGTCTTTTTTTGTTTCTCATTGAGTTTATTGGCACATTTTAGGTACACAGTACAGTTACATTCATCATTGGGATCTTGAACCTTTATATGACAGGTCTTGGTTCTCATTTTTTCCCCATACCCCTGCCCTTCCTTCATCCCCTCCTCCCTTCCCTATTTACAACAACTTTATTACCATTTTTTTCATTTTCTCATGTTTCTTTCTTTTCCCTATTTCCTTTCCCCTACCCTTCCCACTTCCCCTACACCTTCAGCCCTTTTCCTATCACACATTGCCGATCTGTGTCTTTTGATTGGGGAATCAAGACCACTGATATTGAGAGTTATTATTGTAAAGTGTTTGTTGAATGCCATTGCTTTATATTTATATTTCCAGTGCTGATTCCTCCATTTGTCTTTGCCTTTTTTGTAACTACTTTCTCAGTTTGATGTACACTTTCCTATAGACTCTTTGGCGACAGTGACCTCCCTGTCTCTGTGTAGGATCCCCTTAATGTTTTCTGCAGTCCTGGTTTAGTAGTCATATACTTCTTTAGGCTTTCTTCATCATGGAAAGTCTTTTTTTTTTTTGTACCAGGGATTGAACTTGGGACCTTGTACTCGTGAGGCAGGCAGCGGAATACCTGAGCTAAATCCCTGGCCCTCTTCTCTCAATTTTGAAAGCTAATTTTGTAGAACATAAAAGTCTTGGTTGGCAATTGTTTTCTTTTAGAGCTTGAAAAACAACTTGACGCGCTCCTGGACTTTAAGGTTTGTGCTGAGAAATCCACAATTAGTCTGAAATCCACAATAGACTTGCCTCTCTGGGTAACTTGGTTGTTCTTAACTGCTTGTAGCATTCTCTCTTTTTGTTGAATTTTTGGAAGTTTGATTATGATGTCCTTTGTACTTGAATATCCTCCTTATTGTTGTCAGGATAGCATTTCTAAGTGCTGACACTTTCCATTACCTATTCATCAGTCAATGAGACCCTCTCTAGACATGCCCTTGGAACACGTTGTATATGGGGAAATACAATGTTATTTCAGTGGAGATTCAGATTATATTTAAGTTCATACAGTAAACTCTGAGGCAACCACCAAAACTTTTTAAAGATATATAAATAAGAAGTTAATGAAGGAGATAAATTAGGATCATAAAATTGCTCAGTTAAAGCAAGAGAAGATAGAAAACAATGAAAAATGAATCAAAGACTAAATAGAAACTAGCTAGTATTATAATAGATTTAAACCCAAATATATCAAATGTCACTTTAAAATATGAATGGTGATTAATGTATGCTGCCTCATATGAGGAAGTATCCAAAATAAAAAGGCTTGGGGGTTTTGACTAGTAATAGCAATTTTGACAATCCTAGGACTAAATGAACAACATATGTAGTTAATGAAGCAAAAGCAAAGTTGAAAAAGGACGGACAAATTATTGAAAACATCTCACAGTCACTTTCTTTTTAAATTTATGGCAGGACATCAAGTCTCAGAACTTAACCTACTTTTCAGGAACCTATGACACCATTCCAGCCAGTCAAAGGGAAAGATGCATTTTGCGTCCGGTCTGTAGCTGTGCAGGGTGAATGCACTTGCTCTTACAGGAACATTAAGGCATGTCATAATCCAGGAAGGAATGCACTTTGCAATAACTAAATTTTATTCATTTAAATCGCACTGCCTGTTGTATGATTTCCTTTTAGGAAACATTCCCGTACTGCTGCCTTCCAGACAGCCACGCCCTTCCCAGTCTGCGATCCCCTCTTCTCTCCTTTCCTCATCACTTCATTAGTCCCATCTGCAAACCCATCTTTCTCTCGCCTCTCTTCTCCTCTCCCCCACTTTTCACTTCAGAAAGAAACTTCTAGCTGAACTGGGCAAACGGCACCTAGATAATTATCTTCAAAAACGAATATCATGCCGCGTTCATGCATCCACCAAGTGACACACGCGCCATTCTCTACCCCGTGCTGGCACGGAACACAGTGACTTGCCTGCCCTGCTTCTTAAAGGGAAGCAAACTTCATTCTTTTGCCATAACTTAAAGTACAAAATTAATGTATTTCCAGTGCCTGCCTGGCAAGCGTGAGGTCCTGAGTTTGATCCCCGGTTCCAATGTTGAGGTCCCTCTAAGTGAGGTCCCTCTAGCAATTCATTTGTGAAACTCACTGAAACCAAAATACTATCTTTGAAGATGCCCCACATTGAAGACGTTTTTCCAGGATTTTTAAATTTACAAAGGGTGCATAGGATATTTTGGAGCATCATCCCGGAAGAAAAATCAGTTAAACCATTTTGCTAAAAGGAATATTTAAATATTCTGCATGAATTCTTGGGGCTGTCTTTTAAATGGCTGCTGCTGTGGGATTATGTTACCTCTCTTGACATGCCAAATATAACTTTCTGTAAGTAATGGAAAATGTTATCCTGTGCAGACAACCTCTTGACTCTTAGCAGATTAAATTTAGTCACCTTAAAGTCTGAAAAAGTCTGAAAACTGCACTATTTTCATACTAACTCAAGATGTTACTCAGTGGCCAGAAGTGAGAAGTGTGCCAAGCAAGCATCAATCCAGTGTGGCTAGCATTTCAAGAGTGGAATTAATTTATTTAGTAGTACTAAACTGTATCCTTATTAAAAAAAAAAAAAAAAGACATAAAGGGAAGGGAGGTAACAAGGCCAGCGTGAGGTGTGACCAGCAGGCAGACGCTGGGCAACAGGAAGGCTGGAAGGACGTGCTCATCACTGACCCTCCCTCCAGGGCAGGGACGTGTTCAGTGACATCAGGATGAAATGCACAGGGAAAAGGGAAAGAAGAGGGAAAGGGGAAAAGGGAGAGGAGAAGGCACCAGGGTGTCAACTTGTAGCCTGCGGACAGGTATGTGTGGAAGCGGGTGAGAGGGTATAAGCGTTACTCCAACCTGCCATCCAGCCCACCTTAAAATCAGAGGCAGTTCCGGGGAGCTGGGGGTTACTTGCTGATTGTATGGATCCTATATCCAATCAGCACTACTTGGCAGTATTACCTTCCGCCTTCCGTCAGTTTCCACGCACTAATCAGTGCATCTCACTACGCGTTCTCCAGAGCATCACAAGACCAAGCCCCGCCCCCGCCCGGCCGCATCCCAAGTTACCACACTCCACTAATAGCCAAAAATGTAGTCATGAGGATGAGATGAAGAAGCAATTCTTCTGCGCGGAAGAAACAAACCAATCTTCAGCTCCCTTGGGTAAAGGGAAGCAAAGAGGAAAGGGTCGCTGGGTCTTGGATTTGGAGTCAGACAGTACCATGGTAAAATTTCAACTTCTATTCTGTATTTGTCCTATCCCACAATCTTCCGAGTGAACAGAAATAACAGTTATTTTAGGCTATTTTAAGGGTCATCATGCTCAGTAAGAAGAAAAGAAGATTATCTGGCAGTGGAATGGGTTTTGGAAGATAGCCGGTGAAAAGCACTTCACTGATCCCTTGCCTCTCAGTTTTTGCAGAAAAGATCAAGGTGATGGCACGTTGGTCCCAGGGGGAGACATCATCCACTTAAGTCAAGTAGCAGGAAGTCTGCCCTGACCAGAGGTCAGGGACACAAACATTGTTAGCGGTCCCCACTCTAGATCAAGGAAACAATCCCCCTAAGGAAAACCAACAAAAGTCAGTGAAACAAGAGCTACAAACCCAGCCATAAATTGCAGCAGATCCACCCACCTTTCCTCTAAAGGAGTACCAACACCTCCCACAGATGCCTCCACTTACACTGCAGATCACGTGAAATGGCCAAAGTGGCAGTGCTGGACTCAGAAAAGCTAAGCTAGAAATATTCAGAGCAGGGACAATATCCAGGACCGTGTTCCACCAGCCATTAGTTCAGTGGAAATCTTCCAAACTTCACCCCATGCTTTCATTTCACCTCTTAAGCATTTCAACTTTAATTTGATTAGGAATTTTCCTAACCAAAGGTCATACACAAATATCATGTCCCAAATACAATCCTGTAGAATTGAAATGTAAAAATTATGCATTTAGTAGGCCCCTTTCTCTATAATTTCTGCAGCAAGAGTTTATCTGCCTCCCCATAACCAAAACAATAAATGCAAGGAAATTCCTCCACTCATTAAGTAAACCACCAGCTGACACTCTTTGCAGCCTCCTCCCTGCCCAGTCGCACAGATAAATTATGCTGTCAGTTTTACAGCAGCTCTTCTATAAATCTGGATATTTTATTATTTCATATTTTGTATGGACAAATTTCCAAAACTAGCTCATTTTATATATTCTTGCAAATCACCACACTGGGATAATGAAGACTGAGTGCTCGTGACAAGAATGGCTTAGCAAATGCTACAGAACACATCAGGCCCCCTCTTGTCCTCTTCCTTCCTGCCTTATCCCTCTCCTCCTTTCCAATGCTTCCCTGAACCATGGTAATACTAGCAGATTGAGTTTCTGGAATAAATATTGGAAACAAGTTAGCCCTCATGAGCTGATCCTAATTACAAATATCATCCAGACTCTGTATTGTAAAGAATTCGGAGGCTTAGTCTGGACCCAACTGGCAAAAGTACTAGGACCTGATTCCTGATGGCTCCCACTGAAAGGAAGAAGGATCAGCCATGTACACCTGCCAATACAATACACATGCCAGGTATGGCCCATCCATGCATTGCTCAGAAGAGATCATGGGGAAATAAGATTTTGTCACGCATGATACAGATCAAATATCATGAAGCCTAGTGTCTTGTTCTGCTGCTACTTTACCAGCATAAAATTATATGAAATATAGTTTAACCTTGGCATCTTTGTGGAATATAATTATAGAGTTTTGCAAGCCAGCCCACAATTTTAGAAATAATCTTTAGTGTTTATTAAACATTTAGTGACACCCAGGTAGTATTCTAAGTGTTTTATATGTATCATTCTTTTTAATTTTTACAATAAACCTATGGATTGGGCACTATTACTATCTCCCTTTTACAGACCAAGAAACAGAGAAGTGAAGTGACATGCCCACGGTTGCAGACTACATTAGTCAGCTCCCCTGCTCCTGGACAAAATTCCCAAACAATTGCAATTTAAAGTACGCGAGGTTTCATTTGGTTCAAGATTTGAAAGGCTCACTCCATGGTTAGCTTGCTCCAAGGCAGAAATATCATGGTGGAAGAATGTGGCTGAGTATCCCTGCTCAGTTCATGAAGCTGAGAAGCAGAGCAGAGTACCAGAAAGGAAAGGGCCAGGGACCAAATACAGTCACCGAAGCCCCCTATGACGCACCCAGATATATATTGGTAAATTGTTCTTTAAAGACTTGCAGATGTACAGATATGGGCAAAGTGCTCCTTATCAATCCCCTGGAAGGCTCCCCAGCCCATCAAGTTGATAACCCAATTAACTGTCACATAGCCCCAGGGAGCAATCAAGCTGGGAATCTAGGCTAGGTAGTTTGAGTCCAGAGCCCTCCACCACTGTGTGAAGGGAGCCAGAGTAAAGGGAAGTAGCACCAGCGCTGGGATATAGGACATCACCTGCATGATGTGTCTCTTCCACCCAGCCCATAGCTAGCCTGATCCAGTCCTTGTGTGGCATTTTCCATGCTTTGTCTAGCTAAACTCCAAAATAATTCTAAGGATTTTCTATGATTATCCTAAATACATGTCTTTAGGGTTGAACAAATGGTCCAAACTGTGAATACTATAGACTATAGGCTGAGTATCGGCTAACTCTTACCAGTGTTGTGGCTTGTGTTTAGAACCCCCCCACACCCGCCGTTAGCCTGGATGAGGTGGGACTTTCTTTGTCAGAAGTGGCTGAATCTGAAACGTGTGATGCTGGGGATATGGGCGTGTGATTACTAAATCACTGCACATGAGAGATTAGTTTGGCGCCCTAATCCCAGTTGTCTGGACAAGATAAAAGGGGCAGAGAGGCAGTGATAACACCCTCTCTCTCTCTCTCTCTCTCTCTCT
>NW_022900920.1:26593492-26605637 GCF_012274545.1 Fukomys damarensis | reverse complement strand
TCTCTCTCTCTCTCTCTCTCTCTCTCTCTCTCTCTCTCTCTCTCTCTCTCTCTTTCTCTCATTACCTTTGCTGTCTTGTGTGTACCATGTTGCTTCTGCTCTGCTATTCCTGTTCGTCATCCCTGCCCTGGAGTCGACTAATTATGGACTGAAACCTCTATGAATTATAAGCCAAATAAACTCCTTCCCCTCTAACACTATGTGTTGGGTATTTTGTCTCAGCAGTGAGAGAAAAGTAACTAACACAACCAGTATATAGAGAACATACTAGAGACAAGTAGAAAAAAATATGTGTTGGTCCACATTCATTTCCTGAAAGCTTTCAATAAAAATGCAAAACTCTATATGATGTGCTAAAGGAAATCTGGATGTAATAGTGAGCTAAACTTGTTTCTTTATGTTCGGATAGAACCCAATCTCACCTGGTGCTGGTAAATATTTTATGGAACTCATTTGTATTCATAATTTATTATGCACCTCAATTGTCTATCAGATATCTCTAGTTTATTTAAAAGTACATCGTTTAGGAACCCCAATCTGGAGCTGGTTAATCAGGACACTGGGGCATAATAAATAAGATGAGAGTCTCTTTCCAGCAGTAGAAAAAATCACTGAGACAACATACACCAGACACTTTATGAAGAAGCAGTTAAGTCACTTTAGAGACCAACAGTAACTGAGGAGAAAAAAGCCCATCCTTAGAAAAGGTTCAATAAGCTTCCCTTTCTTATGGCAAGTCTCTAAACATTCCTGACTTCTATTTTAAGCTATAATTTTTGAATATAAGAAAAAGAAGACCTCAATGGATGAGTAATTTCGTGGTGTTCTAAAAAGATGGAGGGCAGAGGGACGGGATTAAAGGTTAGCACCAGCCAGCCAGAGGGCTGCAGGAGAGGAAAAGCCTCACCTGGCATTTCCACCCCTAAAGGTGAGGGCTGGTGTGGCATGAGGGGCCTGGGAGCATTGACCACGCCAAGCTTCATCTTTTATTAAGGTGAAAATCACATAACATAAAATTTACCATAAAAATCGCATAAGATTTACCATTTTAAAGGGAATAATTCAGTGGCATTTAGTATGTTCAAAATACAGCATAATTATCACCTTGAGCTTCTTTCCCAATATTTCATCATACCCAGAAAAATCGTGTACCCATTAAGCAGTCACATCTCATTTCTTCCTGCCCATAATCAATCCCCGGCAACCTGCAATCTGCTTTCTGTCTCTGGCCTTGCCCATTTCAGATATTTCATATAAATGGAATCCCTTGATGAGTATGATTTGGGATCTGTTCCCTTTCACTGAGCATAATGCTTTTAAGGTTTATCCACATTGTAGAGTATATCGGTACTTGATCACTTTTTTTATTGTTGTTTTTTGGAGGTCTTTGTTGGTACTCCTTCTGCTGCTTCTGTTTGTCTGTTTGTTTGCACAACTGGGGATCGAACCCAGGTCCTTACACACACTCAGCATGCACTCTGCCATTGAGGTACACACCACCCCAGCACTTTACTTCTTTTTATGGCTAAGAGATATTCCACAGTAGATAGATGCTACATTTTTAACCCAGTCATGTATTAATGGATATTTAAATTATTTCTACCTTTGACTACTGTGAATAGTGCTGCTATAAATACTCATGTGTAAATATATGTTTGAGCATTTCTTTTTAATTCTTTTCAGAATGTATTTAGATATTGAACTGCTAAATCATGGTAATTCTGTTTAACTTCTTGAGGAAATGCCACATTGCTTTTGTCAGTGACTGTACCATTCTACATTCCCAAAAGCAGTGCACAGGGATTTTACTTTCTCCATATCCTCATTAAAACTTGTTACTTTCCATTTTATAATTATTATGACTATTACAAACTAATGGGTATAAAGTGCTACACAGTAATTTTGATTTGCATTTTCCTGATGACTAATGACCAATAATATCAATGATATGGAACATCACTGAAGGTATTAAGGATGTAGAGTATCTTTTCTTGTGCTTTGTAATATTGTATGTCTTCTTCGAACAAATATTTATGCAAGTTTTTAGCCCACCTTTAAATTGAGGTCTTAATTTTTGTGTTGAGTTGTAATGTGCGTGTGTGTGCGTGTGTGTGTGTGTGTGTGTGTGTGTGTGTGTGTTTTCTGGGTACTAGACCCTTGCCAGATTTTGAGTTTGCAATACGTTCTCCCTTTGTGTAGTGTGTCAGTCAGCTGAGATACAATACCCAACACTCACAACTTAAAGAAGAAGTTTAATTTCCTCACAGTTTCAGTCCAAGAATGTCTGGCTCCCAGGTAGAGAAAGCGTGCGCAGAACAAAGCTTGGTGGGTGGGAGGCAGAGCAAGTGAACGGTGCCAGAATGGATGGGATGAGAGAACAGACATCGACTCCAAGGCCATGCTTTCATGATCCACCCAGACACACCTACATGTATATTCTACCACTCCCCTCAGTGGATCACAAAGCCAATCAAGTTAAAACACCACCCTGACTGCCACGTATAGGTTGTTTTTCCACTTTCTTGATACATATGTCCTTTGATAGTAAGTTTCTCATTATTAGATTCAACTTATCTATTTTTATTTTGTTGCTTTCTCTTTCACAGTCTCATCAAGCCTCTTGATGGTTGTTCACCTCACAGTTGTCTCCAAGGTCTGTATTCTAGGCCTTCTGCCTTGCTTGAGTCTATTGAGCACAAGCTTCTCATAAACTCATCTATCCCTCCCATCCTACCTTGGCCTTTCCTGTAGTTATTATATGTTATCTTGGTCTGCACTTCATTTTTCCCTTCTCTTCCCACAATCTATTTTCAAATACGTTTTTTGATTCATGCTACTTCCACTCAGAAATTAAAATAAAAATGTTTTCCGCAGATATTCTATAGCTGTCTGTAGAGACCTCCCTGCCTCTCTCCTCCTAACAAAATTTTATGGGGCACCCATATTGATACTCCTCACCTCTCACCAACTTGCAATTAAACCTTCCCCATATCACTGAACCTACTCTCCGAGAGGCCACTCATAGCCTCTAGTTTGCCACATCCTGAGGACACTTTACAATGTTATCATAGCTGGCCATCCCTGAGGCCTAAGACATGATTTATTGATTCTGTTTTAATTCTTTGTTCCTTCCTTTGGCTTCCTGATGCAAACTTCAAAAGGTGACAGTAGCTATAGGTTTCCAACATTTACTACTCACACTCCATAGATACATTTCCCTAAAGAAAGGAAATGATTTTTATAAGAATTTTTATTACTTTTATTAGCACACATTTGCAGTACGTAACGTTTATATTCCTTGTGTCGGGTTGGTGTGTGTGCAGAACATATCCCAATTCCTCTTTTTATCCCCTTTCCCTCCCCTTCCTCCTCCCTCTCCCTAACTCTTGATCTTCTCCCCCTTTCAGAGAAGAAAGTCTATCTCCCAACTTCCTATCATCTATCTCTTATTTTGCCCTTTATTTGTACTTTAGGTTTCTCATATAAGAGGAAACATAACATTTGAGCTGTGTATCTAATTTACTTCACTTAGCCTTGTGGTCTCAAGGTGCATCTAATCTGACATAGGGCCATGGCCTTGAGGTGCCCAAAAGTAAAGCCTCTTTGACATGACTTGACCTGAAAAATCAATCTGATATGTAAGTGTTACAATTCTACAAGTACTAAAGATTAGGGAAATTGGTGTTATATGTCCCAGTAAGTTTTTAAAAATTTCTTATTTCCTGCAGAAGAGAATGATCAAGGTATGGGAGACCATGGGTACCATTAATCAGAGCTCAGAGATGGAATTTTAGGTGTGGTATCTCCTTAAGCAAATGAAAAACAGAGCCTACCCTTGATTTACAGTGGTCATTAACTATGAGGCTTTTTAAGTGGGCAGTTTTTCTCATGTCTCTAAATGCTTATTATTAGCACATTAGCTAGAACAGAATTGAGGGAACTTAAAAGATCTTAGAACTAAAGTGTAATTATATTGATACACTGAGATTCACTATAAAACAACGAGGTGGTATTTCTAAAGTAGTTGATTAACACCAGAAGAAGCAAATGCTGCGACTTGTAAGAAGGCAGCATACAATCCTAACATATATGGCTTAAGTATAATAAGACTTTCTCTTATGGAAATAAAAAGTCCAAGGGTAATATTTACCTCCCCAAGTGACTTGACTGAGAGTCAAATGATGTCATCCGCTCAGTCTTCTTCTTTCTCTTGGCTCCTTTCTCATCTTGTGACAAGGAATTCCAAGCAACATCTGCTAAATCCAGGAGAAAAGTAACTGCATGCCTCTTGCCAATTCTAAGATTAGTTCTCATTGGTTCAAATGAGTTCTGTGATTATCCCTGAGCCTCCCCACTTTTTTTGCAGCCAAGGGGATGGAGTGTGCTGACTGTCTCAGGCCTGTGATCACACATCCATCTCCAGAGTAGCAGATGGAATCAGTATCATCCAAACCTCATTGAGAACAGAACAACTATGGATCTCCAAAAGGAAATGGAGGGTGTTTTTCTTAACCAAAAAATGAAAATAAATGTTGAGTTACTTTAAAAGAATATATATTCACTTTGCTCAGCATCTACAAGTATGCTGGGTTATAGTTTGGGCTAGAACCAAACAGTATTTTCACCCAGGAGGGATGGTTCCATGCCTCCACTAGCAGTGGAAAGTTGGCCTCACTACAATGTAGTCCCTACAAGCTTCTCCCATATATCAAACACTTTCATGTGCCACAGCTTCTCTGCTAAGAACGTCAAGAAGATTCTTTATAGCCCAATCTGTTTGGACACACATACCGATCTCAGATGTTACTACCTAGCGCCATCCCTGAGCAGTCCAATCAGTACTAGCCTATCTAGAAGATGGAAATAGGAAGGGAAAAATCTTTGCTTTCCAATTTTCCAAGATGGAGGATGAGGACCAAAGTTCACCTTGCATGGGCTTTTCAAGTGATCTAAGATTTAGCATAAGAATAATTCAATTCAATAATTCAATACAACTGGAAAATGAATGGAATTATATGGTTCAGTGTTAAGACAATGAAGTTTCCAGGTTTCATTCCAACAACAGTTATGTTAGAGAGCGAAGCAGTGTAGATTTTCTGGAGACCCCCGCAGTAGGTTACAGTCTCCTGCCCAGTTGTGATGCAGGGTCGAAGACTCAAAGACAGAATTAAAGAAAAAAAAAAATTGGAGACAGGGCAGCCAGTGCTGAACAACCAGCGAAGGCCTTGGTCAGTCCAAGCCACTGATTTTTACTGTTAGTCAGACTGGGGTAAAAGGGAACTACATGCAAGGATGTGCAGTTGTGCAGTTGCTATGGATACTAATTCAGGCAAGGCTTATAAAGGATAAGACAAAGCGTTCTCAAATTAGGAACCAAATAGGAAAAATATAAGGTTGTAATTAGAACCTTATTCTTCTAGTTAAGGTTTTAGTCAAGGAAATGGAATTTGGGTGCAAGTTACTTCAACCTCAGCTACTGTTATCTTGCATTGAGCCCCACAGCTTCATGGCCATTTCTCTGGTCTCTACTGTGGCCATTAGTGGGAAGGTCATGCTAACCAGGATGCTACTCTGGTGCTCATGAGGTGGGTCTATGTGTCACGTAAGCTTCAGTCAGACTTGTTTCTTAAAATGAGCCAATTGTGGGGTTAACTCTTTACAGCCTGCACTGCTCACAGCCTGCCTTTGACATAATCAGTAAGGTGGTCCCCATATAGGTAAATCCTACTATAGACATGGATTACCAGAGATGCACAGCTTGGTCTTCCAAACCAGGTTAGGGAGACCAGTGGAGGCAGGCAGATCTCTGACCATAACAGTTAACTGATCGTGTCAACTTGAGTAAGAAACAGCCTACTAAATTGAGTCAGCATAGTTCTGAGTGTGGCTGAGAGGACTTACTGAAGATTCGCTGGGCTTTACAGGGCATGAGTGACTGCAATGGGCTTTCCGCCTGGATGGTATAAAGGGGGAACAAAGAAGGAAAACTCGCTTCTGTTTCTTCGGAGGAGTGCCAGTCCTCACCTTCACCTTGGACATTGTCTCCTGGCTTCCAGCACAGACCCTTCAGTCTCCACCACAGATTCTTTGGCCTCCTGATATGGACTCACACAGGATGCTACAGTGAGATCCAGGCCTTCACCTGGACCCTTCCGATTTTCAGGAGCAGACAGACCTTCTGTACTCTTCCACACCTGACTCTGTTGGTGGCCATCATAAGCCAATCTTATAAATTCTTATAAACTTGTATACTTTGCATTAAATCTCTTTCTTTAGTAACCCGACTGATACATTGAACTCTGTCATGCTTCCCTTCTTTTCACTTCTCTCCCTCCCTCCCTCTCCCTCTCTCTCTCTCTCTCTCTCTCTCTTACATGATTGGTGTGGGAACACTGAAGGTGAAAAGCAAGCCCCCTAGTGACCAATCTCTTTTGAAATGTGCCTTGTTCAGGGCTTCTTGTACCACATTCCTCCCTCTCAAAGGATACCTGCCTGTCTCTCTCTCTCTCTCTCTCTCTCTCTCTCTCTCTCTCTCTCTCTCTTTCTCTCTACCCATCTTTGGTTTTTCTGCCAAATGCTGCCTTTGCTCTTTAATGAGTTTATAATTTCCCTCTGCCTAAAGTAGAATTGGTCCACACACTTCTGAGCCAAAGTCTTTAAAGGAGAGAAGAGACTCCGAGTGTCAAATATCCCAGCAAACTACACCATTCTAGAATGATTTAGCAATCTCTAAAATAAGTCTTCACAATACAGTCTTGAGACCTAGCATCTCAGGACCTCAGGTCTTGCCTTGACTCCTTTTGGAACCATTGGCACAAATTTTAAATTTTTGGCTTAATCCAGTCATTCCTTCCTCATCATTCTAAACACCATATCTGTTACTATCTATTCATATTTACCTTTTTGCCCCAGACCTGTAAAGTTGTTTTTTTTCTCCAATTCTAAATCCTAATTATATAACTTCTTCCTTGATTATATTATCTCCTTCTTAGATCATAGTTTTCTATCCCTGTCATCCCATTCTTAAAATCCCACAACACTCATCCACAGGATTACCCATGTTAATCTCAATCATGTAATTTCCTGTTCTGCTATATGTTTCTTAGGTTTTTATCTGTTTGGGGGCCTAATAATTTCATAATTTCATAGCCCCTACGATTCCTGGTCCATAATGGTAACTATTGCTATAATAACCCCACTTATCTCTCAACTCTGCAACAATTCCGACATTGTCATACCTCTTCAAGCAATGATTCATGGGTCCCTTTGTTCAGTAACACTCAAAATTCATGCTATCAAGGGCACTTTTTTAAAAGTTCTGTGTTGCAGTAGATCTTTGATGGATTTAGGAATCTGCCTTTGCAAATGTTTGTCCCAAGTGATTCTGAGGCAGGTGACCCAGGGACCAAATTTTGTGTCTTGTTTCCAAAGATGCTTCCCAGTCATTTCCACAAGGCTTCTCAGCTATGAGGAAGAACTATCTCAAAAAACAGAAGCCCCTCTGCCCTCCAGTCTGATTTTTCTATTGACACACACAATTCACAAAAGTTTGCTATAAGAAACATACTAGAAAAAAGAAAGAGGCATGAAAATATGAAGTTTGCAACTCCTGATCACTTCTGAATCTGGGGATGATCGACTGTTATGGTTTGATGACTCAACAGAGATAGAGCCACACACCTTTGGGTGGCCAATCAACTGTGAAAGTCTTTCAGCATGATGTGAAAGAGATGTTAACTGGAATCCCAAGATCATTCATTTATCTACTAAAGCAAGAAATGTGTTTATTTTCATGTGATTTGGCAGAGCTTGAGACAATTGAGTGGCTTATCTAGTGCTCATCAGCATCCCATAAGACAGTCCTCATCAGTGCCTACAGAAGACCTTCAGTTTGCGATGTTTCAGGACCTAGGGATTAGGAAGACACAGAGCTAGCTAGGGTTGGTAAGTGCAGCATAATCCACTGGAAGAGTGTAAGGCACAGTCCACTCAGTATCGGAAGGCCTAATTCTTCCATGTTTGGGAGTGGTTTGCGGGGGTTGGTACCAGTGATTGAACTCGGGTCCTTGCACTTACAAGGCAAGCAGCAGCACCACTGAGCTAAATCCCCAGCCCCAGAAGGCCTAATTCTTCCTCTTAATCTACAAGAAATGTCAACAGCTAACATTTGTTAAGCATGGTACCAAGGGTTTTCTTACACATTTTCACTGAATCTTCATTTTAAAGGTAAGTAAATCATCTCACAAGTGTTACATTTCTTGCCTAATGTTATACAACTTTAAGTGACAAAACTTGGATTTGAAGGCAGGGATTTTGACACCAGAGGTCCAGAAATCACTGTATTTTTCCTCAGCCTGATGCACATTAAAGGCTCAGGTCTCACTTCACCATACATCTAAGATGCCTATATAGGTTTATGCCAGCTTTGTCCATTGTATTGGGTTAACTGAAGGCTTTAAGTGAAGGGTATACATGCAAGTTCTATAAAAGTACATGGCATGAGGTCAGCGGTGCTGTGCAAATTCAAGCGCCTATAAAGACTAGGCAGGTCATGTGCTGTTTAAAAGTGGCAAGCTCCACAGAGCTCAATCCCATTGTTACCAGGTAGTAAAGCAGCACATAACTGGTAAGACTGCCAGTGTTTCAAGCAAACACATAAATCCAGTTCTATTTGAATTATTGTGACATTTCCAGTATTGGTTCCTATTTTTTGAAAAAAACAGATTTTGCAAATCAATCAAACAAGTTTTAAAGTTCCTGACTTGGGACATATGCATATATAAGTAGAAAGTCTTACAAGTAGAGATTTTTAAAGGAATGCTTTATACTAGGAGATGGGATACCCACCTATGTATATTTGGGCATTCAATGAAGTCCCTGGTGCTTCTATTTCTAATCTCTAAGGTGGGTCTGATGGAAAAAAGTTCTGGTCAGGTATTGTCTCAAGCTTCCTAAAACACATCTTTGTCCCATAACTAAAACTCTTGTACAGTCAGGTTACAGGTTATGGTCTTGAATTTGGGCTGCTGGCATTCTGTTTGAAGAGACAGAAATCACTTAGATGAAAACATGGGATTCCACTTGATGCGTCTTATAGACGAGAGTGTCATTTGTCCATACTCACCGAAGGAAACAGTCCCAAAGGTGAGTCACTTCTTCAAGAAAAGAATAGGTATGGCCACTGGAACTCGAGCTATGGGTATGCATTTATCAAGGGCAAAAGAAGCAGAAGTTGAAATTTGAAGACTAATTCTTTGGTGCAAGATGTTCAAGCTTAAAAATAGAAGGTGTTCTAGAAGGCATCAGAAGTGCTTTGAAGTATCTGAAGGCCACCAAATGGAAAGAGGGATTAAATTTGTTCTGTATATCCCTAAAAGTAAAATTATCGTTAGTGTGGAAAAACAATACTAGAAACAGCTATTGGGTTGTCTATCAGAAGCAATCAGAAAGCTGCCAAATATGGATATCGTTGGTCCAAATGGTAGTGAGTTTTCTGTATCCAGAGGCACTTAGACAGATGCTAGAAATACACCTAATGAATATGGTGCAGAAGTGATTTGGGGATTAGAAGCTGGGGGTGGAACAAATGAGAGGGCTCTGAGTTCAAGGCCTTCACCCTCATCTAAATCCATCCAGATTCCCAGTCTGACCACCTATCAAAATCACCTGGGATGCTTCCTTCACAGAAGCTATGCAGAGATACTTATTCACGGGTCCACAGAGAGCCTGGGAATAGGTATTTTTAGCAAACCATCCCAGGTGATGTCACCTGCAGCCACTCTGTGATAGCCTTTAGTTTGCTTATCTCCTTATATACTCTCATTCTTTCAAAGTATGTGTAAACTCCTACATGAGGAATGTGAGGGTCTAAGAGGTCATAGAGCTGGTGAGTGACAGAGCAGAACTCTGAGCTCAAAGCACGTTGGATTCCAAAGCTCTTAACCAGTGAACATTCTGCTCACGGAGTGTTTCTTGCTTACAAATAAGGTCTGTTCTTAGGACCAGGAGTTCTGGGAATATGGGATGGAGACTGTATTTGTCAGTCTTCCCTAGGTCCTGAAGCATCGCATACTGTGACAAATAACTTGAGGTAAACAACTTAAAGACGGATTTATTTTGGCTCACACTTTGAGGTTCTGTCCATGGTCAGCTGGTGCCTTGATTTTAGGCCTGTACTCAGGCAGAAGAGAGTAGCAGAGGAGAGCTGCTCACATAGCAGCAAGGAAGCAGAGCAGAGAGAGCCAGAGAAGAAGTGGCCACAGACCAGATACAATCGCCAGTGTCACACTCATGATCCACTTCCTCCAACGAGGCCCACTTCTGTTTCCATCACTTCATAGTATGCCATCAGGTTAAAATCTTGCCAGTGGGTTAATCCACTGATACAGTTAAGAGTCCTCATGATCCAATCACACGTCAAAGAGCTCATCAGCTGGTAACCAGGCCAAAACATGAGTTTTGAGGACATTTCAAGTCCACACCGTAACAGAGATGCTGTCAGGAAGAAATGCAATCTGCTCCAGATCTTTAACCACTAACTCATGTAAAGTCCTAAGAGGAAAAATTATAATCGACAGTCTCCTGCCTTCCTCTTGGTCTCTGGGGTGCCTTACGTGGCATGAGTGCAATTAATTCAAAGGGCAGGGTAAAGAGAAGGAAGAGAAGGTGAGGAAAAATATGAAAAAAAATCATTTTCCAGGTGGAATGATATTTATCTGATTCCCGCCCTGAGCTTCCGTCCATGTTTAATGAAACGCTGATCTCAGAGCCCCACAGAGTTTTCTGTAAGGAACTGGGTGGGCAAGAACGTGATGAATGTGTAAAGCAAACCAATAATACAAACACAGTCACGGTGACCTGTTCAGAGGAGAGACGGTGCTTATGGTGCTGTAAATTTCAATTTCCGATCCTTCCCCAGCTGCAGAAAGACAGAGCCAGCCCGTTGTGATGATCAGGAAGCTCTATTCACCTTTTTAGTTTATTTTCCCTCAGGATAGGACAATAGAAATGAGAAAGTCAATTTTCCTTTCATTCCAAGCAGATTGAATTTTGCGAAACTAAAATGGGCTCAGAATAAGTAAAGGTCAGTGTAGCCTTGGATCTTTTCCTTCATTAACAAAAAATCAACACCAGCATCGCTGTTTCTAGGACTTGTAGCAGACAGATACTTGAAGATGCCATCAGCAGAGCCCAGTGAGGCATGCACTATCTTACCAAAAGCATAAACAGCCAAGGTAAGAAACAATTATGTGTTCTAAAAATGAAAATATAATTTAATAATGTTTTATATAAAAATGTGGAAAACAAATTCTGCTTTGTTAAATATAATTCTACAAAACTAGATAAAATGGACCCGATGTAAACAATGTGGAGACCAATTCTGTTATCCGCCACTGCTTTCTTAATTCTTTCATGCCCATCAGATCTAAAAGTATCAATAATGGAAGTCAGATATCCTCGGAGGCAAGCTGCACTGTGCAGCCCTCTACCAAAGTCTGGAGTTAGGCTGATAGTCTCTTAACAACAAATGTTTGCTAAACTGAATGTGTGTGCATGATTTGCAACACTATGGGCAAACCCTACCACAAACCCTAACCCTAACAATCATACCCACACTGCAAAATTCAGGTACATGAATTCAAAACCTAAACCTAACCCCAACCATGACCCATCATACCCACACTGCATTACTCAGGTACTTAAAATCCTAAACTATACCTACACCTAATACTAACCCAAACCCAAACCATCATGCTCACACTCCAATAATCAGGTACTTGAATTCCAAAATGATCTTTAACTCTAACTATAACCCTAAAATTAAGCATAATACCCACACTCCAATTGTCAGGTACCTGATTTCCAACACTACAGATAACCATTAACCTAATGCGAACATTAATGCTAACAATCATACCAATGCTTCAAAACTCAGGTGCATAAATTCCAAAACTAAACATAAGCCTAAAAGAAACTGTAACCTAACAATCATACCCACAATCCAATATCCAGGTACTTGAACTCCTACATGATCCCTAACTGTAATGCTAAAACTAATGCAAACATTGATTGTCAACCAACACTCCAATACATGGGTACTTACTTTCATTACTATCCCTAATCCCAACCCTGACACCGACACTAA
>NW_022900920.1:26529907-26586164 GCF_012274545.1 Fukomys damarensis | reverse complement strand
AGATTACTGACATTGTGAAATGGGAAGAAAGGGGCTAAAGGTGTAGGGAAGGTGGGATGGGTAGGGGAAGGGCAATAAGGGAAAAGAAAAAAATGTGAGAGAATGAAAAGATGGAAATAAAGTGTTTGTAGATGGGGAGGGGAGGAGGGGGTGAAGGGAGGGCAGGGACAAGGGGAAAAAATGAGAATCAAGACTTGTCATGTAGAGGTACAAGATCCCAACAGTGAATGTAACTGTACTGTATCCCTAAAATGTACCAATAAACTCAATTAAAGCTGAAAAAAAAGGGAAAGACTTAAATCCATGCAATTAGAAAAGAGTGATATAACAACTGACCCAGCAGAAATCCAGATCATCAATACCTACTTTGAGAACTTATATACAAATAAGATGGAAAACACAGAAGAAATAAACAGTTTTCTACATACATATGAATTACCACAATTGAACAAAGAAGACCTAAAAATTCTGAACAACCCAATATCAACAAAAGTGAAAATGTAATTAAAAAGTCATAAATATACAATGCATAATATATATGCACTGAATACCTGTGCAACCAACTATATAAAACAAATACTAACAGACATGAAAAAGCAAATAAGCACTAATACAATAGTAGTGGAGGACCTCAGTACTCAATTGTAACAAATAGATCAGCTACACCAAAAATGAAAAATTAATGAAAAGCCAACAATGAAAAGCTCAGGTCCTGGTGGCTTCACTGATGAATTCTATAAGACATTTAGAGAAGAACTATTGCCACTACTGTTTAAACTCTTCAATAATATTAAAAAGAAAGTGATACTCCCAAATTCATTCCTGGAAGCAAGCATCACTTTGATCCCAAGAGCAGAGAAAGGCCCAATCAAAAAAGAGAATTGTAGGCCAATAGATGCAAAAATCTTCAATAAGACACTGGCAAACAAAATCCAGAAGATCATCACGAAGATCATACACCCTGACCAAATGGGATTCATCTCAGGGGTGCAAGGATGGTTCAACATAAGCAAATCAATAAATGTAATACACTATATTAATAGAGCCAAGGACAAAAACCATATAATTACCTCAAGAGATGCAGAAAAAACATTTAACAAAATCCAACACACATTCGTGGTAAAATCCTACAGAAAATTGGAATAGCCAGTGTCTGTCTCAACCTGATAACAGCCATCAATGAAAAACCAACAGCCAACATCATACTAAATGGTCAAAAACTGAAATCCTTCACACTAAAATCAAGAACAAGACAAGGATGTCTACTATCACCACTCCTGTTCAACATAGTCTTGGAAACATTAGCCATGGCAATTAGATGAGAAAGAAAGAAAAGGAACAAAGATAGGAAACAAAGAAGTTAAATCATCATTTGCAGGTGACATGATACTCTATATAGAAGACCCCAAGAACTCCACCAAAAGTCTTCTAGACTTAATAACTAAATTTAGTAGAGTAGCTGGATACAAGGTCAACACACAAAAATGAATAGCTTTTCGGTACATGAACAACAGACTCACTTAGCGAGGAACTGGAAAAACAACTCCTTTTACAATAGCATCCAAAAAAAATGAAATACCTAGGAATCAACCTAATAAAAGAAATCAAAGACCTCTACTCTGAAAACTACAGCACTCTGGAAAAAAAAAAAAAACAAGATCGAAGAGGATATCAGAAAATGAAAAGACATTCCTTGTTTCTGGGTAAGAAAAACCAATATAGTGAAAACAGCCATACTTCTAAATTTGCTATACAGATTCAATGCTCTCCCAACTGAAATTCCAACAGCGTATTTCACAGACCTTGAGAAAAGAATCCAAAAATACTTTTGGAACGAGACCTAGAATAACAAAAGCAATTCTAGGCAACAGAGACAAGGTAGGGGGTATCACAATCCCCAATTTAAAACTGTACTATAAAGCTACTGTGGTTAAAAACAGCACGGTACTGGCAAAGAAAGAGAATCAAGGATCAGTGGAACCAATTAGAAAATGCAGAAACAACTCCAGCCACACTCAGCCACCTCATCTTTGACAAAGGAGCTAGACACCCTCACTGGAGGAAAGATAGCCTCTTTAATAAATGGTGCTGGAAAAACTGGGTTTCAACTCGCCAAAGATTAAAACTAGACCTATATCTCTCACCATGCACTAAACTAAAATCAAAATGGATTGAAGATCTAATTATTAAAACACAAACATTAAACCAGCTGGAAGAGAGAATAGGTAGAACTCTTGAAGACAATGGCATAGGAAAAGATTTCATGAACAAAACCTCAGTCACATGTAAACTAGAAGAATCAACAACTGAGATCTCTTCTTATTAAAAAGCTTCTCCACAGCAACAGAAACCAACAACAGTGTGAAGAGACAGCCCACAATGTGGGGAAAAAAAATTTACCAGCTGTTCCTCAGACAAAGAACTACTATCTAGAATATATAAAGAATTTTTTGAAAATCAGACCTCCAAAATTTAAAGACCCAATTCAAAAATGGGCATCTGAAATGAACAGATATTTATCAGACACAGAAGTAGAAATACAAATAAATATATGAAAAAATATTCTACATCACTGGTCATTAAAAAAACGCAAATGAAAACAACACTGAGACTCCACCTCACTCCAGAAAGAATGGCTGCTGTCAAGAAATCAACTAATAACAAATATTGTTGGAGCTGTGGGGAAAAAGGAACCCCCTTGGTTCTTCTACTGTTGGTGGATGTGTAGCCTGGTGCAACCACTGTGGAAATAAATATGGAGATACCTCAAACAACTAGGATTAGAAGTACTATTTGACTTAGCTATTCCTTTGCTGGGTATCTTCCCAAAAGAATTAAAAGAATCATACTACAGCAATATATGCTCACCCATGTTTATAGCGGCACAGTTTGTCATAGCTAAAACTTGGAAACAGCCCAACTGCTCATCAACTGGAGCCTGGATAAAGAAAATGTGGTTTTTTTGTCTTAAATGGAGTACTCTTCAGCCATAAATGAGAAACTAGAGACATTTCTAGCTAAATGGATGCACATTGAGGCTATGGTCTTAAGTGAAATAAAAAGGACACAAATGTATAAATACTGAATAGCTTCTCTCCTGTGAGAAACTGAAGGTGTAAATAAAGATCAAAATGTATAATAGATAATATATTTGGAAAGCATGTATCTGAAAAGTAACATATCCACAACATATAAAGAACTCTTGCAATTCAACAATAAAGACAATCCAATTGCAAAATGGGATAATGTGAAATAGAAAGAAAAGGCCCAAAGGGGAAGTGGGAAAGGTAGGGGAAAGGAATAAATATTAGAAAAGGAAAAAATTGAAAACAAAGTCTTTGTAAATAAGGAAGTGTAGAAGGGTTGAAGGGAGGGCAGGGGAATGAGGGAAAAAATAAGAACCAAGATACATCATGTAAAGGTACACATTCCCAATAATGAATGTCAGCATAATGTATACCTAAAATGTACCAATAAACAATAAAAAATGAAATAAAAGGTGGTTTGGAAGTCATCGTGTGTGTGTGCGTACATGTGTGTGCATGCTCACATGCATGTTTCTGGATTCTTATACCAGTTCTGCTGCCTGCCTCACAAATACAAGGTCCTGCGTTCGATCCCCGGTACAAAAAAAATCTTTAAATTTAGACTTAGTCAACCTCACATTTTAACTTACGTTATTTCTATTTCTGGTTTTTATAAAACTGCTTTCATTAGATGTGACATGACATAATGTAATAATTATACAGAAGGACATTAAAAACTGAGATGGTAGGAGTTGATTGAAATTCGCTTATAATTTAGGCATTGAGTTTTTCTCTTTTCTAAAGACAGTCCTTGTTTATAAGACAATAATATAGAGTAACTGAAGTGCTTTAAACCTCCCAACTTGTTGTGTAACGAAGAATAGAGTCACTTGGAACTGGCTCCTTCTATGAATTACCATTTTATCATTGAACTTACCGAGGTGGTAGTATAATATTTTAATGTAAAACAGTAGTTCAATTCACCTTAGGCAGCAAGTGAATGGAATCAGTAATTAAAATGAGTCAGGCATGTTACACATGAGTTAATTGTCTGTGTTATTCGTGTTCTCTGGAACCCAGACAAAGCAGCATTGTTCTGGAAAGGATGAATATAAAGTAATAAAGAGAAACAAAACGTGAGGAAAAAGACTGCGAGAGCTAAACTACAAACTGATAATACAAAATCTTGGTTTCACACAAGCTCTTCCTGACAAGTAAGTACGCCAGGAGTTTCCAAGAAATCCTAAACCATCAGGAGGGACAGTACCCAGTGTCTAGATTCCCTCTGGCTTTGCTGCCACTACCCAGACCCCACATCCACTTTGCAACTCCATGGATTTCTTCACTGACTCTCAAAGGTGAGAGAGCCATCTCTTCTCTCACAGAGCTGATAGCTCTGTCAGTAAAGGAGGCAGGAAGAATCAAAGGCACGTAATACTAAATGTAATTTCTAATTGACATAGGCGATGTAGTCAAGAAGCTCAAAGCATCACAGGAGCCTGAGAAGGGGGAATTTCACCAAGGCTAGGAAGTCAGGAAGGCTCTCCATCAGTCTAGAAGCAGAGTTCCTTCAAGGCAGCCAGGTCAATGATGACCTGCTGCCCAGCGTGAACGGAGCGAGGCCTGTCACAAGGCAGCTGATGGCGAGAAGCCCCTGGCTGGGGAGAAGCACGAGTTACCCAGGTAGAGTTACCCAGGTAGAGTTAGATACCCAGGTACATCTACAGCTGACCCCCAGCCTCTGGCTTCATTTCTTCTTCTTGTACACAGCTGCTGTGCAGGGCAGGAAATACACTGTATCTCGGTAGCAAATTACCTACTGACCTATATATGACTGTGGGCAGACTAGGCAGTATTTTCTATTTTGCTCAGCCCACACAGAAGTGTAGACCTTGCATCTTGATGTATTCTTTAAAACAAAGGCAAGGGACAACCCCATAGTTGGATGAGCTGAATGTAGGACAGTAACAGCAAGCTTTGAGCCATTAGGAAGGCTACTTGAGTTTTTTTTTTTTCTAATGAGCCCTGCATTTAGAAAATGTGGCTCGCTTCAGTACAAATCTTGTTTGCACAGCAAAGACATTCTAATTTTTTCAAAAGAAAAAGGAATCAAACTACTTTTCTATTTTGATGTATAACCTACAACCACACTTAGATTTCAGGCATAAGCACAAAAACAACAGAGACAATCATTCTGATAAAAGACATTTTTCTTTCCTCACATTTACTCTTTTCCCACCACACAGAAATGTTATAAAAGACAAGTCCTCTGTTCCTGGGGAGATGACCCCATCTTGTGTGATTTATTACCCTCTGCTATCATCCTTGATACGTGTTCCCAGGGGCACAGATGGAACAGCCCTTCTGTCCACCCTTCAGGTAGAACCACATCATTTTCTTTCCATTTCTCCTGGACAGAGTATGGAAACAGGGAGTTACTGTATCTCATACCTAGCATATTAAGAAAGATGCCAACATAAAGACTGCATTTCAGAAAGAAAAAAAAAAAAAACACATGTTGATCCCAAGTCAAACTAACACATGCATAAGAACAAAGAACTCCTTGATTGAAACTGGGGGAAACGAAATTTCAATTTTAAGTTTTTTCAATTTCTTGGCACTATGGCTATTCACAGAATAAGAGGAATCCCTGAGTTCCAAAGAGTTCACTTCAGGATTCCCTCTTAGAGTAGGCTGTCCTGGATTACGGGGTGAGGGGGCCTAAGCCACTCTGCTTTGATGCACTTGAACCTAGCTCCTCCCTCAACAGCAGACTCAGCAAAGTGACTCCCTCCCTAAAAGTGTGATAAGAAGAGAAGACAAAGAACAATTTTATAGTAACAAACCTGAGGTTTCCTGAGAAAAATATTGCACGAATCCAACTGAGTCACAGTCTGCCAAGTTCCTCGCTGGTAATTTCACAAGTCATCAAAAACATGGAAAGTCCACAAAAAATGGATAGCAAAGGAGGCCCCAGGCTGGGGATGTAGCACAGTGGTGCCACCTGCCTTCTTTGCAAGTGCAAGGTCCAGAGTTTGATCCGAGTTACCAAAAAAAAAAAAAAAAAAAAAAAAAACAACAACAACAACAAAAAGAAGTCCCTAAGGGAAAATAACTAAACATCATCTGGTATCTGGAATGCAATCCTGGGACACAAAAGGGAAATAAATAAAAACTAAGAAACTCTGGAGCCGCGCATGGTGGTACATGCCTGTGATCCCAGCACTCAGGAGGCTGAGGCAGGAGGATCGCTGTGAGTTCGAGATCAGCCTGGGCTACATAGTGAGTTCCAGGTCAGTCTCAACTACATAGTGAGACCCTGTCTCAAAAAATAAAAAAACAAGAAACTCTGAAAAAGTTGTAATACAGCTAAAAATATTGTATCGATATATGTTCATTAGTTGCAACAAATACGAAATACAAAAGTAATTCTGCACTGTGTTTTCAATTTTTATGTGCTTCAAATTGTTCTAAAAACATTTTGGCTTTTAAAAAAAAAGTAGTTACAATAGTGCAAGAATGCAGCTGATTGTCTTGTCTAAAGCTTGAGTTGGCAGGTTGTAGTACAGCCTGTGGCCCAGTGGGGTCTCTTCTCCCAAAGAGCTCCTCTCAGTCCACACGCTCTCTCAGCCACCAGTCTGATGTGAGGCTGAAGTGTAGCCCAGGAAAATCCCTCCAGTGTTCCCACCCCGATCCCTGGGAGTCAGTCTTTTAGAACTGCTTTTGTACCCCTAATGGCTTTTGACAAAAGTGAAAAGAGTAAACACAGAAAATGCGATCACAACTAGCTCTGAGGCCAGGAAAGACCTGCATGTGCCCAAAACTATGTTTTCTGGGACTTCTAGGGCTTTTGGTTTCTTTGGCTGCCCTTCCTCAAAAATAGTTGACAAGGCTACTCATCAAAGATCGTGCAGCCTTCTGGCTAAGCCACTGTCCCTCTTGAAAGAGCATACACCACTGGTAGGGGAGCCAGAGTGAAGGTCAGGTCAGGAGAGAGAGGGGGTCCCTCAGCAGCAGGCCTGCTGCCACTCACAAGATTAAACAGTGCACCTGGCAACCCATGGTTTTCTCACTAGCAAAAGAGGTAAGACAACACCTGTTCCTGTTCTCCAGGAAAATTTGGTTGCAGTTAATCCCATGATTTAAAGCAGCAGATCTTAGCGTTACTGTTCATTATGATTCTCTACCATTTAACCATGTGCTATATTTACTGAGGGCCCCATTTTCTGGGATTGAGTGGGTACAGAATGTAAGGGTCTTCAGTGTTCCAGAAACACCTCACTGCATCCTAGACTCAGTTAACTCCTTTGGGCTCTGCTGTAGTTTGGATTTGGAGTGTCCACCAAAGGCCCCTGTGCTAAAGGCCTAGTCTCCAGCATGGTACTATTAGAGGTGGTCAACCATTAAGAGGTAGAGTCTATGAGAAGTTTTCAGGTCATTAGAGATGTGTCTTGAAAGGGATCATTGGATCCCAATCCCAACATCATTCTCTCTTACTTCCTGGCTGTGATATGGGCAGATTTGCTCTGCCACACCTTCCTTGCCAGGATGAGCTTCCTTGCCGCAAGGCCGAAAGCAATAGGGCCAACCATGGACTGGAACTTCTCAAACCATGAGCCAAAATAAACCTTTTCTTATTATAAGTTGCTTATCTCAGGTGCTTTGTTATAGTGACAGAAAGCTGACTAGCACAGGACCAGAGCTACTATACCAGTAATGAATAAAATATCTCTGCCAAATAATGAGAGGCAATTCTATGTTCTACCAGAGACTCTCCCAGAGACTCTACATGAGGTTGTCTTGTCACCAGGTCTACCTACCAACGCCATCTACTGCAGCTGTCTGATTTAACATGTGTTGCAGTCTGCTTGAGCTGCCATTACTATTGGCTCAGATAACAGTCTCTTATTTTCCAACAGTGCTGAGGGCTGGAAGTCCAAGGTCAAGATGCTGTGAGAGTCAGCATCTGATGACTCCTCTCCTCTGGCTTACAGCCAACTGTTTTCTCACTATGCCCTCCCCATGGCCTTTCCTCTGAGTATGCAAGAAAAGAGGTGATGCGGGAGAGAGAAAGAATAGGAGGGAGATTAGAGGGAGAGGGAGAGAGAGAGCCAGAGTTTCTGCCTTTTGGAAGGACACCAGTCCTGTGGGATTAGGGATTCACCCTTATAATTTCATTAACCTTAGTTACCTTATTAAAGGACCTGTGTTAGACAGCTGCCCATCCCCATAACAAAACACCTGTGGTAAGTAACTTAGAAAAGGGCTACTTTGGCTCAGAGTTTTGGAGGTTTCAGTCCATGGTCAAAGAGGCAGCGCATCACGGCAGGAGCACATAGTGGAGCAAAATGATTCACCTCATGAGCTAGGAAGAAAAAGCAGAAGACAAAGAGACTAGGGTTCCACAAAGTCTTTCAGTGGCTCTCCCTCAGCGACCGCAAACCTCCCACTAGACCCTGCTTCCCAAAGGTCCAACCAACTCCTGACCCCACCCTGGGACTAAGCCTTTAACACATGGACCCTTGGGGGAGCACTTGTCCAAACCCCCAAAACATAACAAGCGCCAGCTCCGAGCACAGTCACGTTGTATGTTAAAGCTTTGATATATGAATTTTGAGGGGACACATTTCAGCCCATGACGACCTGGAAATATAGAACCAGTAATGCCGTAAGATAATCATTCATTTCAGAGTAAGAAAAGCTGAGTTTGAAAGCAAAGTTACTGGAGGGATCAGAGGATATAGATCACTTTCTTTCTCTAACCTCAGCTTCCTAATTTTTTTAAAAAATGGGGATAAAAGAATATCTGTAAATCAGAGTTGTCACAAGGGCAGAGTTGAGACAAAGCCTGCGGGAATACATTATCTATGGTTAGAACTTACACAGCTGTCCTCCACTGGAATAAGTTTTGAGCCCAGCAGTTCTGGAAGTAAGTGCTGCACAAGTAGAGGATTTGGCAGACAAAGGAACGGGCTCCTGAGGTATCTCACTCCACAGAGCAACCGGGAAAAGCTCTGGGCTGGCAGAGTGTGACCACCAGTGTCTCTGCAGCCCCGGAAGAACATAAGCCTCTAACTGAGCAGGTGCAGAATACAAAGCTCAATCAGGTTAATGCTAACCCTGAGGCATTCACTGCAGGTAATGGAAGGAATATGGGCAATAGATTGAGGCAATTGCTTGCTGCTACTTTTCTGGATCCAAGCTTCTAAACATTCAGGCTTCCACTTAAAGGATTTATCAGCAAATGGATCGGGTACACCAATGGGCAAGATTTTTGCATAGCTCACATAAATTTCAATAATGAAGGACAGAATTTCTTTGATCCAAGCAACAATTCTTAATTCCTAAAGTCATGCTGTCATTCACAGCAAAGCCAAGACCTGCCCCCCACTTCTGGTTTACAATTATTTGATGTATCTAACAAATGGTATTGAGCACCAGCTGTGCTAAGTTCTAAGACTACAACAGAAAACTGAGCCAGATATTTTTCCTGCCACCGTAGAGCTAACCCTGGGGAGGATACAGCCATTATTTAAGTATACACATTTTTTTAAATTAAAATTATTCCTCTCAGAGGTATACAGTGTTATGAGAAGTGAAGATCAGGAGGATGAGTACTAGGAGATTGGAAAAATGGTTCTGATACAAGTGTTCCTGAACCTGGGTTCTCAGGGCCAGAAATCATAAAAACCTGATTAGACCCAGATGAAACAAAGCACGGGCAAGACTTTTTCACTGCGACATCTGCTCTAACCATAAGGAAGCTGCAGCTCTGATCAAAGGCAAATCAGGCCAGCAGTTCCCTAAACAAAGGAAAGGAATAGCTGATGAAGAAAAGGTTCCTGCCCAGTGTTTCTATCCAGGTCCTCCATGCAAATAAGAGATCCAAGATAGCAGTGAGGGTCCAGTCTGGGTCAGTCAGTGTCTGAGCTCAGTTACAGGAAACTCAGCGCTCAGCCTTAACTACCAGGCTGAAGCAGTGTTTCAGAAGGCTGAGATAGCCTGCATCTGTATTGGTGAGATGACTTTGTAGCTGTTGAATTTTTAACTCAGGAGCTGTGTGTGAGAACTGAGAACTCATTTATATCCATGCTTGTTTCTGCCGTAACTGGCATGATCCCATGGGTCCCCATTCCCAGCACTTGATCATCCCATTTCACTTTGGGTGGTCCCGACTATCTCAGAAGGTGCCACAGCCGGAGGCTGGGGAGCAAGAGCAAGTGTGAGGTAGACAGAGCACAGTGGTGTGTCTGGTGTACATGAAGCAAGGTGCAACATGGTGTGAGAGAAGCTGGAGAGACAGGCAGTGGAAACTACGCAGGCCCTTCCTTCCAGTCACGTTAAAACTTTTTATTTTCCTAGGTGCAATAATAAACCATTGAAATACTTCAATTTGAATAGAAGATGATGTGACCAGACTTGCATATCTGGATAGATCTCTGTGGCGATAATACGGAGAGCTCTTTGGATCAGATGGGTCCAATGAACATTCAGAGATTCTGGCAGCTGTTCTGGCCAGAGCCCACAGGGGGCTTGCCTAGGTTGTTACCTGGAGATGCACTCATACAATAAGCTTTTATTGAGTTCCTCTATATGCAGAACCTCTACATGCAGGAGGCTACAAAGGGACAAAGGTAGAGAGATAAAGAGATAAAACAAACACAACCTTCTAACGAACTGAATATGGAATGCAAGGAGAGGGAAATGCTGAGGATGGTGATTTCTAAGTTTCTGACTCATCAAACAGAATGGACAATGCAACAGGAACCGTGTTTGGGGAAGCGGACTGAGCCCTGCGCCAAGACATTTTGAGTCCACAGTGACTTTGAGACACCCCGAGGAAACATGAGGGGTGGTCAGGGGAATCCACAGCTTGGAGAGGAGTGTGGGAACCAGCACCTGGGGCCAATGAAGCTCCAGGCAGATTCTTCAGGGCAAGCACAGAGTCGGGGAGAAGATCGGGCCTCAGCTTGACCTTCAGAAGACAACCAGCACTTAACGGCTGAGATTGGAGGAAATTAACCCTGAAAAGGAGTCCAAAGAAAGGGGCAGCAAGAGAGATAAGAGGAAAATTATGACTGCGGAGACACGGAAACTAAGAACATCAGGACTGGTCAATGCTCACTGGAAAATCCTGCTGATGAGTCAAGTCACGGCAGGAGAGGGCTGAAAACTACGACTGTTCCCAGGATGTGCAGATCATTATGTTTGCTAGAAAGATTTGAGAGAAGAGATGGCAAAAGGAAACACTCTCCAAAGAGTTTTGGCTCTGAAGAGGAAGGGAAAGACCGGAAGTTGGGGCTGGTCAGTTTTCCTGCAACAATGCACAGCTTTGCTTCAGCTCCAATACTCTAGGATTTCTACCTCTATAGTCCGTGCTTCGCAGAAAGCACATGAACACAGACCTCATGCTGTCGATGAGAAAACAATGGGGATCAGCTCAGAGCAGCCACCCTGGCTCTGAGACACGAATGACTATATGGCCTCTGTCAAATTATTTCAGAGCATAAGCTTCCAGGAAGGCCATGGTCCACGTTCAGAAAGTTGTTGGGAAGGGTTCCGCAGGATGAGAAGAAAACATTTCACAGCCAACATTTTATTAATAAAATCGCCACCCTGGGTAACATTCCAATACAGACAAATGTTTTTGGTGACGTAGTCACATTCACAAGCAACAAATCCACTGTTTCACGTGGCAAGCAATGGTGACAGATCTATATTCCTAAATACTTCATTTCATTAAGTGAAGCTGTCTACTTCCCTAAGCATTAACTTACTGAATCCCGCCACTTAGATAAACTGCCTGAAGCAGACATATATTCCTTATGATCCCACAAACCTTGCTTGTCTATAGCTCCTTTGTGTTTTATTGCATGTGCTTTATGGTAGTAAGATGTTACAGACTGTCATTTGTCACTTCTTAGTGGCAGTAATTTAGCATCTAATGAGCAAAACTCACAGGAAGTACAGAAGCTCAGCAGATAATGCTGGAGGCACAAATGGGAGAGATTTCAGAAAGAGAGCAGTTGCTGCTCAGAGATGGAAACCAGGCTGAGACAAACAGACTCCAAGGTGCACTGGGAAGGAAAAACAAGGAAAGAACTTAGAGGACAGGTTATGAATGGATGTAGAATAGACTAAAGAAGGGCAGCTGATGCCATGGTTGCACTAGGAATAAAACAGTAATCGCATTATTGATAGTAGCCATCATTTATCAGGTGCTATGTACTATGGCCTCAAACACTGTGCCAAGAGTTTTGCAGTGCAGTCTTGTTTGATCATTATACATATCCCATGGCTTATTTAGGGAATCTAACTGCTGAAAACTTTATAAATGCAGTTATTTTACTTTATAAACTGGAGTTCATTAATCTATAAACAGAAATTATAATAATGGGCTCCAAAAGCACAGATAGCAAAAGCAAAAAAGAAAAAAATGTAATGAGATTATATCAAACTAAAACACTCTGACAGCAAAAGAAGTAATCAACAGAGTGAAGAGAGACAATATATTAAGTAGAAGACAGTAACTCCATAGCAAGAAAGCAAAAATAACCTGATTTAAGATGGGCAAAAATCTAAATAGGTATTTCTCAAAAGAAGAAATACAAATGTCCAACTGGTAGTTTTTGTTTTGTTTTGTTTTCTAGTACTGGGGATCAAAATCAGGAACTTGCACTTATGAGGCAGGTGTGGCACCACTGAGCTAAATCCCAGCCTACCTGGTATATTTTTTAGAGGCTCACATCACTAATAGTCAAGAAAATGCAAATGCAAACAATGTGATACTACCACATGTTGCTAGAATGGCATGACAAAAGCTAAGAGTTGGAGAAGATGTAGAGAAAAGTGAACTGACACTGTTCATGGGAATGTATATCAGCACAACCATCAGATAAAACAGTGCAGAAGATGCACCAACTAAACTGAAAACAGAGCTATCATATGCCCATTAATTCAACTTCAGAAGTTACAAAATAAAAGGACTACATCAGAGGTCTTAGGAATTGCAGTTTAAGACATGGGTCCAGGTGAGTGCATCGGTGTTCTAGGAAGGCAGGAAAAATGGGAATTTAAACATCAAGAAGGAACAGGAGCTATGTTCCCAGGAAAGGAAGTATAAGCAGAGTGAAAATGTCCAGCAAAAGTCTCTCTAATAACCCCTTGATATGTGTCTTGAGCCTCTGCACCCAGGGTAAGGCTCTAACAATTTCAGGTCATTTCAGCTGCTTGTAGCCAAAGGGTAAGGTGAAGAAAGTTCACATTCCAGGTAGCAGCTGGAATTATGTGGTACCCTAGCTTTACTTCCACAAAAGGCTTCCAGGCTCCGCTTTGAAGAGCTCTTTTAATGTTGTTTTCACATTAATTTTCCTTATATTTTCACATATATGGCCCAGCAACCCCACTTCTGTGTATCTAGCAAAGGAAATGGAATTAGTATGCTCAAGAGACATCTGCACACATACATATTCACTGAGGTGTTAGTCACAGCCAACACACACAATCAACCTAAGTATTCATGGACAAAGAAAACACAGTATATGGACACAAGAAAATACTCTTCAGCCCTCTGGTGGGCCCGCCCCTTTGGCGCAGAGTAGAAAAGGAGCCAAGCCACACAGGCACCAACACAGCAGTGTCCATGTCCCTCATCCCCCTGAACAAGAGAAAGAGGGCCTCTCTGAGGCT
Organism: Fukomys damarensis; assembly: GCF_012274545.1. Lineage (NCBI taxonomy): Eukaryota > Metazoa > Chordata > Mammalia > Rodentia > Bathyergidae > Fukomys > Fukomys damarensis. The sequence goes on along the minus strand of NW_022900920.1, from coordinate 26,572,449 downwards.
CCTAGATGAAAACTGAAGCCCACTGAAAAAGTGAAGAAAACCTCTTCAATAAAGGCACAACACACCACCAGAGTTGGTAAGTTGGAGGGACCAGCACCTCACTTTGAAACCCAGTCTACCTTCAGGGCAAGGATAGCTGGAACCTGCAGCAGAACCTTGCAGAGTTCAACCCAACAGGAGGTCAGAGATCTCAACTTGGGCCTTGCAGCCAGAAATCAGCTTGAACCTCAGGAGACAGCTTCTGGCTTACTAAGACTGATTAACTTAGACCTGCACACTCCTGCCCATGCTGTCTATTACAGAGGCATACCCTGAAGGAGGACCTCTATTTGCATTTCTTATTTTCAAAGTAATTTTTTCCTCTTATCTTTAATCATTTAAAAAATTATATTTTTCTTTTCTCAAATATTTTCCTTTTTAATCTTTTTTTCCTCTCTCGCTCTCTTTCTCTCTCTCTCTCAACTTGTTTGTCATTTATTTCCCTTTTTGTTCCTGTCCTAATTCAAATTTCTTATTTTTTTTCTTTTTCTTTTATTTTCTTTTCCCTGCTCTTGATTGCCATTAGTTTTTTTAAAAGTGATTACAGTCTCTAGCATCCTATTGCTGTTAGTTGGTTCTTTTCTTGTGTGTATTTTGTTCTGTCTTCTCTTCTCTTCAACAGCTTCCTAGAATTCATGTGATCTTCCTGTGTCCTCTGGTCTCACTTCTAACCTTTCTCTATCCTATCAATCCCTCCCTCCCCAACTCATTCTAAGTCCTCATCCTAAATGGTAAAGTTGCTATATTGAAGCATTTATTCACTATAAACATATTGTAGGCAGGTCCTCAATTTTGATTTAATTCACACAGTTAAAGGTGATAGATTAATAACTACCACATATTGTCATTTTCTAAGCTGTGCTTGATATCTTGCTGATTGCATCACTTGGGCTAAGGTGTTGTGATTGATCTAATCAGTGGTCCTTCCTGGTAAAATGAAAATTAGATTGCCTCAGAATGATTCAAGACTCAAAACCTAAAGACCAGCTATATCTGGAAAATCAAAGTATTAACCCAGGAATTAAACCAAGAACAGTACCAAAAACAAAAATAGAAATGAGAAGATATTTAAACAAGACACAAACACAGAGTTCCAGTTCACCAAAGGTAAACTCTGGGGGAAATGAGGTGGAAAAGTCTGAAAGTCAAACATCAACACCCTGAACTGATAGTACAGGAAGTAACAAAACAGATAAATGAGGTTCTAGAAAAATTCAAAACAGAAATAATTTCCCAGATAACCACAGAGATGGTGAAAAGAATGAAAGACCTGATTAGAGACTCTTGAACAGAAACAGATTTTTAAAAAATAGATGTGCTCAGGACCGTGATGGAAACCATGAATGCCCAATATAGGGAAGAAATGGAATCCAGGAAATAGATTCAAACATATATCTAGTAGCTTAAAAATTCCATTGAAAGCATTCACATCAGAATGAATGAATGTGAACACAGAATTTCAAATATAAATGGTAGGATTAGAGTTAGTGACCATGAAATGAGAGACATCTGAAAAACAGTAAGGGATCATGAGAAATCAACCCAACAACTCCTAGATGATGCAAAGAAGAATAATATAAGACTGATAGAAATCCATGAAGTAGCAGGAAAAAGTACAAATGACTTTTTAAAAACTGTTCACAGAATTAATGACAGAAAACTTCCCAAACAGAGGGGAAGAATTTCACATACACATAAGTGAGGCATACAGGACTCCAACTAGTCATGATCAAAAAAAATCTATACCTAGACATATAATAGTCAAGATCCCGGAAACCCAACAGAAGAACAAAATACTGCAAGCAATTAGAGAAAAGAAACAAATCACATGCAAAGGAAAGCCCATCAGAGTCACAGCAGACTTTTCAACACAAACCCTCAAGTCAAGGAGAGCCTGGAGTGAGGTATGTCAAGCCCTAAAAGAAAACAACCTCCAACCTAGACTGATGTATCCTGCAAAACTCTCTTTTAAAATGGGTGGGGAAATAAGATACTTCCATGACAAAGAACACCTGAGCAACTTCATGAATATCAAACCAGCACTCCAAAAATTCTAAACAATATTCCAGAAAAAGAAAATGAAGGCCACAACTGCATAAGGGCCAACATAGCAAATATACCAGGCAAGGCAAGAAATTAAAGGGAGATAGGAAAAAAAAATTAAAAATAAAAGAACCAATAACAAGAAAATAACATCACAATGAAAAGTCAATTCATAACAGCTATAACCATCACTGTTAATGGTTTCAATTCACCAATCAAAAGAAATAGACTGACAGAATGGATTAAGAAGCAAAATCCAACAAACATGCTGTATACAAGAAAACCATTTAATCCACAAATAAATTCATAGACTGAGAGTAAAAGGATGGAAAGTAGTTCTTCATGTGACAGGAGCCCAGAAAAAAGTGGGGGTAGCTATCTTATTTGCAGACAGAACAGGTTTCAAACAAAAACTAATTAAGAGAGACAAAGAAGGCCACTACATCCTTGTAAAGGGAATGATACAAAAGCAAGAAATGACAATCATAAATATATATGCACTGAATACTAATGCCCCCAACTATACAAAACAAATATTAATAGATATGAAAAATGAAATAAGTACTAACACAATTGTAGTGGGGGACCTCAGTGCTCACACAAATAGCACATCTAGACAAAAAAATCAACAACAAAATAACAGAACTGAACCAAGTCTTTGAAGGAGTGGACTTAGTAGATGTGTACAGAGTGTTCCACCCCATAAAATCAGAATATACATTCTTTTTGGCGGTAGCCAGGTCATTCTCCAAAATAGACCATATTCTAGCTCACAGAACATGCTTAAGTAAATGCAGTTTCATCTATCCTCTCCTCTCAGCTCTAGCCAACTGATTACAGAGGCTTAAAAACAAGAGACGAATAAATATGGTACTGCTTTCTATGCCAACTTTATCACTAGTAAAATAGGAATAGAGCGTGTGGTAGGGACCATAATTACCCATTTTGTTCTTTTATTATTTCAACAAATTTATTGAGACACAGTTGACATAAAACAAGCAAGTACAGTGGTACCTCAGTTTTGTTTGCAAGCAGCATTTAGCAAAATTTTCTTCGTTTGCAAACTCTGCATCAGGCGACACACAAACACAAATGCAAACTCTGCATCAGTTCATCTTTCCCACACAAACACAAACGTGGCCATCTTTTCAAAAATCATATAACAAATTCAGTTTATGAACCAAGGTACCACTGTATCTCAAGGGAAACATTTGAAAGTTTCCACATAGGGACACACCCATGACACATGGGTCAAGCACAGTCGAGACATGGGTGTACCCACCACCCACGACAGCTTCCCGGAGTCCCTTTGCCATTCTTCCTTCCCTCCTCCCCTTCCTTCCCGTTCATCTTATCCAACCCCACACAGTCACCGATCTACTTTGTGTCACTATGGATTGCTTTGTGATTTCCGCAATCTCACATGAATAGTATTACACAAAATACACTCTTTCGATATTTAGTGTAACTATTACCAATTTCTCCACATATCAGCAGTTCATTACTTTTCATTGCTGAACATTCCATTGCATGATTATAGCAGTTTTCAGAAACTGCTAAACTGTTTTCCAAAGTGTATGTGTCTCTTTACCAAGTGCTGCCATTGCCAGCAGCTGTCCGTGAGACTTCCCATTCTCCCACATCTTCAGCCACAGTTGATTTGGTCAATGCTTTGTTTTGTTTTTTCTAAATGCAGCATTCTGTTGTGGCTTTAACATACATTTCTGTAATAACTAATGATACTTAGCATCTTTTCACAGTCTTATTTTCTATCACTGTACCTTCTTTGGAGAAAATGTTTCATCTGAAACACCGCTTTCTCTTGAAGTCTTTCCCTGACCAGCCAGACCAGTATTGCTGCCCTGGGTGTCAACTTCCATGTCTACAGAGGTCACAGAGCAACTGGGATTCAAGCCTAAAAAGTCAAAGAGCTGGAGCTCTTTAGAATAATGAAGTCTGTCTTTAGAATAACTCAGCTCCGCTGGCCACCGCCTGATGCAGCTAATTATAATCCATTCATACCTCACAGTGCCGAGTTTGTTTTGTCTTCTAGGTTTTCTCCTGTTTCTCCAATGTTCATCTAGGGTACCCTGTGATATATCTCATTTCCTGAGTATAGTCTACCACTGAGGTCATTCAGTAAAACACAATGGACACAAATAAACATGTAAGGTGTCCACGTGCACAAATCAGCTACGTGCCTTATAGTGCATGAGGAGCAAAGGAAGAAGAAAGGCAAGGACTGACCCTGGGCCCAGCCCGTCAGCACTAGATCATTATCTGTCTCCAGTCAATTACATGTGAGATTTCTGAGGTTATAAGACGAAGCATTCACATGCCTTGAAAAAGCCATAAAGGGTGAATATCACAGGCTCCATATTTAACATGTAAGGATGCAAAATCCAGAAAATTGCACAAAAGAGGTTGAACTCCCATTCCCCGCAAGAGAGGATGCCTTCTGTCTTTCTGCAACAAATGAATCATGGGTTGTTAAATATTTTTCAAACTTCTGATCAGCACCACAGGGGTGCACAAAGCCTGATTTCCTCTGATCTCTCTGTTGCATGCCATTGTTCCCCATGTAAGCAATGCCATGATTTTGCACCCTTCTAAACAATGTATAGTTCTTTAAAATTGGCTGTCAGGTTGCAATTGGAGGAAAAATAAATCTCACCATCTTAATGACAGCTTGTGCAGCTGAAACCAAGGGATAGAGATGGCTCCAAGAAAATGAGTTCTTTGACAGCCTAATATTAACACTGTCAAGTTATTCTGCTTTTTTCTTAAAACCCATCTAATACTGTGCTCAGATATTACTTTTGCCATCAAACATCACTTTGAAAGTAGTTAATAATTCAGATGCTTTTAAACATGTTTTTTAAATGGTTAACACAACAAAAGCATGAACTGCCACAGCCAAAGAGTCCTCCCCTCGGGGAGTTTGGTGTTTGGAGTTTGCTTCTGTCTCAGAGTAGGGCTTCAGAGAGGATGAGCCTCAGCTGAGAAACATTGCCAGTAATCTGGAGGCCAGAGTCAACAGCAGCGATGGAAATGGTTAGAGAGAATGTTGGACCTTTATTTAGAAAAGATCCATTTCCCATCCAGCAACAGTCTTTTACTTTGAAACATTTTAATACTTAAAGGATTTTGTAATTAAAAGACTTAGGTCCTTGAGGCAAAGCTCACTGATAAAGGAAAGCGCCTTTTTGGTGCCCTGATGATAATAGTGGTGATGATGGCAATAATTAAGTTGGAAGCACTATGCAGAAGGTACTGCCCTAGGTGCTTCATGCAGCTCCCCATCCGGATTCCACACGGCACAGGTAGCATAGTTATCCCTGTTTTGTTACTTTCTTGTGGGAAGGCTATTTGGGCTCACAGTTTGTAGAGGCTTCGGACCATAGTCATCTGGCTCTCAAACAAGGCAGCATGGCAGAGGTGAATGAGTTCGTGGCATGGCATGCAGGATGCAGCAGGGATTGATGGGGGAGGAGGGATGTGTACTGTACCAGGCCACCCCGCACTGACCCTCCTCTTCCCACCAGGCTTCACCTCCCAACATCATTGAGCTAGTCCAGCACCACAGCCGTGATCCAGAAGCTCCACCTACGAGCGCATGAGGCCCTAGGGCCATCTAGATGTAAGCCATAACATCCCGCATTTTACAGATGTGAACACAGATACAGAGAGACGTGGCTAAGGTCACCCAGCTAGTAAGAGTCACAGCTACTACGGCAACTGCACTTACCTGCTTCCTTGCAACAGCTACCAGTTAAGTCCACGCCAGTGAACCCCAGGGTAAGCATTTTCTCCTTTCATTCTCACCAAAAGATGAGGTAGATCTTTGCCTCTAGGCTTGATATATGAAACAAGGAAGGATTATAGAAATAAACAACGTCTCCATCAAAACACATTGCCTAATGTTTAGCACTATAGTGACATATGTCTCGATGTATGAAAAGGTATTTCATTGTGACCATTTTCCTGGAGGTCAAATTTTTCTTCTCTCCTCCAGGGGCACCACACTCCCAGTTCATCTCAGCATACGCAGAGCCTTTACATCTAGAAAGACTGGTGCGGCCTTGGTAGAAGCCTTCTGTCCTCAGGACCCCAACGACACATGACCTGCCAAATGTCAACCCTGCTTCTCTTATGAAGAGACCCACGTCTCTGCCACGAGAAGTCTGCTGGCAGATACGGAGGCCGAATGGGACTGTGTTATTGATGAAGCTTTCCCTGGCCCCCAGCTGTCCCGTGCTGCCTCTGATCGCCCGCACTGCAGCTGTGCAGTAGAGAGAGAAAGCACTGTGTGCCAGACGCAGTCAGGGGAGCCTTTGTTTTCTGAGCCTCGGAGTGATAATCCTGGGGTATAACTTGCATCTCTCCTGCGATGTGATGCTCATCCTCAGCAGTATCTCCATGGCAACCAGAGAATGTATCCATGAGGATATGTGGTTCTGCCTTTCTACCTGTCTTAGAGCTGAAGTCATGAACCCCATTCTCTGTCAGAACATGATGGCTTCCAACGCAATTAAACTTACTTATTGATGAATCAGAAGGCTCCAGGAATGGCACTGCATTCTTAAATCCTTGGTGCACCTCTTGCCACTTGTAGGGAACTTGAGCAAGTTGGGCTCAGTGAGACCCTCTCTCCCTCTCATACGTGAATGAGGATAGAAATCATGAGTACTGGCAGGATTGGGCAGTATGATAAATAGAAAACAAAACTTATAACAACGCTTGATTGTTAAGAGTTGTGTTTACCTTAGGGAGCAGAGGACAAGTTGGCATCCCTTTAGCAATCAAAGGCATTGATTAAATGGGATGAGTCCCAGTCTTTTAGCTCAGAGGTTCCCCATACCTTCTTTTTAGGGATGCTGATGCACCTTTCATAGTGCAATGCCCCAATTATGTCCTCAAATTGACTGAGGATTACCTGAAAGGCCTAATGGGGAAAGTTAAGGGACGTCCAGATTAGAGGACTGTATGGTTAGGCACATAGTCTAATGAACTGGCCGCCCCACTGCTGCCAGCTAAGTATCTTTGCTGACTAAAGAGAACTAGCTTTAATTACTAAAATACCCCCTTCTAAATTGCCTGTCTGTTTGAGAAAATTAGGCAGTAAGGACTGAAGAAAGCTACTGCCTTTGTACTTTAGGATCTTCAGGAATGGAAGGAGTGAAGTTCTGGGGGAAGAACAGGCCCATTTTCTTCCAGAGAACTTGATATGTGAGACCTGGCTGAACAACTCACGCATGTTCAATTTCAACTGCTCCGTGAGAGATACTCCCTCATGAGGCCAACAATGAGTTCAAATCCAGGTAGATCTCACTGATTTGCACCAATGGGAGAAAACCCCTGCCTTAACAAGTGGTAAAGCTGAAGATTTTCACGCTTTCTAGTTTAATGGGTTTATATTCCCACTAACCATGAAGTAATGCAAAATCAATATTTCCCACATTTCCCCAGTGCACACCACCTGAGCTAATCAAACTTATTGACCTGCTGTGACACACATAAGCAACTTCAATGCACAGGTCTTCATACTTGTCCCTGTTAACCCTGGGATGCCTGCATTTTTTTTTTCACAAAATGGTAGGCTCAGTAAATATGTATTGAGTGGTTTGTAATAATTTCTTTGTAAATAAATGTTGCAGTATTTGTAATGACTGGTTAACTTGAAATACTTCACAATAAAATATCCTCTCCCACCCCTGATCTTAAGGACACAGCGTTTTAAAGCCAGAGGTGATCTTAGAGATTCCTCATCCAACTTCCTCATTCTGTAGATGGATAAGGAGGTTAAAGTAACTTCTTCAAGATCAGACAGCTGAATAGGACCCAGTCTAGGGCTGGGTAATGTTGTACCCTTCCTGATTCACAGCCTCACTCTTCAGGACATGGCCACTTCCACCCAATAGAGAAAAGACCAGACTGGGAGTTAGCAGACACGGGCCTAAGTCCTGTTCTTTCAACTAACTCACTATACACCTCTGAGAAAATCACTTAAGCCCTTGGCCTCACAGTCCACAACTTCAAAGGCAAGGATGATAAAGCCTATATAACCTAATTTAGGATTTCACAAACTGCAGCCCAAAAGCCAAGTCTGGTGTGCATTGCTTTTCTAAACAAAGTTTTATTGGCACACATTTATTTAACAATTGCCTATCGCTCCTTTACTACAAAGGCAGAGTAAAGGAGCAGTTAACATAGAAGCTGTGACCTGAAAGGCCAAAATGTTTAATAATTAGCTCTTCACAGAAAAAAAAATGTACATCTGATCAACTCTGTGTGTAATATGGTTGCACACACCTGATATACTTCAACAGTTCATGCAAAGACTGCCCGCAAAGTACTATACCCACATTTTAAAAATCTGATAACAAAAGTAGTAACAGTAATAGTAAGTCAAGAAAAGTAATTGCAGCAAGGGTAATTACGATCTTCTTTGTTTAGAAATCGGAATATAAGTGGCAGTATTGCTTGATTCGAGATTGCTTTCCAACTGCTCATGGTAATGCACTTTTATAGAGCCAAGTGCTATCTTTTAATAGATGTGTTAGTTACTTCTTTCTCATTGCTGAGACACAATAGTTGACACTCAAAGTGAAAGGGGGGAAAGTTTATTTGGCTTACACTTCACAGAGGCTTCAGTTCATAATGGACTGACCACAAGGCAGAGTGATAAAGGAGAACGAGTTCTCGGCAGCAGAAGCAGCAAAAGCGACAAGGGGCCTTAACAGCATCTTTGTGCCCCTTGTATCTTACCCAAGCCACTTAGGTTGGCAGCACTCACGCCCTTACCCTAGTTCCTCTGGCCTGGCCCCACCATGAATCAATTACACACTCCAGATTCAACCACCTCTGAGAAAGCATAAGATTTTGGGAGGACGCCTAAAGACAAGCCATAACAATAGATTTCAAGAATGTCCCAGAAATACTTAGACTACATATGCATAAAATGTAAAATGATGGTTTTCAGAAGCAGCAGTAGCTGCCCTTGCTTTGATCCCTATCTTGACTCACTAGGTGCTCACCATCCTCTGTAATTACTGTGCAGTGGAACAAACATTCTCCAGGAAATACAGACTAATACAAGCCAGCTCTTGATATTTAGTCGCACTGCTCTAAGTGTGTTAAATTTTTCCACTGGCATTTTTGAGTGGGAGGTTGGTGGCTTTGCCCAGTTTTGTCTGGCATATACTCTGAGAATAACACTAGCCAAGAAAAACATCCCCAGAAAAGTGAGAAAAGTGATCACCGGCCATGACCGATTTACTGCCACCCCATGAATGGGCAGCAATGAAAGGCCCAGGAATTAGAAGGCCAAGTTCCTCCCGGCAGCTCCCAAGTAGTTGACCAGGGTAAGTTTTCCCTCATAGGGAAAATTGGGAGCTAACAGCTGCCTTTCCTTACTCACAAATAGTAAGGGGAGTGAGTGAAAAGTGATAGTAGACACACACATTTTAAAAGCCTAAAGCTCTATATAACCACAAAATATTTTGTGTATAAAGAGTTACTGTATGTACAGTGTCTGCTGTGTTCCAGACAGCACTCTAACGTCCTCTTTGTGACCCCTTCCTTACACGCATGCCTTGACGCATCCACACAACATCCCACAAAGTAGATCTCACTAGCATCGTCGCTGTTTTACAGGTGAGGACACGAAGGCGCAGAGAAATGAAGTTGTTCAGGGCCCCTGACCAGTGAGGGGAGCAGGTGCTGGCATTCAAAGCGGGGCCATCTGACCTAAGGCTCAAAATACCAACTGCTGCTGGGGATTTATAGCTCAGTAGCACGGCTGCACCTGCCTTCCAAGCACAAGGTCCTGAGTTCAATGCCCGGTATATTTTAAAAAAAAAAAAAACTGCTGACTTTAACTGATCCTGAGGGACAAGGCTATGACAGGTGGAGGCATGGTTACACCCTGAGCCATAGTACTCACATGGCTCACAAAATGCTGCAGAAAGGGGAAATAACAGATCAGACAAGGCGTTGTGGAGGAGGAGGGCCATGACAGGATTTTCTCTTTTGCTTTCCTGTGAGGTAGCACTGTTCAAAGGCCAGGGTGGCTGGTGGCCATGGCAGCTAATGGCACTGGCAAGAGCAAATTGCCTTCATGCAAAGAATGAAAATAACATGCTGCTTGCCATTTGTACTGCATAGGGTCCTCTGCCTTACACCTCCTCCTTTAACGTGCGTGGCCATCTACTCAAAGCAAGTCACAGATACTATGGCGCTTTAAAATATCCCAGAATTCATCTCCTAAAATCATCTTTTACATTAGAGGACATTTCTTACCAATCTAAAAATACCATAGTTCCACATTTAAGAAAAATTATAATTCCCTGTTATTTAATATTGAATCAATATTCAAATTTCCCCTTTGCCTTTGGAAAGCTAAAAGCTAGTCACTTCCCTCCTAACAAAATAAGGACCTTAAAAGGCTAAGCCTAGAGTTATGCTCCAGTATTTCCAATTTATGCAAGCCTAGTATTCTAAATCTAACTTTTCTAAGGTCTTTGATATGTGGTAATAATAGCTGTAGTGAATATTGTGGTTATAGCTACTAGCTACTTAGATATATCTATATAATTATTAGTTTATACACTTATAGTATTTTGCTCCTTTCCACTCTTTCTTTGGGGGTATTATTTTTATAATTACTTTTATACTGAAGTATAGTCTTAATAGTTCATTCAACATTGATTAAAAATGCAACGCAGGGAGCTCAGTGTAAAATCATGAGATCCGCAGCCTACAAAAAGGCTCATGCGCCATGAGGACACAGAGAAGGAAATATAATCTGGGCAGGGTTCCAGAGAGAGCGAGTACGAAGAGTGAGGCCCGGGTGAAGATCTGCCCCATGAGTGATCAGAAAACACTTTAAAGAAGGCAGTGGGGACAGGAGGCAAAAGGTACTCCGAACAAGTGCCACAGAAAGGGAAAACAAAGTCTCCCGGGGACAATGAAAAGATCAGCAGTGTCCGAGAGGATGGTGTGAGACGAGCAGATGGGGACCGGCAGGGCTGAGACCCCACAGTGTTGTGAACCCCAGTGATGACTCGGGGTGTGTCCAAAGGAACAGGAAGTCACTGAAGGGCCTTCCTCTGAACCACAGGGCTGCGAGTGGGCGCGGCCCAAGTCATGAGAGAAGTTACTGGCCCCAACCACACCAGCTTTTCTCTCACTCATTGCCTATACCTCTTTAAAATGAATGTAGAGGCCCATAAAACCAATTCTAATTAGGGGCCTTTATTCCTCTCCAACAAAACATAAAGTCTTCATCCACTCCAGTAAAATTCTTAACATCTTCTTAATTTCCTCTTTAAAAAGCTATTTTACATGGTTTAAATATAATAATTATTTGGTAGTGACAAGTGTATTCCTAGTAAAACAATTATTTTATTTTATGTCATCAGCTTAAAGTCCAAGATCTTCCCAGGAAAGAAATTATTTTGTTTACCAGAGTTAGACAAGAGACTTCATCTTCTAGACATAAACGACAGAACCGCCCGCTCTAGGAGACAGGATCTACTCAGCTCTGTAGCTGAGGTTCCAGTCTTCTCTGGTGCATGCGCTGCCCTTCCTTGCCTGTGCACATTACCATCTATAGTTGCACGTGTTTTGATACATGAAAGAGAAGGGTCTAGGAGTCATGAATCCTCGCCTGTCCCCACAGCTAAAATATTCCTCTAAAATCTCATGTCAGACAACCCCTAAAAGTTAAGGACAAATATCTCCCAAAGAGGTAAAATAGGAAAGTTTGGTCAGCTATAAATGACTCTGTGTGAACATACTGTATGTGTTTGATCTTTTACTGTCCTCAACAGCTGAGAAAAAGCATGAAAGCCATGGGAGTTTTGACAAAAGGAACTGAAGTCAAAGTTTGGAGACTTGGCACCTCCAGGCAACTCAACGGGAAAATCTAAAGCACTGTGCATTACTGTGCTGTTGGGTGATAGAATGGTAACTGTTTTAGTCAGTTTTCCTACTGTTTGTCACAATACCCAACACCAACAATTTTAAGAAGGAAAGGTTTTGTTCAACTCACATTTCGAAGGGATTCAGACCATGGTCATCTGGCTTCAAGGCGAAACATCACCGTGGGAGTGAGTGATGGAGCAAAGCCGCTTGGTTCATGACAGCCCGGAAGCAGAGTGAGCAACCAGCTGTAGACACAGAACCCAGTAAGGAACAAGCTATAGACACCAAGACCACACCCCCAGGATGCACCAGACACATGCTCCACCAATCCCCTGCAGCAGATCCCAAAACCAATCAAGCTAACATTCCACCCTATTGCCAGAGTAACCAAAACCAAGTATTCCCAGTTTCACAACTTTGTAGGAGCTAACCCTCCCTTCTTACCAAATTCTGTACTGAGGTTGAGCTTAGTCTCTGCCACTTGGATGGACTTCTCCAAAGTTTGTCTCATCTAATGCACTGCCCTAGAACTTGGATGTTCATGAAAATGATAACATGGGACATGCACACAAGCTTGTGAGTTTTGGTTTTGTTTTGTTTTGTTTTGTTTTTTCATTAACAGCAATGGGCTTGTAGAGACGCATCCATCCTCTTTTGCCTGGGTCACTTCACACCTCCAGAGTCTATGTGATCTGACCAGACAAGGGCAAAGTGAAGGCTCTCTAGCTATAGACTTGAGAATAAGGACGACATCACACAGTTTTCTGCAACCATTTTCTAATTGGTTCACTTACTTATTCAACAGTTCTACAACTATTTCCTGAGCATCCAGCCATACAGGCCTTTTGCTGGAGACTGGAGACATAGTGTGAGTAAGAAAGCCCAGATATTACTCTCATGAGGATCAAACCCAGCAGAGACTGACATGACAAATCAGACTAGGCAAATTCACAGAAACAGAGTGGAATTATGGTTACAGAGCTTGAGGGAAAAAAACAAGGAGGCTTTAGGCAAAGGACAAAATTCTGGCTACACAAGATGAGTGCACCTTAAAGATCCACTGAGCAGCATGCTCTCTCTAACAGTACTGTGTAGCAGCATATTTTTTTAATTTTTGAAGAGGATGGATCTTAGTATAAGCATTATTGTCTCAATAATAATAAAGAGGCAGGCAGGAACTTCTGGAGATGATGGATTTATTAATGGCTTAGATAACAGTGATGATTTCACAGGTAAATTTACTTATCTCCAAACTCAGTAAGGTATGCATACAATGTCCAGATTTTCTGTGTTAATTTTCCTAATAGGGCAATGGTTTGTCATCTCATCTTGTGTCTTCCTCCTCCTGTGACTTCAGGAATCTCCCTAACCTCGGAACCTCGGGTTGTTCATCCGTACTTTAGATTGCATGCCTTCCAAATCCTGGAATTCTATTTGTTTGCAAACTCCAGCCAAAATGACCTGCTGGGCTGGCGGCTATGGTTCTTAGGAACAGACCCATGAAAATTCCTGAGAAGTGTGTCTGGTGTAGAAGGTGAATAAAACGGAACCCTTGGGGTGGTTTCACTGGACGCTCTAGCTTTTCCCCTCTTCCACTTTGTAAATCTGTGTTGCACCCTGGCCTGAGAAAGAAAAGTATAGTCCCTGATACTTTCCGTATGGCCTTTTTTTTTCCTGAGACTTAGGGTGATAAGTCAAGGGAGGAACCCAGCAATCACCTATCCCACATCCTCCCTTGTCAGGGAATAACCTGAAATCCAGGGAGTGATGTGACTTGGTTGAGATGCCACAGCATCATCTCTTTCTGATAAAATTCTTCATGTCAGCATTAAGACATTAAATACAATTATAAGCCCCACAGATGAAAAGACAACTTCAAACACACATTTTATTCCTCTTGTGGGCATTTTTTTTTCAATGTTTTCTCTTATGGATTTTATTTTTTGTGTTAAGCTTAAGATATCCAAATGTTTGCATATATTTTTTTAATTTTTATGGTTTCATGTTTTTTTTTCTTTTTATTGAGTTTATTGGTATATTCTATGTATACAGTACAGTTACATTCATTACTGGGAACTTGAGGCATTTCAAGTTGAACAGGATACACAAAAGCAGTAACCAGAGCATTGAATGGCTTCATTCAACAGTTGCTGGACTGATGTGTCCACAAATAAAAGTTTTTAAATTTTGGCTCCTGTGTGCAGGAACTAAATGGTTCATGGCTTTTTGGTTGTTGTTGTCTTTGTTTTTCTTCTTCAGAAAATAATATCTGAAGTGCATAACAGGAAATTTCTTTAAGACTAACTCCCTTACAATAACTCCCGGATGGAGCAGAGGCGAGACCTAGAGAACAGGCAGTTTTGTTCATCTGTGAAGATAAGAACTGAAATTCTGTAGCAGATGGGCTGCCTTACAGTTGTCATAATCATTCATATCCAGGTACTGGTAGAGTTTGGAGGGGACTAATACACTTTCTTCCCCCAATAACACCAACGTGCCATTTTTGAGGTGCTATTATAGGGTGGGCATTGTTTGTATCCGTCAGGTAGCAGTCAATGAATCTTCATGGCAGCCCAAGGGGCACCATTTTTTCCATCACTATTTTAATTTGATGAAAGTAGAGCCCACAGAAGTTAAGTACCTTGCTCAGAATCTCTAAGCAGTGAGTGGAGGTGTGGGATTTGAGCCCTGCAGTCTGCTGCAGAGCTCATGATACTAACGACTACACTTCCTCACCTCTTCTGTGGGAGTGGGGTATGACAGGTGCTGGCATTGTTACTCTCTTTGGTCCCCGCTACCCAAAGGACTCACAGATGTGTGCTTCAAGGAAGGAGATGATCAGTTAGAAAAGGCTTCATTGAAGACGAAGGCCATAGTAGAATTTTCTCTTTTTTCTTATAGTTAGGTCACTTGTAGGATTTCACAGGCAGGATTAGCCACTAGCAGCTAATGGGAATGGTACGGAAAATGCTCTGCTGATTTAAAGAATAACAACAAAAAGCTTTTAAACTCAGTGCTTCTCAAATTTCACTGTGAGGCTGGGATGTAGCTCAGTGGTATAACGCCAGCCTCACAAGCACAAAGTCCTGAGTTCAATCCCTGGTAAAAAAAAAAAACAAAAAAAAAACACTTCACTGTGAATATAAGACACCTGCTTGGTGTTAAAAGGCAGCTCAAGGCCAACGTAAGGTGGCAACGGGGTGTTGCTAAGAATCCAGACAGATCCAGCTTCCCCCGTGGGTTCAGTATCTGCTCCCATTTGAAATGGGCACAAAGTCCTGTAAAACCAATTCCTACTAGGGCCTCTTTATGCTTCACCAACAAAACTGGAAACTGTAATTTGATCTAGTAACACCCTTAATAGCCACTGCTTTATTTGTCTCTTTTAAAATCAATTTTGTGTTCTAGGTAGAATAATTACTGACTGGTGCAAATGTTTCTCTAATTCCATAGCTACTTTTTAAAAAATACTGACCTAAAAATGCTTAAGTCTGAGAATTGCCTAGGAAATAAATTATTTACCTAATGTGTATTATAATTTTCTTTCTTGTTTATTTAGGAATCAGATGGAAAATGAGTCAGGCAGAAAAGCTCTTGGGTATAAATGTAATCTCCCTGACAAATCTAGCAGAATTTGTCACTGCTAAATGAGGTCAAGTTAATGACCCTGTATGGCTAATGCCCTGGTGCTAATACCTTTCAGCTAATACCTTTCAAGGCTCTGGTTTCCGTGTGTGTGTGTGTGTGTGTGTGTGTGTGTGAACATGCACATGTGTACTTATGAATTATCATACAAGGAGGTAAACTTGAACAAGCAGCCCATTTTCCATCTCAGTGGGCAGGAGCTGAAATAAGCACCTGAACTGGTGAATGCCCTCCCCTCCCGCCGGAGAATTCTGCTCCATATCTCCATATCTCTAGGACAGCACCCAAATGCATGTTTTGAAGCTAATTCCCTAGGCAAGGGGCACAGGATACTTATCAGCTATCGATGACTCAGTGGAAATGGAATTACCAAATTTCCTAGATTCTCCAAATGAGATGAGGTCCCGGGGCAGAGAGATCTTTGCCAGAAGCTGTATTAGAATCAAAAATCAGAAACTGGGGTCCCCAGGGCACCTCTGGGGGGCATACACACACACACACACACACACACACAGAGTATCTTCCATGCTGTGACAGCATCTTGTCCTTGCTTTATCATAGTTCTTATTTTACATTTTAATTATCCTATTACTTGAGTTATGCAGATGTCACTGGGGCCATACTGACCCTTAAGATCAGGAAAAAAGTAAATTATAACCCTCAATCCCTGGGTTATGTCCAACCTCTCCCCAGAACATTTGCTAATACCAGAGGAGAGGAAAAGGGGATATTTCCAGAGATAAAAACATGCATTTTTTTCTTGATATGCAAGCTCAGCTGAGTCACTCCTGAATATGAAAAATAGTCCTTGCCATATATTTTTGAAGGATTATCATCAATAAGTATTTATGACAATACAGTCATAAATATGATAGAATATTAATGAAAAACTCTGGCTCCCAGCTAACCTTAGAGTAAGTCAGTTAGTATCTGTGGAGAGCTCTCTGGGAGCCAGGCACTGTGCTAAATGATTTGTGTAATTACCACAAATGCTGACACAAACCTACCTCTTCCCATTTTACAAATCAGGAACAAAGTTTAGGGGAGCCAAGATGTCTCGGCCAAGACCACAGTGCTCATACACAGACTGGGAATGAAATGCTGTTTATCTGACGGAGATTTCAAGCTCTCTCTGCTGCCCCACACCTGCCTGGAACCTTGATTACAGCACTCAGGAACAGTTGCCCTGAGAAAGGCTTTCCACCGCAGAAATTCAGTGCCTGCTAAATGTGACCACGTTCCAAGTTTTGGGTAACATGCCTAATACTGTTGGGGGGCAGTGGATCTAGGGGAACTGTTTCTAGATTTTTGTTATCTGAACAAAGAGTTGAGCAGAACACACAAAAGAAGTAACAAGAGGCTGCCCGCAGCCGCCCAGCCCAGACGCCAGCCGAGGTGCTGGTCCACAGGGGGTATCTGGAGTACAGTGCTCAGCTGCCTTGAAAGCCCTACTCAAGCTGACCTGAGGGAAATGGACACGGCCATGGAGCCGGACAGGAAGGCGGCTGTCAGTCACTGGCAGCAGCAGTCCTACCTGGATTCTGGAATCCACTCTGGGGCCACCACCACAGCGCCTTCTCTGAGCAGCAAAGGTAACCCCGAGCAGGACATGGACTCCTCCCAGGTCCTGTGTGAGCAGGGCTTCTCACGGTCCTTCACTCGAGAACAAGTGGCCATATGGACGGGCAGTACGTGATGACGTGGAGACGCTGGATGAGGCAGGCAGATCCCGTCCACGCCGTTCGACACCGCTCGCCCCACCCATGTCCAGGGTTTCACAGAACCATCCCAGATGCCGAAACACATGGTTGCAAACCTGATCAACAACCAGGAAGACAGGGAGCTCGCCACACGTGCCATCCCTGAGCTCACAAAACTGCTCAATGACGAGGACCAGGTAGTGGTCAATCGGGCTGCGGTGATGGACCTCCAGCTCTCCAAAAAGGACGCCTCCAGACACACCATCATGCGCTGTCCTCAGATGGTGTCTGCCATCGTGTGCTCCGTGCAGAACACGAGTGACGCGGAGACGCGCGCTGCACTGCCCGGACTTTGCACAACCTGTCCACCCACGCGAGGGCTCGCTGGCCCATCTTCAAGCCCGGCGGCATCCCTGCGCTGGCGAAAACGCTGGGTTCACCAGTGAACTCGGGGCTGTTTTACGCCGTTAGAACTCTTCACAATCTTCTGCTACATCAAGAAGGAGCTAACATGGCAGTGCATTTAGCTGGTGGCCTACAGAAAATGGTTGCATTGCTCAACAAAACAAATGTTAGATTCTTGGCTATCACAACAGACGGCCTTCTGATTTTAGTTTACGGCAATCAGGAACGCACTGATCATCCTGACCAGAGGCGGGCCCCAGGCTTCAGTGAACATAAGGAGGACCTACACCTAGGAGAACCTGCTGTGGACCACGAGCAGGATGCTGAAGGCGCTGTCCGTCTGCTCCAGTAACAAGCCGGCCATCGTGGAGGCCGGTGGGATGCAGGCCTTAGGGTTGCACCTGACCGACCAGAGCCCGCCATCGGTGCTCTGCGCCATCTAAGCAGCCGGCGCCAGGGGGCGGAGATGGCCCAGAACGCTGTTCTGCACTACGGCCTCCAGGTCCAGGTTAAACTCCTGCACCTCCGTCTCATTGGCCGCTGATACAGGCTCCTGTCGGATTGATTCTCAGTCTTACCCTTTGTCCAGCCAATCGTGCGCCTCTGCGAGGGCAGGGTGCTGTTCCACGCCGGGTCTAGCTGCTCTCGCGCGCGCGCCCCAGGTCGCCCAGCGTCTCACATCCAGGGTTGGGACGCGGCAGCAGCGCTGCTCCCGACGTCTGAAGACCACAAGAAGCGGCTCTCCGTGGAACCGACCAACTCCCTCTGCAGAACGGAGCCCAGGGCTTGGAACGAGACTGCTGATCTCCAATTTGATATCGGAGCCCAGGGAGAAGCCCGTGGATCTCGCCGGGATGACCCCAGCTACCGCTCCTTGCACTGCACGTGGGACGCCTTGGGCGTGGACCCCGCGATGGAGCCCGAGATGGGCGGCCACCACCCTGGGGCCGACTACCAGTGGATGGGCTGCCGGACGCCGGGGACCTCACACACGGGCTGCAATCAGCTGGCCTGGTTTGCTACTGACCTGTAACCTCCTTCAGGTAAGAAGTTTAAAAAGCCGGTTGGGTGAAAACAAGTTTTACTTGAACGCGAATTGGTTGTAGGGTGGGAGTGGCTTGGGCCTATCTGTAAACGGGCTACAAACTCAGAGCTAGACTTGGAGAGATGTCTCTGGACACGTGAATGTTCTTGGATTTCTGAATGTTCTTTGACATGTGTTTGGAAGTTATCTACTTTAATTTTTTTTTTCTACACAGCTTTTGCAACTTAATACTCCAAAGAGTCCGACGTGCTGAATAGTAATGGCAGCCTCAGTACAGCTGCGTTGTCTGAACTTGGTTGTGATTGGCCTGTGGAGTGGCGGAGGGCTGGAGGGTGGGCTGGCCTCGGAAAGTGCCTGACTCACGAACCACGAGGGGTTTCCTTATGGGAACACCTGAAGTAAACTCTTTTTCTGGTCCTTTTAGGTGGAGGAGCAACACATATGGATTTGAGGAGTGACTCGAGAAGTGAAGAACACACAAGAATGGATCACAAGATGAAATTTGTCAAACCCTAGCCTTGCATTAGTTTTTTTTGTTTTTTAATCTGTAATGGTACTAACTTTGCTTGCTTTGAAGTAGCCCTTTAATTTTTTTTTCTTTTTCAATAACTGTTTTTAAGTCTCTTGTAGCGTTATGTTATGGTGAATACTGGCTGCAGCGATTTCTAATTTTTAAGAATTGAGTAATGAGGGCCGCGGATTTAGCTCAGTGGTTCCACCACCTGCCTCGCAAGCGCAAGGCCCCGAGTTTGATCTCCGGTACCAAAAAAAAAGAAAAAAAAATTGAGTAATGGTGTAAAACATTAATTCATAATCACTCTAATTTAGTCTGAGAAAGTGTCACTTTGGGTAGCCTTCTTGAATAAAATAGACAAATAGAAATGGTCCAACTAGTTTCCTTTTTAATATGCTGAAAATAAGCAGGGGGATCTATTTCATGGTTTTGATCAGAAACTTTATTTGGGATATGTGTGGGTAGGGTAATCAGTGAGTGGCATTACTTGGAACCTTGTTTTGGACAGCGTGCCAGTTGCCTTTAATCCCAGAGTTGTAATCATTTTCCCCCTTTAAGAAAATATGGTTATAAAAATGGTTCAGAATTAAACTTTTAATTCATTTTTTAAAAGTAACAAGATTTTTTATTTTTTTCCATTAAGTTTATTGGTATATTTAAAGCAAACAGTAGTTACATTTATCATTGGGATCTTGTACCATCACGTGTTAGGTCTTGGCTCTTATTTTTTCCCCATACCCCTGCCCTCCTTTCACCTCATTTACCCTTCACAACCACATCATCCAGTCCCCAGTTGATAGGCAAGTGGGCTGTTTCCAAGTTTTAGCTATTACAAACTGTGCCACTATAAACATGGGTGAGCATATATCACTATGGTATGATTCTTTTAATTCTTTTCGGAAGATAACCAGCAGAGCAATAGCTGGGCCAAAAGGAACCTCTAATCCTAGTTTTTTGAGGTATCTCCATATTGATTTCCAAGTGGTTGCACCAGTCTGCACTCCCACCAACAATGGAGAAGTGTTCCTTTCTCCCCACAGCCCCGCCAGCATTTATTATTGGTTGATTTCTTGATAGCAGCCATTCTTTCTGGGGTGAGGTGGAATCTCAGAGTTGTTTTCATCTGCATCTCTCCAATGACCAGTGGTGTTGATCATTTTTTCATAATTTATTTGCTGCTTTTACTTGTCTGAGAAATGTCTATTCATTTCAGATGCCCATTTTTGAGTCAGGTCTTTGTATTTGGGACATCTGATTTTTTTAGTTCTTTATATATTCTAGATAGTAGTCCTTTGAGGAGTAGCTGGTAAAAAATTTTTCCACATTTTAGGTTGTCTCTTAGCTCCGTTGGTAAGTTCTCTTGCACTGAAAAAACTTTTTAATACAATGAGATCCCAGTTGTTGATTGTTTGTGAAGAATAAGATTCATTTTTAAAGTAGCAACGAGAGAGAAATTAGTGAGGGTAGACTCCACAGTGAAAAGAACTCAGGGCCACATAAGGCAGGTACTGGCATTCTTAAAATTCTGGGATTACAGGAGGATCCATAGCTGGGGACTGTCAGGGGTTATGGCCCAGGTGTACCTAACAGCCTGCCCCTCAGTGGGGAGCTTTTTACCGTATGAGGTTTTTGGAGGATGTATTACAGCATCCAATGCCCCTGGTGCAGGGTGGTGCTCAAAACCGCAATGCAGATTAAGGTTGGACTAGGCCAGGTCATGAACTTTCAGTTTTGCACGTGCCTGGGGGTGTTGAGCAAGGGGACAAGGTGGCCTTTTATCTGTTGGTTTTCTGAGGTCTTGACACAGTCCTCCTTGCTCTGTCTGGTTTCTCAATTCTTTCCCCATGGTGTCTGTTGTTTATATGTCCTGGTCCTGCCTCCTATCTCAATATGAAATTGTTACTGTCATAACTGGAAGAGGGCACAGATGACTAACATGCTCATAGCAGTTTATTTCCAGAAGAGAACTGACAGGAAATAATTCCTTGTTCCTTGTTTTTCAAATCCTGTCTTTTACCTAGGGTCCTGAAGTGCATACATGCATCTGAAGGTCTGCTCCTCAGGTGTGCAAGGGGCAACATTGTAGGAGTGGAGCAATGCTAGCAGAGGTGTGTGGCATAGAGTAGAGGATGGACAGCCTCCACTGGGCAGGGAGAACATGTGCATCCAACAGGTCACTGCATTTCTGGCCATGTTTTAGTGAAAGGGAAAATGCGAACACTGGAGGAGTAAGGACAGAATGGATACTGGTCATTGGATATCGAAGGACCTAGGTTCCAGCCTTTAGTTCTTCACTAACAGTCTGTGTCACCTGGGGTTATTCCTTATATCTCCTGGCTCTTACTGAACTCTTACGTAAATAGAGCAATTTGATTTAAGGGAGAAAAAGTTAACAGCAGTTACCGGAGGGGGCGGGGGCATGACGACTGCAAGGACACATGGCTGGGACCGAGGTTCAGGTGGCATGCTCTCTTCTCCGACCCTCCTTAAAAGACAGCACAATCTGTGTGCTTACTATGGGTACTCTGCCTATATGGATTCTGTTCTTCAAGAAAGAGAGTTTATATTAGAAACAAACAAGACCCCCCCCCGCTGAATGAATTAACCACTTTAAATCCTAATTGAAAAAAAGAGCAACTGTAATCATGTAGAAAGACGGTTTTTAAAATGTTCAAATCTTTTATAATTCTCATCCCATTGGAAAAGAAAAAGTAACAATTAGAAGGAAAAAATACCTCAGTTCCAAAACATGATACAATATTTTGGATAGCACATACTTATTTACATGATTCACTACGACAGATTTTCCTTTTTTTTTTTTTTAATTTTATTGAGTTTATTGGTACATTTTAGGGATACAGTACAGTTACATTCATTGTTGGGATCATGTACCTTTACATGGCAAGTCTTGATTCTCATTTTTTCCCCTTAACTCTGCCCTCCCTTCACCCCCTCCTCCCCTCCCCATCTACAGATTTTCCTTTTGAAGCTTGGTTTGAATAATACATAGCCCAACTTATTTTAATATACTCTATTTGGAAGCATTATGGACTTTAATAAAGGCATTAAACTGAAATCTACCATTAGCAAAACCACAGAATCTTAGCAGTAACATCATCGCCCTATGAAGCTAAGATCCCACACACAACGTAATGGGATTTAAGGCTATCAGAACACAAGGAAACCAGGAGCACATGAAAAGGACTGCAGCTAGAGGAAGGAAAGCCTTTGCCTTTAAAGCAGCCTTCTGTCTTGGTGGAGCACGTGTTTACAGGAATGGCCCGTGGACAAATGAGGGTGCGAAGGCAGAACTCTGATACTTCAGGCACTGAGGACACGTGGTGGAAAAAGAGGAATCTGCTCAGGCCAGTCTGGCCAGAGCTATGGCCCTTGAACAGATCCTAGCATATTTCAGAGGGCCTCCAGTAAGCTTGGTAGCAAAGACTTGCAGAAGTCAGTACCTTAAAAAGGTAGGCACTGATGTTAGAGAACAGGAGTTCTATAAATGCAGGTCAATGGGAGTATAAATCAGTCCAACTGCAATGGCTCACTACCCAGGCATCCTAGTGAGGATGAGAATATGAATCCCTGAAAGCCAGCACTTCAGCTCCTCAGGATGTGCCCCACAGAATTCTGACCACAGGTGCTTGTACGGACGGGAATAAGAGTGATCCTAGCAGTGCTGGCTGTCATTCCATCAGGTAAGAATGCATAAGTAATGGCATATTCATACAATTAAATACCAACTTGCAGAGAAGATGCCTAACTAGAATGATATATATCAATAGGCATTATCTCACAAATGCACTTTCCATCATAAATGCAAATTTCCAAGGAACATAATGATGGTATTTTGTAAGTGTTTTAAATAGGTACAAATAATTTTTTAGATTCCGCTAAAGATCCAAACACATGTAATGAAGATGGTAAGAGCAACATAAAAAGTAAAGATAGAAGTGATGAACACCATGTGCTCAGAGTAATGAATTCCCTGAGAAAAAGGGAAGGAGTTTATCCACAGGGAGGGGAAAAAAACACTCACATTGAGTTTGTAGTCATTCATGGTGCTGATCTTTACACCTTTTTTATGTCTGATATGTCACAGAACCTTAAAAATTTGTCTAAAAAATAAAATTAGAATCAATATGTTAATTTATTCAATAAATATTTATGAGCATCTACTTTATGCCCAGTGCCCCTCTTAGAGCTAAAGAGAGAACTACAAGAAGTACAAAGGTAGTCAGTGACCTCGAAGATTTACGGTGTACTTGGAATAAAGAAACACACCGAAATGCAGACAATAACATAAGCATGAAACAATGAAGGGATCTGTATCGAAAAGAAAGACACAACTTGAGTCAAAAGCACCACGCAGTCTGTCTCCAACACACGTGGCTAAAGGGGTAGAGGTCTTAGAGAAGGAAGCAAACCCAGCTCCACAAAACAGGACATAAATCCCGCAGTGCCTCCTTGACTCTTCTTTCCAGTGTGCAGTGTAATCCATTAACTTGGCAAGCATTTCCACCTGAGCCTGGGCTGTTTCAAACACTCCACAATGGCTATGAGATTCTGCGCAGTTCTGCTGTGTTGTGCTTCTTTTTCAATATAAATGTCACAATTCTTCTCATGGAGGTGTAACCATGAGGAGGCTATACTCATTCATCAGGCATTCTAATGCCTTGTGTTTGAAGAGTACTTTGCAGCTATTTTCCCCCCAGAGTACTTAATGTGAGCGCGGATGAGTCAGTGCTCTCCATCATAAAAGAATCAAGGGATGTTACAGAAGGGTTCAATTTGTCTTGTTGACACCCATTTGTGTAGAACTGGGAGGAGGAGATGTCTCTGGCCATTGCATGGTTATCAAAAACTGTGCAAGGGAGTCAACTAGCAAAGTTTCCTGAATTCTATCACACTGAGGGGGAGGGAATTTTTTATAGCCTGTATGATCCTAGACAGCAATAACCACTATACTAACAGAGAATGACATGCATACTTATTATTTGAATCACAATTCCAGAAATGTCCACCATCACCAAATGGCACACAGAAAGCCCAGAAATAACTTATGGTAGAAATAATATCATTCATACATTAAATGCCCATTTTAGACATCTGGAACAAAAAAAGTAATTGCAGCTAAACATTTCTATTGCTATCTACATCCATAATTCAAAATCCTTTCATGCTATGCACAATGCACTGATTTATATGGTAATAGTTTCACAGCTTGCACAGGAGGATTAAATCTAACCCTCATATTGTGCAGATGAGCAAACTGAGACCCAGATAGGTTACACAGAAAAATCTCCACATCTGTAAAAGAGCTGCTCGCCCTCCACCATGGAGCCTCCAGTCTTCCATGACTCAGGCAGAGGCCCCTGCTGAGACTCCCATTTGAAGCTTGGGGTTGATTGTGAAATAAACTAAATGCTCATTCACACACAGCAAGGGCCCTGTTCCGTAAAGCCTGACAGCATGAAGATGTTTTTCCCTGCTGTTTTTCCCTCTGGGTAACACGAGATAAGACGTGCAACAGGAGTCACCTGTGTGAAGAACACAGCTATGAGTTCCATGCTTAGAAGTACTTTATAGCAATCATGTCTATCCTCTGTCAAGGGTCTGTGCTGCAGTCATCACAGTGAATACAAGAAACGTGAAGTGTATTAAATTTGTGGGCAGGGTTTAACTTCTCTAGATATGTACAGTGGAATGAAGCATTGGAGTACAGTTCGGGGTATGTTTGCTTGCTTGCTTGTTTTTAACTGTAGGGAAAGAGGAAGTATAAGCTTGCTCTTCCCCAGTTCTGGGCCATGTCTTACAGTCAGGCTTAGCATCATGTGAATACTCTTGCATCATATCACCCTCCGTGGAAGAGAGACTGTTTTTCATTTCTGAGTAGACTCAGCTGAGTGCCTAGTCTTAGTTAAGCAAGTAAAGAATTTACCTCCCATAAGCGTGTGGTTTGATGAATGTCAGCTGTTTTTTAAAGCTTTAATTATTATATAATTATATAAACTAGGACTTTAGGCATAGTTATTCTTTATTTGTATATTAGGGAGAAAAATTAATTTTAAAATTAAGTCATTAGGTTCAGAGGAAAGAATAAATCTTTTCATCACTTGACATGGTACATACCTCTGTTTTCTCCATAGTAGAGTTAATTGCTAAATATATTTTCTTACTGGAAGATCTGTCTCAGGAATTCTTGGTTCTATGTTATGAAAAGTCTTTCTGTTGAACAGGACGTAAAGTTCCACTGTTATCACGAGCTGGCTGACTTCAATAACTTTAAACAGTGAGGATTATTTAAATAAAGACTAACAGAACAATGCCGAGACCCACACAGCGTAGGGTCTGAAACCGGAGAGAGCCGTGGGAGATGAAGAAAAGATGAAGAAACCAAGAAATGAGGAGATAAAACAAGATTATGCTTGAAAGTTGGGACCAAGTGGAACCACAGCTGGTGGAGAGCTAACGGCCTCCTGAAGCGCCACGTGCTTTCTATTCACAGTGGAAGGCAAACAGGAAGTGAAGGCAGGGCAGGTAGTGCTACGTGGCCTACGTGACCAAGGCGGAACAGAGTAATTGTTTTGTGATGGGGCATGCGCAGGAAGGGAACGGGGAAAGATACAATGTAACTGTCTCCTGGGGCTGTGCCATCCAGGTCTACAATATGAGTCAAACAGTACATTTTGCTGATGATCTATAATAATAAGTACCTTTTTAGATGATGCGATGGTTAATTTTTTGTGCCACCTTGACTGGGCTAAGGGATTCCCGAGTAGGTGGCCAACCATTATTTCTGGGTGTGGTTTGGAGGGTGCATCCAGAGGAGACCAGCGTTTGGATCAGTTAGACTGAGTGGAGAGAGTCACCATCACCCTGTAAGTTGAGGGTCCAAATAGAGCAAAAGGACAGAGGAGAGGCAGATTTTTCTCTTTTCCTGAGCTGGTACAGCCATCTTCTCCCTGTGGACATCAGAGCTCCTGGCTCTCTGACCTTCAGACCCCAGGACCCCATGTTCTCAGGCCTTCATGAATTACACCGTGCACTCTCCTGGTCCTCTGGCTTACAGATGGCAGATTATGGGCTGCTTCCAGTCATGTGAGTCAATTCCCACCTGTGAGTGTGTGTGTGTGTGTGTGTGTGTGTGCATGGTATGGTGTCTGTCATGACTCATGAAATAAATACCCTCTTACCAAAAATAAGCAGCTTATTTCATAATTTCATGTAGCTTTTCACTAAGTGTATATTAAGAAATCTCCCTTACCTTTAAATATTCATATAAGAATTTTTATGGCGGCTCACTATTCTGTGATAGGTAGCTGCCGTTACTTACCTATCTCGTTTCAGGGTATTTAGGGTGTTTGCTTTTAAAAGAAATGTAGTAATCTTTTTTTTGTTTTGTTTTGTTTTGTTTTTTTGAGACAGGGTCTCACTATGTAGTTGAGACTGACCTGGAACTCACTATTAGCCCAGGCTGGTCTTGAACTCACAGTGATCCTCCTGCCTCAGCCTCCTGAGTGCTGGGATTACAGGCGTGTACCACCACGCCCGGCTAGAAATGTAGTCATCTTACAGCATTACTATTAGAAGGTTGTTTCTCCTAACATAATTAGTGAATATGCATGAGTGACATAGTTTAAAATAATATTCACCGGAACATCTATAATTAATATCTCTGGGTGGTGGGTTTGGAGTGGATTTTATTTTTTTAAGTTAAATAAAAATTAAGCATTTTGTATTACTGACTTCCTTTAAGAAACTAACATTGGGAAATGTGGAGTAGAAAAATGGCCTGGGAGAACTATGATTGTATTTTTAATAACTTTCATTACTTGATTACCAAGGTAAGAGATATTTACAGCAGAATGCTCAGAAACTACAAGGGGGAAAACACTGGATGAAAATAAAAGTGAACCACAATCATGATGTAAAAGGATAAGCATATATCATATATGCATATGTAGCAATCGGTAATAATATAAAACTATATAATAACATTTTTCTACCTAGCTAGTCAGCTGCTTTTTAATGAAAACATAGTTTAGTATAGTTTCATAATGTGTATAGCCCATTTTGCTAACATATCTTGGCAACTCTTTCCTGTTATACCTTAAAGTGTTCACATAAATAATATTACTGATTTGTAGCACCCAGTAAGAAGAATGCATTGCTATTTATATAAGCAATATTTAAAATATCAGATTGTTTTCTTCCAAAACTGCAAAAAAGATATTTCAGTGTTAAATGGTGTGTGTGTGTGTGTGTGTGTGTGTGTGTGTGTGTGTTCTGGGAGTGGTAAGAGAAGGATTCAGTCATTCTTCCTAAAATAAATACTCAACGCGTGAACATCTGAAGGTCCTGCTCTGACATGAAACATGCGCTTGCAGGGTTAGGGTCTCCGGATCAAGCACATCTGGCCATTGATTGTTCTTTGCCATGATCCCTGATGTGCAGCCACACCTGTTTCACTGCTTGTGTTCCTTCTGCCCAGTATTACGGAAGTGGATACTTGTGGGTAATGCAATAAATCTACCAGAGAGATGCCCATAAAGTCTCATTGAAGGTGCTTAATGTGACAGATGGGCAGAAATAGAAAGTTCCAGCCAAATTGCCACTAAGCTATTTGAGAAATAGGCAATCCAGTCTTGATTAATGAGCATTTCCCACATCATTTATACCCAATTTCCTGGCAGCCTACTTCTGAAAACTAGAACATGGTCCCCAAAGAAATGCTACTTTCTCATGTTGTGAGATCGCTTTACCTCCTGTGTCCAGTGCTGTTTTCCAGGCCACACACATGGCTAAGAAGGCCAAAAGAGAACATGATTTAACAGACTTAAAACAAAGAAAAACACACAGCTTGGATATATGAAATGTCTACTGTAAATCATAGCCCACAATGGTCTCTTTCCTCGTATTCCTAGAGTGAAGCGTTAACTCCCATTATTCCTAGTCTCGAGAGTAGCATTAGTATGTGTTAGTTAAGCAGAAAGGCAGGGGAAGGTAATTTTAAGGTTAAGACCAAATCCACCACTGGACAGTAGGGTTTCTTAACCTTTGGTCTATCACTATCCCATAAGGAGCTCTAAATGACATCCTTCTTTTTTTCCTACTTGGCATCTTCCATGAAATTGTGACCTTTTGGGATTGTGTGTGTGTGTGTGTGTGTGTGTGTGTGTGTGTGTGTGTGTGTTAGAGACAGAAAGAGAGGGAAAGAGGCCGCACCCACGCATAGGTGTTAGTGTGAAAAGAGGAAGAGAAGGAGGGGGAAGGGGAGGAAAGGAGAGAGGACAGGTAGGGAGGGGAGGAGTTTTTACCACCCCTCCAAAAGAACCAGTTTCTGCCCCTTTAAGAATATCACCCTTATTGAGAATGTGTTGTCTGCAGTGTTTTCTCTAACCATCAATACTCTCCATTAGAATCACAGAATCTCAGAAATATAAGAGAATTTAACAATTCTGCTAATTGAATAGTTCTTATTTACTGATCCGCAGCAACCTCATTTGGAAAGATTCTTCCGAAACATGTCAAGACCTTCTACGACATGTGCTGTATTGAAAGATACTCTGTGTTGGTGGCTGAAGTAAATTTTAAAGTCACATGACTAAGCATACACACTATGTTTTGAGCCCAATCTTTGTACACTAATAACTTTTAAAACGGCTTAATTTATTGAGTGCTAATTTGTGATGTGTCACACTCTGTCCTAATTCTTTATCTCGTGGATTTCTCAAAATAGCCCTATGACTTAATACTGGCATTATGACTTTTTTACATGTGGGGATACTTAGACATGCAGGAACTGAGAAATATTCCCAATAGTGCACGACTAGTTTAAGTAACCTAAAGTAATCTTCACTTACAATCATGAGACCACACTGCCACACAATCACTTTTCCACATTAATCACCTACAGAGGCACAAATCTTTGTAACGGACACTCATTCACATCACACACACACACTCTGTCATTCACACCTTCATCTCTTCTGAATAAAAGCATGTTTTAAGGGAAATATCATTGGAGTTAAAGCCAGGTAAATTCTGCTGGATTTTTACCTTCCACTTTCTCAGTATTTTTGTAGGAATTTCTTTACCTACCTAATCTCTATAAAAGGAACCTAATGGTACTTTGTACATAAAGTTATTTCAGGTACAAAATGCTCCCACAGGCCTCCACAGATCTCAAAAGAATAGGAACAGTTAAAGTCATGGTCTGTCCTCGGGACACTTCTTGTGGATGTCTGAGCACTGAGAGCGGCGACAGAGCATTGCTGGTGCGCAGGTGACTCCAGAGCAGATGCCCGGCTAGACCGGCACCGAGCTGGGCAGCTAGGGACAGCTCCATGTGGGAGTGGGCTGCGAAAGATGGGAAGGAGCTGGTGGGACAAAGAGGACTGGGCAGAAAGTCTGCAAGGAATGGAGCGAAAGGGTGAAAGGATGTCAAGCACACAGCCCAGCCTGGTGGGGCAGAATGTCCCTAGGGTGTTTGCCACATCTCCAGAGCCCTTTGTTCAGCTCCCTCTTCCCTGTACTGCAATCACATCATCCAATGCCCTTGAGAAGATGACCTAGCATTTGGCAGGAAGGAAGCTTGAAAACCGTTTTTCAATGCCATTGGTAGTTTCCTTACTTTCCGTGTGTGTGTGTGTGTGTGTGTGTGTTGCAGGAGATCAAACCTAGGCCATCGCACACACTAGGCAAGCACTCTACCACTAAGCTGTATCTCCAGCCCTCCTTTCCTGATTTAAAAAGAAAAATAATTATACTGACGAAACTGGATGCATCCAAAACAAAACATAGCAAATTAATATGAAATAAATGAGCATGTTATAATTTGTTGCCATCCAGTCCTAACTCTTAGGCCCACACAGAACAGGAGAGGAAGCAGGAAAGCAAGGGAAAGGAACTTTGTGTAGTGTATCCCTCTCCCTGCAGTCAAAACAGTCACCCGGATGTTCTTCTCTGGTCAGTGAAGTACACAAAGGAATTGTTCACCAAGCTTGGATGACTGCTTCATTCTTCTTAGAACAAGCATCCTGTCTGGAAGAGACTCCAAGAAGACATAGGATTCTTCTCTGCCATCCCAAATGCTTGAAATACTCTGCTCTCTCTTCAGATCGTATAAATCTTTTGCCTTTTACCAAATGCTTGAGTAGGGAAGACATAAATAATAGTCACTTCAAATACATGCTTTTGCAACCAATACAACCTGAATATTTCACACTTTACTACTGCTCCCATCTGGCACACACTTCAAATGCCAGTTCCACGTATTTACCTTTGAAAGTTACTGCCGCATTTATCCCAGGGGTCAGCACCTTTAGGGCCTACGGTCTCAGTCACAACTCCACAGCCGCACAACTACTCAGCTCTGCCGTGGTGATGTAAAAGCAGCCAAACGCAGCAGTGCGTGAGTGAATGGTTATGTTCCATTAAACTTTATTTATGGAAACAGATGGTAGGATAGATTTGGCCTGAGAGCAAAAGTGTGCCAATCTCTTGCATAGCCAGCTCTGAAATGGAATTTTCAACCTGCAGAATGGAGGTGTTGAGACCTCTAAGATCCTGGAAAATCTGACCCCCTATATGCTATGTGTCTCTCAGTTTGCTTCAGAGGCTGTGTCAGAGTTCACAGATAAGCCAAAGAGCCAAAGCTGGCTAGTGAGCAAAACCCCAATAACAAGGCGTATAAGCAATGAACTTTACAAAAGCAAATGAGTTTCCTGTATTCCTATGTGAAAGATCAGAAAGTGCCACCCCTCCCTCTCTATCAAATTGGCAGCTGAGGTATCCGTGCTCCTCACATGGGATGCTGGCTGTGTTAACTGACGTGCCCAAAGAAGCGAGGAAAAACAAGTGCAGCCTCCACTCAGAGCATGTAAGATTACAAACATGAGGGTGTGAGCTTATTCATTTCAGAGGGAGAGCCACATTGGTCAGCCCATGTACTGTGCACAATTATTTCTGCCCAGTAATTCAGTAAAATGAGAATTTTAATGTGTTTGAGGAACAAAATCTGATGTTATGCTGAGGAAAAGATGCTTGCCTACCTCACCTGTGTTTAAAACCACAAACTACATTCTCCATCCAAGCTTACCCTGCTCAAATCTCTGAACACCCATCTGGTTCTGTATAAACCTTAAATCACTAAATGGATGCCACTCAAGACTGCAAATTTTTCCCAGGAAAGCAAGGCACTGCCCCCTTCAACAAAGCAGACTTCCAACCATCCAAACAATCCCCTTTCTTGGAGTAACAACATTGTATAAGATATACAATTAGGACTCCAGTTTATTTGAACCCATATAGCAAAATTGGAATATTCTCTCTTAAGCTCTGTACTAAGTTGCTGTTAATACAAAACGACCACAAAAATCTAGAGAACATCACAGCATATCTGGGTATCTCGCCACCAAATGGAGCCAATATATCAATAATATTATGATAAAAGGCTTAAAAAGTATTAATGGCCAGATTCATGCCATACTATGACTGATGTACTTAGTCTCCCTTTTGGCAGTAGCCAGATTTTGGTTGCTGATTAGACAAACGAATAGGATCATGACAGCCGGAGTTGGTATTCTTACTGAAATCATGCATTCTTTCCAATACACTCTTCACCTCCCTGTTGAGTGACACCAAGAAAAATTGCGAATGAGAAAAGGCCAAGTTCAGCCCCTTCCCCCCCAATACACACACTTCCACTTCTTAATTCTATCTCCAGGCTCATGAAGATCTAGTCAGTCTCCTTCACACCGGGTCTCAGATACCCAAGTCAGACTAACACTCAGGCCCACCCTCCCCAAGTTGTAGTCATGTGTGAATGCCTTCCGTGTCCCAGGCCGGTACATCCTTATTCCAATTTTGTGCCTGTGTCTGACTGGGGACTGCGACAGTTCTCTGAATTCCTGAGTGGCTGACCCTGAACAAAACTGGAGAGCAGGGCTCAGAGAGCGTCTCTGATTGGCAGTACTTCACACACGAGGTTACGTGTCATCGTGGGGAAATGAAAGGCTGTCCAGGCAACTCCCTGGGAAAGACAATGAGAAGCTTAGGCCTCATCCTTCCTGCACGCAGCCCTGTGTGCTTCTTGCCTTTGCTAATTACAAACTCGACACTTTCATGCTAAGAAACCATAACCACAAGTGTAACCCATTTTCTTACTTCTTTGAGTCCTTCTAGTGAGTAATCAAACCTGAAAGTGTTCTTGGGAATTCCCATTACAGAAACAGTGAGGTAGGGGAGAATTAACATGCACTGTGCACTCACATCTTGCTGACTTTAATCCTCAACCCAGCAGTTTGTAGAACTACAGCCATTGCCATTGACTGGGTGCCACTGAGCTCCAGTCTCTTCCTCTGAAACCTGGAGGAGATTGTACCGGTGCTATAGAGTTACAGAAAGTAAACAGGTGTATATATAAATTGCCTGGCACATAACGGGGACTTAATATGAGTTACTCCCCTTTTCTTTGTTTAAGTAACTGTTATATTGATTTTTACTTTGTTTTAGCTGAAATTGGGGCCTCAGAACTCATGTTAAGAAAAAAATAAATACTATTTCTAAACTGGACCTCAATTCCAGAATCTCCTTTCTCAAATCCTAGTCAAAGACTTCGGACTCCTCATGCCCTACTAAGGTGAAACTCTTGTGCTATCCCTGTCAAAGAAGTTTATGTACATCTGAAAACACATTGCTGAGTAAAACAAACAAGGTTCCCCATGTAGAATTTAGCCCATATGAAATAAATATTGAGCTACCGAAAATCACTGAGAGCTTCCGGGAATGATAACACGAGAGTGTCCGGTGGGGATAGCGTCGTACATGCGGAGGACGGGACGCTGTCTGCGAAGGTGGCACCAAGGTGGGCTTCTCTGATGAGAGCTATCTTTTGAAGATGTTAGAAAGTTCTTTCCAAGTGGAGGGATCAACATGAGCACAGGCCTTGAGGTGAGAATGAGCTCAGCATAGGAAGGGACGGGGATCGTGGGGACCTCATGGATGGATGGACAGTCAAGGTCATGAGCACGCGCAGAGCTCGGATGTGACTGCAATTACCCATCTGCAGTGGGAAGCAAGACAGGAGCTTTAAACAAGGCACGGGCCTTATCTCAAATCACGATCTTTACATTTTTCACACCATCCCTGTGGGTAACACGAATGACGAATGACGGGACTTGATTTGGAAAGAACCCAAGAGGTTCCTCAGCCCCAAATGCCTCATTTAAAGAAAAAGAAAGTAGAAACACAGAAAGGAGGACTTAGCCAAAGTCACCTATGGGGATAAAGGAAGCACTGGATTTAAGAATCAGACCCTGGTCTCTGGTCTCTCGAACTGCAGCAGCTGCCCATGCCCAGCAGTTCCTCAATACTGCCTTGATGGCCCCAGAACGAGAGCAAATGTGACCTAGGCAGTTGACTAGCATGTCTGTCCTGATCGTCTCTCTTCACACCCTGCACACATGAAAACCCCAGGGTCTGTGCCTGAGGACCATTCCCTGAGACCCCCCACTGGCAGAGTTGCTGGAGGGGTTCCCTGCAGAATGGGGAAAGTGACCTTCTCCCAGTTCCACACCGCATTTACACTCTCCTGGTCTGGAGGGAAAGGGCTCGAGCTGTAGTCTCACGGAACTCTCAGCAAAGCAGCCCCCTCACGGTCTCCCCAGTTTCTCTAAGGGCCAAAACCAGACCTACAGAGACGTGGGGCCTTGCCTTCTCTCCTCTCCTCTTCTCTCTCCCGCTCCCTCTCCTTCTCCCTCTCTCTTTCTCTCCCCCTCTCCCATCTCTCCCTTCTCCCTCTCTCTGTCCTTTGTGGGGCCTTGCCTTCTCTCCTCTCCTCTTCTCTCTCCCGCTCCCTCTCCTTCTCCCTCTCTCTCTCTCCCCCTCTCCCATCTCTCCCTTCTCCCTCTCTCTGTCCTGCATCAGTCCAAAAATAGTCTTTTGGCAAAAAATAAGAATCACAAACCAAGAGTCATGCGCTTCAATTTATGCAATCCTTTCAAATCCAAGCCTGCCCTGATCCCAGCCAGGCCTCCGAGCTAAGCGACACCTCAGGGAAGTGAGGCTTCCCAGACTGAGGTTGCAGATCTCCCCCAAAATCTTTCCTGCTTGGGATTTAACAAGGGAAATTTTGCTTTTTAGGAAAGTGTCATCCTTGCAAAGGGCAGCTCTGTATTTCCCTGGGACTTAAGCAATGTCAGTGCTGCCAAGCAAATGGTGAGAGACGGGATTTGCTGCTTAAATGGCTTCTTGATAACTCATTGGCCTCGGTAGAAATGCATATCCATAATTTATGGGGAAAGTGATCAATCACTAGAAAATGTGTCCTGCCCGTTAAAGCGAGGCATTCACCTCCTGTCAGCCTATCCCACTGCACCAGAAGGTCTGGACCAAGGGCATTTGGAACAGACTCTCAGCTACTGGTTTTCAGATAGGAATTTTATCTTTGGCTTAGGGGCTCTAAGGACTGTTTTAAAAAGCTAGCTTTGGAGAAATAGGAGGATAAGAGAGATCCATCCTGGGTCAGATCTGTCTGAAAGAGAAAAGCTTCCAACTATCATGCAGGTGATGGGGAAGGGCGCCTGAACCTGTGGGCAGAAATCCCACTCAGAGACAACGCTGGCGGTCAACCCGGAAATGTGGAGATATGCTACAAGCAATTGCTTAGCTAGCCCACCTGCAGAATCAGAGGAAAGGGCAGGTGCCAGGACGAAGGAAAAGGGAACAAGTGAGGGACAGAAGCAACCAAAGGAGAAAGAAAGGGAGAGCTGCTCCATGGGAAAAGACAGGAAGCTGAAACCTACAATGGTAACCTGCTAATTGCTTCGCAGTGCTGCTACTTGGTCCAAATCTCATGTCAAGTCTGACTTTTCAAATATTTCAAGAGCTCTACAAAATAGGTCTCCTGTCTTGCCTCCTGAAAGTTATAGAAATGGAAAACCTCTCACATGCTCAGTCACACAGGCCTGAGTTCCCACTGACTCTGCTGACCACAGAAGAGCAGCTCTGTGACTGTTGCTTCCTGGCTCCTGGGTCGCTTCAGGAAGCTCCTTGCCTACCAGGGCTCGGCCAGCAGGCACAACTAGGAGATACTGGGCTCTCCTGCTCTCACAGAGGCAATGCTACAAGGACCTGTGTGGGCCCCGTGAGAAGTGGGTCCCCAATATTGTTTCACTCAATCAGGGTTCTCCTAAGAGAAAGCACCACACACACACACACACACACACACACACACACACATACCACGTACAATCTGTTCACAAAGACATTTATACCAAGATATCAGTAGAATTTCCTCCCTTCTGTTTTCACATTTTTAATTCTGATAAAACTCTAAATCTGGAAGTACAAATTGTTGAGACTGGCAAAGCTAGTCATATGAGTGAGGCCAGTGAAGTACCCTTCAGATAGCCCTTAAAACCCTGAATGATCTCACTTCCTGCCCAAATTTCTGGCTCACGTCTTACTGCTTATGATACTCATCTCTGTCTACAAACATACCACACCATCCCAGCAGACACAGGGCCTTTGCACTTGCTTTTCTTTCTACTCAGTACTCTCTCTTGCAGCTCAGCATGTAGTTAACAGTCTGGCCAAGCCTTCACATCTCAGCCTCCCTGACTCCCAGACATGGTCAGGCCTCACCCACTCCACACCCAGTTCCTCAACAGCGTGCATGATTCATCCCTTCTTTGCCCAAAGTCCCTTGACTATTTCCAGGTACCTAAACAGAACCAGTGGGGCTGGGGTACAGTGGTGAAAATCTTAGAGTTTGGAGAAAAAAGAGAAAAGTCGTGCTCGTGAAAGCTTACAGTTTCGTCCTAAGCACAATCAGAAAACACCAGGGGGTTTTAAGCAGTGGGACGACAAGATCTGTATTGATCCGTGTTGTAAACGATTACTCCAGCTGCGCTGCAGAAATAGATTGAGTTAGAGAGCAACTTCAGAAGCAACAGAAGGCATTTGTTGAACAAGGATTTTTGGTGGCTTGTACTGGGGTGTTCAGTGGGGGTGCAGAGAAGTCAGTGGACCCACACTTCTGTCACAAAGAACATGCCGCACCAGATATCGACAGATTCAATGTTGTGTTTGGGGAAAAGAGAACTAATTTTTGGCTTGACTAACTGGTAAATTCAACACGGTCTATTGACATGAAGAGCTGCCGGAAGAAGTCAATGTTGTTTTAGTAAGTTAAATCTGAGGTGTCTTTCAGATATCCAAGAGGAGATGTCATGAGAGCGGACAGAATTATTAGAAAATGTCCGAGCTGGGAACTACAGAGGATAATTACTGACCCATCGACAGAATTGTCAGGGTCTGGGTGCTCCTTGAGTACTCTGAAGGAAGCGTATTTGCAAGCGAGTGGCCCTAAAGAAGTATGGAAACAAGGACTTGGGCACGGTGAGACCAGAAGAAAACGACCCAGTTCAGGACTGAGAGTCACACTGAGGATGTAGGGCGGCGGAAAGGCGGGGCCGGGAGTGCGCGAGATGCAGGTCGGAGACCTCCTCTCACCGCGGCGCCACCAGGCTGGGTTGGCTTACACAGTTCAAACCCAGTCTCTGTGACGCTGGTGGAGTCACTCTGCTCCAAAACGTCCTTCGTCCCTTCGGACGCCCACCCGCCTGCGAACACTGTCACAGCCTCTGTGTCTTTCAGCCCCCGGAGCGTGCATGCTTTGCTCATTAAATGAGCACGTACAGGGCTCCAGAATTCGGTCATCCACTCTTTCTCTTGTCTGGTCGGTTGGCTTCATACTCCATGCAAGATCGTGCCCGCTCCTTGCCGGCTCAGCACTACTTCCGTTAGCCCTGGAGCTAACCTCTGGCCTCGTGGCACCGTAGCCCCCTCTGCCCGCTTCCCGGGTGGAGAAGATGAGAAAACGCCCACAGCTTCCTTCGGGGCCCCGGCGCAGGCGCACTCCAGGCCGGCTCTGCACTGTGCTCCCCCGCCCGTGCTCTCTGCTCTTGAGACTATGTTCCCATCAGCTTTGTAAACATGTTCTTTCTGGCATGCTTTAATTGTTTCGAGAAATGTTATTGTGCTCCTTATTCCCTTTTTCATTTCTAACATCTTTTGTGGAATTTGATCTTAATCTTTTGGTTGTTCTTTTTTTTTTTTTAATGAGGTTTGTTTTTCCTTTGCTACTTCATGGCTCTGGAGCGCCCTCTTCTGCTCTATCTGTAGAATGTCCGCAGTATATTTTCCTTGCTGAAAATCGCTGAGCTCGGGTCTCCTCCCCTACTTTCTTCAGAGCTGTCTTTTCTCTGTCTCTATTGATCTTACGCTACTCACTTTGGATGAACTTCGGAGCAGTTTCTACTCGCTGTGAGGCTTTGTCTTAGAAGAGAGTTTTGTCTGGTTAGGTTTGAAGGCATGCAGGGCTCAGACTGCCAGCCCTTCCAGATCTGGCCAGAGGCACGGTTCTAAAGTTGGTTTTTGAGGTTTCCACTGAACACCGGCCCTCCTGTCTTGAGGACTGAGATATATGCCCAGTGCCCTTTGGCTTTTATGAGTTCTCCAGCCCTGCTGGTGAGACAGTCTGGGACTGGAAGTATTGGTGAGCTCTCCTCCTCTGCTTATATTTTTAGAGTTCTTGAGGTTACTGTGCCAATTAGCTTTGTTGTAAATGTTCACCATAGATTTGGGGAACTTGCAGTTTTTTATCCAGTGGTTCTATTTAGTTTACTGGAGTTCTGGGAGAAATTAAAAACGTATGCTTCTGATGCCATTTTTCACGATGCTCTCCCCCCGCCATCTGTTGGCGCCTCTGAACTATTTACTGTTATTATTCCCATAACATAGATGAAGAAACTAAAGCCTCAGGAGATTAAGCCAGTTTCCCACAGTCAAGCACTATTAGTGGCCAAAGGCAGATATAAATTCAGACATTTTGCCTATGAAGCACCCCTACCAACCCCTCGGTAAAACTGTATTTAAGCATTGTTAAGCCATCAGGACAATGAATAGAAAAAGAATAAAAAGAAACTTGTTCTAGTTGAAGGAATGGGACAATGGCCCTGGGAGTTCTGCTTTTCATAGGAATAGAAACCTAAGTAAATTATTCAGGATTTTGCAAACCATGGAAGGTATTTTAAACTTTCTCCTTTTGCAGTGCAAAACCCATTGAAAAAGATGCTAGTGTCACTAGAACATTCCACGAGTGTTCCAAAGAGGGGCCATTTTGCTTCACTCAAGAGACTGAATTAGGTTTCTTTGAAATGGGAGAAGGACTTGACCGCAGAAAACACAGGCGAGTGTCTTGGTGTCCTATATCACGGCCACAAGGAAGTGAATCGAGGTAGGCATGAAGACGGTAGCTAGCTGAGGGAGGGCAGTGCTTCATAAGACAGAGGGCTAGGGGGCTGTGTCACTGGGCCCAAACCGAGAAGGCCATGGACAGTCCTTGTTCGGGCAGCTCCTGGAAACAAGGACTTTTCTCCATAGCAGTTGTTACCAGCAGAAAGCAGTCATCCAGCCATGGACGCTATGGCACCGACATCTAAAAAGAGCCACTGCTTTGGATGGAATTGGGCTGCACCTTTATTCAGGAGGCCGCAGCCCCTTTCACAACGTTCAGAGTTCTACCTCAGAAGGTCAGCCACATTCACCCGTCAAGATATTTCGGGCAGTAATGACTCCTCATTCTTGCTATTCTTATCAATTCCTTTTTGTTACATTCGCTGAGGCTTTGTGAGCGGCTTTGTAATAAGTCTTCTGTATAATGCAATATTCAGCACTTCTATTCTCATTGAAACTTCAGCGAAAGTATCCTGGGGAAAGGTGAGAAAGTATGATGCCTGCAACTGGGCCTTATTTTTATGTGCGGCCCATGGAGTAAAGATACTTAAAGGCTGTGGAACTCTTACTGAGATCTTACATATTCAATCAACATACACAGCAGAGTCACCTTTTCATACTTCACTGACGATTTAAATTTCAGAGCTGCTTTAGGTTTCCACGAACAGCTCTTCTTTCTTAATCTAACTTTGAAGTCAGCGGGAATGACTTGCGGAGCGGCCACTGCATGACACGGCCCAGGCCAGAGGGAGCCGAGGCAGCCCGTGTAGCCCCCCAGGGCAAAGAGTGCAGGGCTGAGCCGGGAGCAGCGCCATCTGGAGCAGCTGGAGTAGGAGTGGGTGGGGGCCGGGTCCACAGTATCTGAGCCACTGCTTCTGTCTGCTAAATGGGCCTGCTCGGTGGTCCCTTGGCCTTTTCAGAAGTATTAACAAAGGCTTTGACTTTTATTTGCTCTGAATTTGTGTCTTCTTGGTCGTGCTCTCAATTTGGCCTTAGCCAAAGCAGCAATTCAACCGCTACATCTCTGAATGAGTAAAAGCAATTTAACTTTCCAACCCCACAGGTCCTAGAACCTCCAGGGTCTCTGTATCCATCTGAAACTGTTTGTAAACTTTATTTTATTTTATTTTTTTGCTACAGCTGATCTCCTTTAAAAAAAAAAAAAAGAACTACTGTATCAAATGCATCTGGTAGAAACTAGCTCACACTGAGATTCTGCTTGAAAGCTGACTCACCTGATGCTCAGGTTCACTAAGAACACTTTCTGCTTTCCATGCACCAGAGGAAGGAGCTTTGAAAATGTTTCCCAGTGCATAAAATGAGCTGCCATTCTCCCAACATCCTCTAGAAGCTTCCTCTCCGCCATCTGTCCACCAAGAGGCCATGGAAAAGATGGCGGATGCATGAGAACAGGTGTCAGTGTCATAATAACAGTGTTCATGGCCCAAGCTGGGCCACTGCGAATGCTCATCATGGGGATGGAGCAGAGAAGTTACCCCTCTGCATCTGACCCAGACAGCTGGGGTGCAGCCTTGCCTGCCTTGCGACTATGCAGGGAGCCAGTGGGAAGACACAGACAAAGGGAGCAGTGAGCAGAACAGAGCAGTCGCGAGACAGGCACAGAGGTGCTTCCTTGGATTGCTGACTCTGCCCCTTTCAGGCCCCAGTCCCTTCCTGAGTGTCAGCTGTCCTCCTTGGCCTCTGTGACTCCTCCTCGCGCATCTCTGTGGCACATTTCCATCTTCCTTTCACACTAGCCTGACTCGTGTCCTGCTACTGAAAATCCAATACCCTTAGCCAGTTCGGAAGAATGTGAGGTTCCTGAAACCAAAGTTATGCGTCAGTCCCCGTGTGGATCAGCACCCCAGCCCCAGGCAGTCTGATGCTGGACCAGGTGGTCTCTGGTCCACTCCGTTGTGGCAGAAATCCCTGAGTTTATACTCTGCCGAGGAGGAGCAGCTAGTGAAGGATCTTTCTCTGGATCCTGAATGAGATCACCGATTTCTCACCGTAGATATATATAGACAGGCATGCGGACAAAAGGAAAGACTTTACTTCATGGACTATCTATGAACAGACACCAAGCTAGAACCAGCAAACTGCATCTCAGTGACATTATACGTACAACAAAGTGAAACAATAAGCCAAATAAGCCGTGAGAAATGTTCCCACCTTGGTGAGCATGCTGCTTCTTACACAGAGAACTAGTACAACCAACAAGTTCCCTCACTCTCCACTTTCCCCAGAAGTTTGAGTGGCAGGTAGGAGGTTGGTTAAGAAAGCAAGGGACGTGGGAACATGCTGGGTCATGCAACAGATGCCCTCTGCCCCAGGAAGGGACACGTGGCACAGGGATGCCACTATGTGACTTGATGCCTGACATAAACATTACTTTTTCACATTCAGCCAGACCTCCTCTGTGGGTAGGTGTTTGCAATCCCCTTCACACAGCCAGAGATAAAACTTCCTGCAGCCCCTTTTACAGCAGATGAGACAAGAGCCCTCTGCTTGGCACACCAGTGGTTCCCAGCATTACCTGAGAACCTGTGGGATGGCAAAGTACGTGGTCCCTACCCCAGAACTACCAAATATGAAGCCCTGGGAAGGGGGCCAAATAATCGATCTTAACAACCCCTGCAGAGGACGCTGATGCTCCCT
This sequence comes from Fukomys damarensis, assembly GCF_012274545.1. Classification (NCBI taxonomy): domain Eukaryota; kingdom Metazoa; phylum Chordata; class Mammalia; order Rodentia; family Bathyergidae; genus Fukomys; species Fukomys damarensis. Next base: position 26,531,165 of record NW_022900920.1, on the reverse strand, counting down.
GAGAATCAAGAACTCCTACTGGGCGTGGTGGTGCATGCCTGTAATCCCAGCCCTCGGGAGGCTGAGGTAGGAGGATCGCTGTGAGTTTGAGACCAGCCTGGGCTACATAGTGAGTTCCAAGTCAGTCTCAACTACATGGTGAGACCCTGTCTCAAAAAAATAATTAAAGGAAAAAAGAAAGAAAAAAAAAAGAACTCCTGCACCATGGTAAACCTAGTAAAAGGCTAAGTAAAAGGCAGGGTGGTCCCAAAGTTTAGTATCTCTGGGAGGCGGAGCTTTTCCTGCATGGCCCTCACAGACTACACCATGTGCTCTCCAGGCAAGCCAGACCCTGTGGAGGGCATTTCTTGGTCAACTTTTTGGAGACTGTGCTTCCCACAGGGTTATAGGAGACAGGCCGGAGAACATGCATTTTCCAGATTCTTCTTCCAGCTTTCCATCTCTTCGTCATTCACTGACAACTTAAGGTCAGTCTAACTGTATTTTCCCAAGTTGCAAAAAAAAGAAAAATTTCACAATATGGGGGGAAAGGGGATGGAAGAGACGATGCTCATAAACTCTGTACTTCACAAGGAATAATGCTGAGGATGGATGCATTCTTCAGATTTGTAAAGAAAAGAAGCTTATTTAGCTCATGGTCCTGGAAGGTCTAGGTCAAGACCGGGCAGAGGCTCATTGGCCTGGGCTCTGGTGAGGATCTAAACAGTAGATGGTACCCTAAATACACGGCAAGAGCATGTGTGAAGAAATCACCCCTCAGAAAAGGAAGCCAGCTGGGCATAGTGGTGCATGTCTGTAAGCACAGCACTCTGGGAGGCTGAGGCAGGAGGACTGCAAGTTTGAGTCCAGCCTGGACAAATTAATGACTTAGCAAAACTATCTCCAAATAAAAAATACAGGGCTGGAGATGCAGCTCATTACAAAGGCCCTGGATTCGATCCCCAGTACCACAAAAAGAAGAAGGAGAAAAAGGAGGAGGAGGAGGAAGACACAGAGGAGAAGAAAGAAGAGAAGGAAAAGACAGAAGAGGAGGAAAGGACAAGGAGGAAAAAGAGGAGAAGGTGGGGGGAGGAGAAAAAGAAGCCAGAAATCAGACTGGGATCCCATGGGCTCCCATGGTTCCTTTTAAAGGCAGTCTCCAGGGACCTAAGACCCAGCCACAAGGCCGAACTCTTAAACATTCCGCGCCACCTCCTGACACCACTACCCGGGGACCAAACTTCCCATACAAGAACTCTGGGATATGAACCACACCCAG
>NW_022900920.1:26455767-26529869 GCF_012274545.1 Fukomys damarensis | reverse complement strand
AGGAGGAGGAGGAGGAGCGGGAGGCGGCTGCGGTGGAGGCAGAGCAGGAGGATGTCCCGCTGGGAAAATATGCCTTTCAGGAGTAATGAGGTAGAGGTACCACGGAGACTTGAAAACGTGCTCCTAAAAGACTACCCCCTCCAAAATCTCCCTGGCTACAAAAATGAGGCAACATTTCTCTCCTCTTGGCAGTCACTAAGGATTCTTCATAAGGGCTGGACACGATGGCACATGCCCATAATCCCAGCTACTCTGGAGGCTGAGCTTCACAGTTGCCAGCCCAGACTGAGCAAAATGTGAGACTCTGTCTCAAAATTTAAAAAAAAGAAGAAAACTCCTGTATAGAACCACTTGCGGTAAACCCAGCTTGAGAAGGAGAAATCTATCCTTATTCTTTTATAGTGTTTTATTTTTTTATTTTGAAAAGAGTTTTGAAGTAGAACTTTGGATCCAGAAAGATCTGAATCGTTGATAAACTCATTGTGTTCTTTGTAATCTCTGACAATTTCCTTATCCTTCTAGGCCTTGGGTTTCTCATCCCTCCAGTGGAGAGCATAACATCCACATTGCAGAGTTGTAAGAAGTGTAATTTGGGCAGAGTGCTTGCCCTCACTTTACACTTACTACATAAGGTGAGGACCCTCTCCTGCTATTTTCTCTCTTACTTGCCTTGAAAAATAGATTGGCACATAGGAACCTCATGGGTGATTCCTGTTTCTGGTGAAACTGAAGGATGTCACTTCGTGGTTAGTCCAATTTCTAGTGGTCTTTATACTAGTCATGTCCAAACCCCTTGCTGAACCAGAGCAGTTCCTTTTCTCTACAGGCTTTTGCAGTTTGTGCACTCTCTACCCAGACTGGAAAGACCTTAGGATTGATCTATTAGAGGTAATTCTCTCATTTAATAAATGAAAAAGCCATGACTATAAAAGTTGAGATGACTGATTCAAGGTTGTTTGGCTAGACAGTAGCAGAGTACAGATAAAAGTCTATTTCAGTCCCTCTCCCACTCTGTGGTCCTACTCAATAGCTGAAATTGAAGGTATCATGGTGTTCTCTTGCTTGGCTTCCTGCTAAATGATTAATCTCAAAATGAGGAAAGAATCTGATTTCTTTCCCCACTTCATCTTGGCTCTAGGTGACTCACCTGAAATTTTTAATCAGGCTATATTGGACACAATACGACTAGGCATTGGTTTCAGGTAGTAGTAAAAACAAAGCAATTCTGTGGAGCCCAAAATTCCTACAACAGTAATCTTCGCAGCATCCAGTAAGAAAACGTAAGAGCCATCTCGGGCCACATATGGCCCAGCATCCATGAACACCCCGCAGAAGGCAGCAATGTGACCCAGGAATGAGCCAAATAAGGTCCACAGCAGTAGATGCATCAGGGTGCTCTGGTCCAAATGTGTCACCAAAAGTTCATGGGCTAAAAACGTAATCACCAAGGCAAGAGAGGTGAGAAGCGACACAGCATAGGTCATAAGGACAGCTCTTGTGGAAGGGTTGATCCTGTTGTCACTGGAGTGGGTTTGTTATAAGAATATGCTCAGTTATCCCCTCCTCCCAGCCTCTCACATTCCACCAGGGAATGGCACAGCCAGAAGGCCCTCACCAGACACCAGCGCCTTGATGCTGGACTTTCCACCCTCCAGAACTGTGAGAAATACATCTCTTGTCTTTATAAACTACCCAGGATAAGGGCTGGGGATTTAGCTCAGGGGTACCGCTGCCTGCCTCACAAGCACAAGGTCCCGAGTTCCATCCCTGATACAAAAAAAACAAAAATAAAATAAAATAAATTGCCAGTCAGTGGTTACAGCAACACAAAACAGACTAAGACACTGAGCCACTTGCATCACCAAACTTGCATCACAACTACAGTACTGTTTGAACATTGGGAGAAGGAAAAGTTCTACATTCGTCATTGACTCTAGGAGAGGCCTATTATGGTTTCTGATGTTTGCAATGAGCAGTCAGATATGAACATGTAGAACTGTTCAGTGAAGGAGTCAGAATTAGGATGAAAGATTCCAGGAGAGACTGGCACTTCAGGCCCCATGAATTCTACATATGTGACTTCAATCAGAATGAGACCATTTTCAAAGGTAAGACCTGAACAGCAATCATATCGGTGCCTAAGACAGTGCTAGAAGATGGGCTATAGGGTCCTTACTCTCACTGCAGAGTCACTCTTTTATTTTTATTTTTATTTTTATTAGTACAGTACATGTTTGCAGTACATACTGATTACATTCTTCTTGGGGAGTTGGTGCATGTCCATGGCACATCTTAACTCTTTTTCATCACCTTTTCCTCCTTGCCCGTCCCTCTCCCTCCATCTCTTGGTCCCTCTCCCATTTGAAATAGATCTATCTCTGTATTTCCTGTTGTCTAGCTTTTATTTTGCTCTTTATTTACATTTTGTGTTTCTCCTAAAGAGAAAACCGGTGATATCTGTGTATGTGTTTCTACCTTATTTCACTTAACATTATGGCCTCAACGTGCATCTATATTCCTGCAGATCCTTCTTTGTGGTAGAGTAGTTCTCCATTGTGTGTAAATACCACATTTTCTGTGAACATTCACTATGAGACCCCTGAAAACATGAAAGCTCAGTGCCAGGTAAGTGAAACAGAGGGCAAGAGCAAGAATCCCTTACTGCAAAGGTGAGGAGGGCCTAGCACTCTGTCTGCCTTTCCCGGTGGTCTCCTGTTGGACTCAGGTATTTTAACACTGTGGTTCCACTTGAGTCATTAGTGTGTCAGCTGCTACCGGTCCACAGTGTTCCTTCCTGTTCCTACTCAGGACTCATTAAACAACTGTGGACATGGGCTCCACATTCTGCACCACCTCCTTGTGTCCCCGCATCAGCCACAGCTGTGTGGTAAGGTCCTCACCACAACGTTAGCACCATGAGAAGGTGATGTCATCACAGGCCTGCTCCCTTTCCAGAGCCTGTGTCCTCTTTTCAGAGCCTTTGACACCATTAAGTCCCTTTTCTCCAAACCTTCATACTCTCCCAAAATTACCAACTTATCCATGTGTCTCATGGTGACTTGGGCAACTGCAGGCTTTCTATTTACCAGTTCCCTTTCCTTATTCTTTGTATGTTTCAGCTTCTGGTTTATATTCATCTATGAAACACCACTGGGATGCTTCACTCTTCTTACCTATGTTTGACTTGAACTTAAATATCCCAGTGAGCTTCCCACTATATAAGAAAAATAAAAAGGTTCTCTAAGAGCTTCTTAATTTTCCCAAGACATATGCCATGGGTATTGTCCCTAAGCTTTACTATAAGCATTATTTAACAGTGTGCTGGCTGCTGCAAAGAAACAAAGACATGTTCACTTCTCAGTGATTCAACAACTTAAGTGGGGGGTGGGGGATATAAACATCTATGTCTTCAGAAGTTAGAGCAAGCATACAAAAGACCCATGAGATTGGAATTAATTTTTTAGGAGATTTTACCTGCATGGAGGGATGGATGCTTCTGATCGTGTGTTTATAAACCCAGGAACCCACAGAAGGGATTTGTGAGAACTTTGGAGATTTCCTTTGATGACTCAAACTGAAACAAGCTACTTGCCAGACAGACAAGCCTTCCTTAATGCCATTTAAACAGTACATGTTACTTGTTCTAATTACTCGGTACCCTGCCACAGACCTCTGCATCCTGGGGTCCCTGTCTGACATTCCCAGGGGTGGTCACATGCTGCCATGAACAGGTCTATTTCTGCACATGGGCTGTAACCTACAGGGTCCTTTTTCCTGCAAAAACTGATTCATTTCCAATGTGCATAAGACTGGCAGGCCCTAGGGTGCACAAAGACTCAAATGTTTTAAACGCATCACCTCTGGCTGGTACAGAAAGATTGTTCTTTGAATATCTCTCTGAGTTGTGAGTGTTTTGTTCACACGGGAACCCCAAGACTATCATGCAGATTTTTGTGCTTGCAACATCCACCCAGAAAGGCACCCTGTACGGGCTGGCTCTGTATGAGTTCGGAAGACAGCACCTTGTGCTATGTGTCTGCCCTCTTGTGTTTCCTTCAGAAATTCCTGACTTTGTGAGCCATAGTTCAGCGGTGAAGCACGATGGAGTGTGGGCTGGGGAGGCAAAAATAGGGGTGACTGTGGGGAAAGAGACCATGAAGTCACAGAGTGGAGGACAGGGACCCTATTTTCCTCACTGGCACGCCCCCCAAGACTGATGTTCTAACTTGGGTCATTCAGTCCACACAATTAGCTGTAGTGTTTCGAGTCTGAAGTTAGAAACCTGAGAATTGACCAAAAACATAGAGAGGCCTACAGTCAATTTCTTGGAACTACTTCAGTTTAAAAAGAGCTCAAAATTAGGAAGGAATTTTACTGCTAATCTTGGGCAGCTGCTCTCTCTAGATCCCTTCTGAGTGCTGTTCCCCTCAGCCAGTGTTCAGCTATGGCAAATCCTGTCCATCCTGCTTCCTCCCTCTCCTCTCACCAGCCAACAACCACTCCTCCTTTTCCCAGTCTGGCCCTGACTTCCTTCCCTCTCTATTCTTATTGATTTCTTTATAGAAGTAAAATTGAATAAAGGGAAATTTATGAAGAAATCCTACACCATAACATTATTATCTCAGGAAGAACATCCTAGGAGTGGGCTCCATTACATGGTAGAATGAATTCCTAAGAGAAATAGGACAGTCACTCATTATTTAAAAATCAGTCAGACAAAGTCACCAAGGATATGCTGGCAGGAAAGCTCCAGACTCGGACATATTGGAACAGAGAAAATGATCCTAATAAGATTTCCTCCCCTCATCTCCCTTTTTCTCTGGGCTGAACTCTTTAACTTGTGCTGAGTCAGCTGTATCCACAGACACAAAGATTCACTGCTCTCCTTTGGCCACATTCATGAAAAAATAAAACAAAAGGAAAGAAGGGGATACTAAAGAACCCCTTCTCAACTATTAAGAATCATCCTGGCCCAAGAGGAGCAAAACAATGCAGGGCCTTTGGCTTTTATTCTAGTCCAGCTCTTCAATCTGTGATCAAATCTGTGGTCAGATCTGTGGTGAAAACTCCCTAGCAAGGGGAGGAAAAGTTCTGCCAACATTTCATGGTGGACATTGCCACATTAAACCCAGATCCCTGCAAGGAGCTACACATAATTTTTGTCCACCAACAAGTCAAGTGTTACCCCCCAAATAGCACCTGTTTTCCTATTACATGTCTCTGGCAATCTCTCTGAGGTACACTTATTTCATTTTTGTGTATGGCCTTATAGAGAATTGCAGAAATCTTAGCAAGCTAAAAATTTGTGAAACATAAGCATTACTACGTTGGGGCAAATCAGTGTCCTAATGCCTAGCACTCTAGTGTAGGGAAAATCCTGGTGGTGGTCTACATCTACACTGTAGATAAAAATATCCCTGGACTTTACCTAAAATGTCAATTTTTTAAAAATCTACCATCAGGATTTGATTATCCAGTAGTACCTCATCCACAGGCCACTTGAACCTTGCAGGATTTTTCACAGGTATCCAATCTTTTGATGCTCATTTGGGGCACTATACAAATGAAGGATCAGAAAGAAATTCAAAGAAGGGAAAGTAATTTTCTCAGTAACACAGAGTTGATAAGGTGACAGGCTAGAATAAAAATCCTAGATCTGTCTCCAAAACCCTGGGTTCTTCTTGCCCTGCCAACCTTTCATTTTTCAGGACTTTTGGAAGCCTTTCTTAGAAATATGCAAATGATGAGTTTTAAATATTGAATATCTCCTCTATATATGGCAGGCCAAAAACTATACACTCAGAGACATTGTACTAATAAAAGCAGTATTTCAATTAGTGACCCAAATGAAATAATTGCCTGTCTAATTTCAAGTACTTTTCCTTCACAAAGAAGCAATTCTGAAAGTTAATTTGAACTATATATCCCTGTGTTGAAATAATTAAGCCTTCACCCAATCACCCAAAACTTGAATCCATCCTTCCTGCTCTCATTGAAAAATCCTATTCCCCCCACCTCTTTACCTAAACCCTTAACTCCACCGGACTGGGAGCTCAAGTCTGTTTCTCTGAGCTTTGGGAAAGTAACACACCAGGGAACTAATAACTTACCATGCACTGGATTTAACTGTCAGATCAAGCATGTAAACCTACCAAATGTCTTGAGAGGGAGCTCTCTCTTCTGCAGCTGACTGGGTCTCTTTATCCATTCCAAAGAACTATTAAAATCTACAAAGAAATTTGACCTTAAGAATGAAAAGAAATAGGGCCAGGGATTTAGCTCAGTGGGCATCATGCCAGCCTGTCAAGTGCAAGGTCCTAAGTTCAATCCCCAGTACTGAAGAAAAAAAAAATGACAAGAAGTAAAAGAAGCAGCCTTGTGAACGTTGCAGGATCAATAGCCTGCTGAAGTGGGCCTCAATAAAGAACTGAATAAAACCGATGTCACCACATCCCTGGCATGTGCTTCGAGCTGATACAAGGAGATGGCACAGGTGGTGAGACTTTACTATGTGATTGGTTACATTGTAAAAGACTCCATCCTTAGAGTGGACACTCAGGATGCTTGATGAACTGAAAAGTACACGTGGTGGGAAACTGTAGTCAGTCCCTGGGAATTTGAGGAAATTTTAGGAGCTATGGGCAACCTCTAGTCACCAAGTGCAACCTCCAACTGGTAGATAGAAAGAAGCCAGGTCCTCAGTCCTACAAACACAGGAAAGTAGACTCTGTCAGCACAGCAACAGAATACTGCATGGGAAAGTGCATTCACCTAGAGTTAGGTGCCTCAGACTCAGGCCAGAGATAGGGAAATATTGGAAAGCACTAGCACTGTACCCACCCCTAACCAAAACCCGTAATAAAATGACCCACTATTATCCCGGAAGATATCATCACCACAGGAGCAGGGGCAGTGCTTTCATTTTCTGTTGCTGTTCAACAAACTGCTCCTACTTACAGGCTGCAAACCGCCTGTTGTTGTCTTGCCATTTGTGTGGGGCAGAGTCAGCCATCATAGTTGGATCTTCTGCTCGGCATCTCACAAGACTACAACGAAGGTACTGACCACAGTGGGGAAGGATCTTGCCAGCTTCTTTGGGTTATTGAAGAATTCACTGTCTTGCAGTTGCAGAAGTCCTGGGGGCTTGTTTCTTCAAGGCAAACAAGAGGCTGGGACTCTATCTTCTGTGAACAACTCAAGGGCTTCTTTTAAGAGTTTGTACCTCATTAATTCAAGCCCAGACAAAATAATCTCCCTTTTGATTAACTCAAAATCAACAGATTTGGAGTGTTAATTACATCTTCAAAAATCCTTTTGCTGAGCCAGGGATTTAGCTCAGTGGTTCCACCTCCTGCCTCGCAAGTACAAGGACCCAAATTTGATCCCTGATACCCCCCAAAAAATCCTTTTGCTATACTCCATTGGCTAGAAACAAATGATGGTCAGCAAAAGGGAAAGTACCATACTTTAATTTAGACATATTATTTTATCAATTTTTCATTAACTTTAAGTACTCCGATTTAGCCATTATCATTTTACCAGTTTATGTTATCTTTATGACAAGAATCTATAACTCCTACACATTGCCAGATAATTATCTGTTAAATGGCAGCATCCTAATTAGGAGATGCCAGGCACATATGGCTTTCTGTCCTTATTTAATGCACAGACTCAAATGTACTGGAGAGACAAAAGAATCTTACAGCCCTCTTGCTGCTACATTTCATAGCGTTTAAGTGTTCCATAATCTTGCAAGAGGCAACTCTTAGGATCTACAGCCACTGTGCCTAAGGACTTGAACCTTCTGTAACAGACCACACTGGCCTGGCTAACAATGCCAGTGCTTTCCCAACAGGCCTCCCTGCTGGGACAGCTCTTTCTTCTAGTCCTGAGCGTAGCCAGTGACCAGTGGTCATGGAGCAAGGGGGCCAGGACTCATCGTGGGAGTTTCTCAGGATTATTTCCTCACTTGCACTTTTAATTTGAATCTCTCTGAGTTAAATAGTTAAGTGTTCTGGACATAACCCCAAAATGATAACTCCCAACCTACCTAACAAAGTAGGAAGAAAGACTGTCCTGTATCTCAAATTAATCAATAGCATACATGATATTGGACAAATACATGATTTAGAAGGTAAACTAAATCAGTTTTGCTGTAACTCACCATCTATTCTATAATTCCAAAATTCCAAATATATTTGAACACATATTGTATGTCTTGAAATAAAGCAGTTTTGCTATAACTCATCTTCTACTATTTTGGTTCTAAGATTCCAAACGTGTTTGCACAGAATCTCTTAGGTCTTGTTCCACAGAAGTTTATAGGAAGCAAATGTTCCTGGTTGAAGTCACTCTACCAAAGGATGTCTTACTCTGAGGAGGGCTATAATAATGAGCATTTGCATAGCCAGTTACAAATTGTCCTAACTGATACGCTGCCACTGGAAAATCAGATCAGTCTGGTTTCCCAGGTTGATCTCCACCAAAGCATAGCCTTATCAGAATTACAGTTTCTTAGGGTTAGAAAAGAACCCATCGAGTTTCTAGTCCAACACACTTGCTTTATAGATTATTTCATAGTTAAATGCCTTAGGTTTGAGTGTGCAACTCTAAGTCTGATTAGTATTTTTCAGTGAATGAATTCATATTGTTGTCATTGTGTACGTGACAAGCTCTAGGATATAATACATGGTTTAACTATTATACAAGTACCCTGAAATGTATCAAATAGCACAAAACGCTGTGTGGTAAATAAGGTATGCTTAGCCTTCAGAGTTGGAAAATTGTCAAGTTGTAGGTTGAATTCAATTGGTGAGCATATTTTGTGTAATCCACGCTGTGTTTTTAAACATTCAAATTATTTTCCAACACCTAAAACTTAGTTCTCCCTCTCTCCCTCTCCCTCTCTGACAAATCAGAAGATCTGCCAGTTCTGAGGCTACATTTCAACACGGCAATTATTCATTGGAGCTGAGTAGTGTCTGACTATTCAGAAGGGCCCACCTTCCCTTTGTGTGACAGGCACTACTTATTCGATTGTTGTCTAACTCTTCATTGTAGGATTTGGAGTCTTAGAACATAAATCAATCCTTAAAAGATATTCTTAAAATTCCTACTTCCACTCTATGCAAACATACAGCCATACACATTCACATATGCACGTGCACACAAGTGAACACAAACACACAGTGTTGGTCATCACATACACTGAAAAGTTTTCCATAATAAATCCCCAGCCACCTGGAACATCGCAACTCACTTATGGTTCTAGAAACCTATTCAAACTGTTTTAACGTGGCGTCTATCAAATATATTGAACTGTAAAATTTTTTTCTCCCACAGCAGAGTTGGAAACATTGTCTACACTAATGTGTTTGGAAAACACTGGGGATTATTGGAATAGATTTTAAAGAACCCACATGTTCATGGGGGGAGAAGGTGCATAAAATGTATATATCCAACGTGTGGACATATTCTCCAAACATGAGCTTCAGAAAAAAAGTGAATAGACAACTCAGGAGTGAAAAGAAGGTGGGAAATGGTGCATGTGACAGATAAATGACAAACAAATGCATTCTGATATTTCATAATTTTTTTAATTTTTAAAAAACTCTGCCAAAAGACTTCTGGATTTAATTGACACTTTCAGCAGAGTAGCAGGATACAAGGTCAACACTCAAAAATCAGTAGCCTTCTTGCACACAAATAATAGACTCGCTGAGAGAGAAATGAAGGAAACAATTCCTTTCACAATAGCATCCAAGGAAATAAAGTATCTAGGAATCAATCTAATGAAGGAGACAAAAGACCTCCACACTGAAAACTACAGCACTCTGAAAAAAGAGATCGAAGAAGATATAAGAACATGGAAAGATATCCCTTGCTCCTGGGTAGGAAGAACCAATGTAGTGGAAATGACCATACGACCAAAACTGCTACACAGAGTCAATGCAGTGCCAACTGAAATTCCAACAGCATATTTCATAGAACTAGAGAAAACAATCCAAAATTTCATTTGGAACCAGAAGAGACCTAGAATAACAAAAGACATTCTAGGCAACAGAGACATGAGGGGGTATCATAATTCCCAACTTCAAACTCTACTACAAAGCCACTGTGATAAAAACAGTAGAAAAAAAAAAAAAAAAAAAAAAAAAAAAAAAAAAAAAAAAAACAGAGTATGGTACTGGCAAAGAAATGGATCCAAGGATCAGTGGAATCAATGGAAAGATACAGAAATCACTCCAGACGTACTCAGCTACCTCATCTTTAACAAAGGAGCCAACCATCCTCAGTGAAGGAAAGACAGCCTTTGCAATAAATTGTGTTGGAAAAAACTGGATTCAACCTGCCAAAGATTAAAACTAGACCCTTACCTTTCACCATGCATTAAACTAAAATCCAAGTGGATTAAAAATCTAAATATTACAATAGAAACTCTAAACTTGCTGGAAGATAAGTTAGGCAGAACTCTGGAAGACACTGGCATAGGAAAAGACTTTATGAATAAATCCTCAGTAGCACAGAAACTAGCAGAAAGAATCAACAACTGGGATCTCATCTTTTTAAAAAGATTCTGCATGGCAAGAGAAATCACCAACAGAGCTAAGAGACAACCTACAATGTGGGGGGAAAATTTTACTAGCTATTCCTCAGACAAAGGACTACTATCTAGAATATAAAAAGAACTCAAAAAAATCAGCCTGCCCAAATATAAAGACCCGATTCAAAAATGGGCATCTGAAATGAACAAACATTTCTCAGACAAAGAAGTAAAAGCACCAAATAAATATATGAAAAAACATTCAACATCACTGGTCATTCGAGAGATGCAGATGAAAACAATATTGAGATTCCACCTCACCCCAGAAAGAATGGCTGCTATCAAGAAATCAACTAATAACAAATGCTGATGGTGTTGTGGGAAAAGAGGAACCCTTCTCCATTGTTGGTGGGAGTGCAGACTGATGTAACCATTGTGGAAATCAATATGGAAATACTTCAAAAAACTAGGATTAGAGCTCCCATTTGACCCAGCCATCCCTCTGTTGGGTGTCTTTCCAAAAGAACTAAAAGAATCATACCACAGTGACATATGTGCACCCAGTTTATAGCGGCACAGTCTGTAATAGCTAAAACTTGGAAACAGCCCACTTGCCTATCAAATGGAGACTGGATAAAGAAGATGTGGTTTTGAAGGGTGAAGGGGGTGAAAGGAGGGCAGGGGTATGGGGAGAGAATAAGAGCCAAGACCTGTCATGTACAGGTACAAGATCCCAGGGATAAATGTAACTGTATTGTTTGCTTTAAATGTATCAATAGATTTAATGCGGGGTGTGGTTTTTCTGTAAAACGGAATACTACTTGGCCATAAGGAATGAGAAGCTGGAGTCATTCATAGGAAAATGGATGCACATTGAGGTCATACTCTAGTGAAATGAATAGGACACACACGTGTAAATACTGAATAGTTTCTCTGGTGTGAAAAACTAGAAGTGTAAATAAGGTTCAGATTCTATAATTGATCATGTGAAATAGGAAGAAAAGGGCTAAAGGAGTAGGGGAAGTGGGAAGGGTAGGGGAAAGGAAAGAGGGAAAAGAAAACATATGAGAAAAGAAAAAAATGGAAACAAAGTTTTCGTAAATAGGGAAGGGTGGAGGGGTGAAGGGAGGACGGGTATGAGGAAAAAATGAGAACCAAGATACATCATGTAAAGGTACAAGATCCCAACGATAAATGTAACTGTGCTGTATACCTAAAAAGTACCAATAAACTCATTTTGTTAAAAAAAAAAAAGATGCTTGGGCAATTAAGCCAAGTAAATTTCTGCTATTTCTTGAAGCAAACCAATTACGTGATAATGATACCCAGAGAAATCAAAAGTCACTGCCAACATTGGAACAGAACCTTAGCTTTGATCTGCTATTTGGGTGTGCCTTTGCTTTCTCCATATGCTCCATTATAATAAGAGAATAACAGATTTTCCTTTTTGTAGTAAATACATGGGAAAATTCGAGGACTGATGGCCCATTTTCTTTGGTAAATTCAACTCATTAATCAGTAAACTTTCAGTTACATGAGCCAGCAGATGTCATGTGCTTACTGGCTGCTGTCACTAAGAGATCTCGGCACCGTGGGCTTGGCTCGGTGAGTCATCATGTAACTAACTGTAAGGGCTGGTGATTTGTGGCTGGGTTAATATGGCAAGGCTATGCCTTTTAATTTATGGGGTTTGGTCTGGTTTTAAGTACCGAAAGAACATATATAAATTAGAGAAAGTTGGCAAGTACAAATAGAAGAAAGACAATTTAAAAAGTCAGATGGAGGCAGTATTAAAGGGTAATATCTTGATATATTCCCTTATAAACTTTTTTCCAAAGGACATGAAACATGTATATGTCTAGATGGACATAATATATACAATTTTCTGTAACATGAATTTTTAACTCTAGAATTTGAAAGATTCTATAAGGTATATATTTTTAAAATTTATTCAAAGTGCCCAAGTGCCCAACAACAGTAAGACAGACAAGTTGGTTTCAGCCGGGCGTGGTGGTGCATGCCTGTAATCCCAGCACTTGGGAGACTGAGGCAGGAGGATCTCTGTGTGTTCAAGACCAGCCTGAGCTACATAGTGCATTCCAGGTCAGTCTCAACTACATAGTGAGACCCTGTCTTCAAAGAAAAAGAAAAAGACAAGTTGGTTTCTATACTCATATAATGAATACCACACACAATGAGAATTAAATACTTAAAACCAGATACTATGGATAAATTTCACAAACACATAACATTAAATAAAGGAAGTCAAATTCAAGAATACAAACTATGTGCTTCTCTTAATATAAAGTACAAAGTGATGAAATCATTAATTTTTTAAAGTCAGGATAGTTATTCTTTCTCAAGAGCTAACACCTGGACAGAGACACAAAACCAACTCCTGCATGTCCACAATGCCATTTCTAATCGGGGGCTTTGCTAGACAGGTGTCCCAGTGCATGGATATTCATTGATCTGACACTAACATGCACTTTGGGTATATACTTATACATGGAACACTTTCATAAAATATGTAACTTAAAAAGATTCCATAAGTCATTTCTCAGAATTCATGTGAGACATCTACCTGAAGTAGGCCACCACTGTTTCTTTCTGCTTCCCTTCAAAAAAGACGAATCTTTTTTTTTTTTTTTTTTTTTTTTTTTTGGTACTGGGGATCAAACTCGGGTCCTTGCACTCAGGAGGAAGGCGGCAGAACCACTGAGTCAAATCCCCGGGACAGGATGCATCATTTTTTATACTCTTTTCTCTTCTTTTTTTCTCAGCTACTGTCACCACCGTTGTCATTTAATGGAGTATTTTTTCTTAATTAATCCACTTGGTCAAAATTCAAATTTAATTAACAGATTTCAAAGATAATTTCATTGCTTTGTGTTGACATGAACATATACATTCATGGAACAGAACAAAAAGTTCAAAAATAGAGCCACACACTTATAGTTAATTGATTTTTGACAATTTTGCCAATGTGAAATGAAGAAATAATCATTTTTTTCAATACTGGTGCTGCAACACCAGCTATAAATACAGAAGAAAGTATCTTCACTTTCATGTCACACCACATATTACAAATTAATTTAAGAGGGGGCGAGCGAGGTGAGGGAGGGGAAAGGGATTTTTTTAAAATAAGCTGTAATATGCACCTATAACCACTCTCCAAGATGACTGACAGCTGCGTGAACTGCAAACGCATACTAATAAAATAAGATAAAATCGTCTTAAATAACAAAATAAATCAGAGGCTTTTATGAAGTTTAAACTTTCAAAGTTTGAGAAAAAGAAAAACAGAAGAAATTATCTTTGAGCAGCTGGACAAGGCAATGTTTTCTCGCCTAAGATGCAAAAAAGCATAAATCACAAAAATAAAAAAGGAAAACTGTACTTAACTCAAACTTAAAACTTCTTCTCATTAAATGAAAAAATGCAAGCGAAAAACTGAAAGAAAATATGTGCACAACATACATCTGACAAAGGACTTGTCTCTGATATTTTTTAAAAGAAGTTAAGAAATAACAAGATAAGCAATAGACAAATATTTGGACAAGCATTATACACACACACACGAACACCCAATGAGCACAGGAAAAGACTTTCACATTATTAATCACTAAGGAAATTCGGGAAATGCAAGATTAAAATGAGCTATCCCTGCACAGGACCAAAAGGACTAAAATCAAAGAGACTGACAGTCCATGTCTCAGAGAGGATACAGATCAAACAAGACTGTCACTAACTGCTAGCAGAATAGAATAGAAAACTGCTTGAATAGCACGGGGCAGTTTGTCAAAAATGCAAACCTAATAAATAAGACACTCATGTATAAATGCCAAATGGTTTCTCTGGTGTGAGAAACTGAAAGTACAAATGAGGTCTAAAAGGCATAATAGGTAGTGTGAAATAAGAAGAAAGGGTCCAAAGGGGACGGGGAAGAGGAAGGGGTAGGGAAAAGGAATAAATATGAGAAAAGGAAAACATGGATACAAAGTCTTTTTAAATAGGGAAGGGTGGAGGGGGTGAAGGGAGGGCAGGGGAATGGGGAAAAATGAGAACCAAGACCTGTCATGTAAAGGTACGAAATCCCAGTGATGAATGTAACTGTACTGTATACCTAAAATGTACTGATAAACTCAATGAGAAAAGATGCAAACCTACATTTACTATGTGACCCAGCAGCTCTACTCTAGGTATTTATCTAAGAGAAGTGAAAACATAGACCTACAGAAAAAGGACTTTATTCATAAAAACTCATTCACAGCAGCCAAATACCGAAAACAACCCAAATGTCCACCGATGGGTAAATGGATAAAAGTGAGGTGTCCTGTTCATAGGACGGGATACAGCTGAGAAACAAAAAGGACTGGGGCTGACGGCGCAGCAGCGAATCCCGGGCGAAAGGACACACAGTGCATGGTCACTGGCTTAGCCTTCCTAAAGTGGGGGAACCGACTCACAGTGACAAAACACCGGGGCCTGCAGCGGGCTGGGGGCTGGCATGCGACGGAGCGTGAAAGCCATCCGGACCGTGATGAAGATGTTCTGCAGCTTGTTAAAATATCAAAGCGCACACGTAAGTGACTGCATTTCATTGTAAATAAATAAAACCTCAATAAAGTTGATTTTTCAAAAAAATTAATGAAGACCAGCTGCAGGAGCAGCAATACGCTTTCCCCTCAGATCCCGGATTCCCCGTGGCTCTGGCCTTCCAGAGGCGGTGTGCTGGGCGTGCTGACGGGCCTGTGCGCCCAGCCTGCCATCTGCTGTTGGGAACGTGCAGCTGGCACAAGCAGTGGCCTCACAAAGTCCTTGAAGTAGTACCTGAAAGGCCTGGGGTCTTCACAGCCATGGAGAGGGCGGGCGGCAGCTCTTGGAACAAAGATGATTCAGTAACGGCCTTGTCAGTGTAACCCATGTTTTCTCCCAGGGGCTGCACCAAGGAGAGCTGCTCTCCCGCCCCCTGAGTCAGTTAGGGCTCTGTGAGAGAAGCTGACGAAGTACACACAGCAGCACCAGAGTGCTAGAATCAAAAAGGAAAAAAAAAAAGGACATTGCGAATAAATATCCTCCCTGAAGTATTTTCTCCAACAGGTTATCAAAAAGTGAAAAACTTGGCTGCGTCCACCCTAAAGGTTATGACGTGCTGTTAGAGCAAAGGTGTATCTGGAAAGGAACTCTTCCTGAAGGTCTTCCATTTGAATTTATGAAGGATTTATGAATTTATGCAGGGTGGTCAGGGAGGAGTAAGTCAAACGATGAATTCAAAGATTTACTGGATAATTCCATACGAGTTCGCTACGCTCAACATTCTCACCAGCGCTCAGATTCAAATATTGTGGAAAGAGAAAAAGGAAAGTGAATCTCTTTGAGAATAGGGCAGAGCCCGCTGCTTCAGTTTTGTTTAGAATTCGCGAGGTTTTGGAGCCAGAAGGGACCCTGCGTCCAGTATTGGTGCAACGAGGAGGTGCACTGCTTGGGGAACCGCCCTCCCGGGGGCTGCTGGAACACATTTCCGGTGTGTCTGGGTAGGTCATGGAGGTGCGGCCTTGGGTTCTATATCTGCTCCTGGCCCCTTCTTAGCTGGACAGGTTAGCAACTCAGGGAGACTCTTGTCTCAAAATAAAAAATAGAAGGGAGGGGGTGGTTCGGTGCAAAGGCCCTGGGTTCAAGGCTCAGTACCTCTAAGAAGAAAGCTTGTCTGCAGCAGTCACTTTCAGCTCTGTGGCTGCAACTAAACCAGCCCCCGTTTGCCTGCTGTACTGTGTGCCAGACAGTGAAGCAACTTTTCCGAGACAGTGTATTCAACAGACAGCCAAGCATGAGGGCTCAGGAGACCCAAGTCTCAATCTGCCCCCTCAAAGACAGGGTTCAGGGATACAGTATGTGGTGATGTATGGCATGAGAAAAGGTGATTCGAGGTGAGGCCTTCAGTGGTCTGTGCGCACAGGATCAGTCTTCATAGCTCTTCCTGGGACGCGGGTTCAGAAGATGGCGGAGTGAGCTTCGTCTGAGGGAGGAGATCCCTCATCGGAGGACTGCGCAGGCCCAAGAGAAGAGCCAGTGATTTCAACCAAAGCAGCCTTCCAGTCTGTGACTAGTAACCTAGGCAACGGTGAGCTTCATGACCTCACATCAGAGGTGTCATGTACAGCAAAGGTCGAGAGGAACTAATAACTCATTGCTCAGCCCTGTGTCCTCCCAAATTAGTGATTTTCAAAGTCAACTAAAAGCAGGTAAAACTGGTGGATTCATTGAGGTTTCAGTCCAAACCAATAGGCACCAGTGGAAATGTCACAGAAGCACTGAGTGGACACCCAGGAGGATGAAAGAGGACTTGGGAAAAGGAACGGACTTGTCCAGGCCAGCCTGTCCTTGTGGGCAGAACCAGAACTGGGCTCCACTTTCTCCTCCTTCAGGGCCCTTTTTGACCCTTGGCAGGGCGAGGGTGGCATCAGGGATTTTCCAGAGGACAGAAGCTGGAGAGGGACCCAGCCTGACCTGACCTGCTCAGCCTGGCCTCCCAGGGTAGAAATAGATCCTCTGACTATTCTTTTTTGGGAGGAATCAGCTCCTAAACTAAAAGGCCAGTCCTCTAGTCTCCTACCTTCCCACACCTGTCCCCACCCTTAGAGCCTTCCCTAAGTTAAAGTCTGTTTCCCTTCTCTCTGCATGGACAGCTTTTAAGGGAGGTTATTTCTTCATTGCCTCATTCTTTCATTCACTTTTTTTTTTTGCACATGAATGGAAATACTCAGCTAAGAAAGCCAACCAACACCTCTCCCCTCAGGTTGACTTCCTCCTCCCTATGCTGCACCCCATCTCTCCAGCCAGAGAAGGAACTGCTACTACCGGGGTCCGGGCTTGTCCTCACTCCCACAAAATACACGCACAACCAACAAAAGACCTGAAGCGCTAAAAACGAGTTACTTTGATAAATACTTAACTGTTGGCCATGAGCGTCAGGCAAACTTTGGACCACGTCTTCCCGATAAGACCAAGAGTTGGGGGCCTTGGTGCGTCCTGAGGCTTTTTTCCCCCTTGATGCTCACAGTGTGCCCTCCTTTTGCCTCCCCGTGTCCTTGTGAGGGGCAGGATGGCGGTTAACCCGAGTAACCATCCTGACTAGCAGGACAGAGGGGAGTCCCGGGCTGTCTTCGCCAATCTGCTTCCCCTCCCTGGCTCCCTCCGTGAGCCAAGCCCTTTCGCTGCTCTTCCTGCTACCCCGTGTTTCTCTCCTGGTGAAGGAGAAAATATCATGTTGCAAGTTCCTCTGGAAGTGCTAAAGAGAGGAAGGCCCTGAATTCCAGAGGCTAACTTCCTATTAAAAGCATGACTACGGTAAAAATCCATGTTTATAAATAAATATTGTTAAAGTATATTGTGCTCCAAAGCATCACTCTATCCTGCAATTCATTACTTCTCTCCATACTCTACTTTTTAAAAAATGGCAGCTGTCCTTTTGACTCACAATAGGTCGGGAATTTCCTTTTCCGTAAACAACTGAGGTACGAGACTTACACTCCCAGAGACCTGGTTAGAGAGACAGCGGCTGCATTATGAGGAGTGACATTATTCTCTACCCGCTCTGTCTTCTGGGAGATTGTGAGAATGTCAGAAATGTGTGCAGTTCACTACCAGGTATTTCTTATATTTATCACTCACTCGATCTTAGTCACAATTCTTCAATACTTCAACTTACTTCAGCTTACTGAAATGTGCTGTAGTAAATATTTACCAAGTGGCATCATGGAGCTGTGAGTAGAAAGTTGAACCTTCTACTTTTAAAAGACTTACATTTAAATAGGACAGGCAGCATGTAGCGAATAATTACAATGCCGTGTGACAAGGGAGTCCTATTGTTATGGATGAGCAAGTTCGAACAACAGGGATTTGAGCCCATTTATTATAGCTGGTGGCCGAGGAGGGGCCAGCACCCAGAACATTTCCTGGGCAGTGGGAAGCGGTTTGATTTCTCCTTTTAAACCATGCTTCAGATGGGGAGGGCTCAGGGGAGAGCAAGAGGAACCTCACAGGAGCAGAACCATGCCGAGTTAGTGGGGGCACAAGGAAGTTCCACACGCACTAGATGAGCTACAGAACAGCCTGCGACTGCAGCGAGTTTACTGCCAAGCATGGTGTGGGGGTTTGGGGTGCTTTGTTCAAGCGCAAGCACTTTGTTCAAGCACAGGTACAAACTGGCACTGAGGCACAAGATGGAGTCGGGCTGGCTGTCACACTATTCCCATTCTTTCTTATGTGCATGGTATTAATAAACATTTAGCATTGTCCTTAGTCTTATTCAGGGACCTTTACCACCTACTCTTCATGGAGACACAAGGGGAAAAACTAATGAAGTGACGTTCTGTCAGAAACTTGAAGGCAGACAAGTTACTGATTAGACCTTTGAGGAAAGGAGGGGAGAGTTTTCTCCATACAGAACACGATATGTAAAATCTGGCTGCGTTAATTTCCAGTCGAGTGTGCTTATGAAACTTCATAGTGAGGGCTGGGCTGACGTGCTTGTCCTTAGTTCTACAGCTCTATGACAGTGATGTGCGGGGGAAAGGATAGTTCTCTTTCCCTGGTGTCTCTCCACTCCACTGGAAGTGGTCAACCTCTCCCTGACACACTGAGCTTGCTGAATGGAGTACTGCCCAACCGACTGTCTGCCCAAGGGGAGCTCACAGCAAATCACCTCTGTTATTCCTGATTTCAAAGTTCATCTCTTTGGACAAGCCATTCCCATACAATGGCATACTGCAATCATTACGATCATTGTAATAACATCACAAGAATAATCAAACGCTATTGAAACAAAAATGCACCAATTCAGGAAAGGTGTCAGCGACGGTAATATGCATTTGAGTTTATGCACATTTCTGATTTATGATAAAGATTATGCCCTGTGTGATTCCCTGAAAGCTATGACAGCCTCCCCTCTATAATCTGGTTTTTGTTTGGCAATTCATCTCCCCTTTTCTTTATCTTCAATTTTGGGAGGGAGGGAAATCCACGTCCCTGCTGCAAGCAGAGCCTATGCAGGGCTAAAGGCATGACGAACTGTCCATATCGGTCACTCCAGCTCACGTCGCACTGGCAGACTCAGCCTGGGCTCTTGGAAGGAACTGTCATGCAGCAATCCCCCCGTCCCTCTTTCGCTCTGCCGAGGCTGGCTACGTCCCACTCTCCCTTCTCCCGTCTCACTTGGTCTCACTCTGGCTGTTCTGGGAGCTTTCAGACTCTGAAGGAGACCATCCCTGCCACTGGTCTTCCTAATGAATCCGTGTGATTAGAAGCAGAGCCGGAAGCCTTTGGGGGAAACTACCACGAGGCACTGGGTTTATCCAACAATATGCTTACTTCAGATGCCTTCGGGAGAACTGACGGCAAGGTGCAACTAAAACTTTCCCTGCTCACTCCTCACTGGCTGGAGTCAATGCCCTGGAAGCACTGCTTTGTTCTTCCAAATCCACTATAAAGCTCAGATTCCCCAGGTAAAATTCCTCTGTCCATCTCTACAGTTGCTTTGGCATTCTTTATCTCAACCTGACCAATTTTCACAGCCTTCTAAGTACAAGATTACTTTGGCTTGTGTATCTTTGCTCCATTACATGGTGAGTTCTTTGTTTTGTCTTTAAGATAGGATCTCACTACATAGCCCAGGCTGGCCTCAAACTCATGGCGATCCTCCTGCCTCAGCCTCCCAAAGGCTAGGATGATAGGCATGCGCCACATGGTGAGCTCTTGAAGAAGAAAATGCCATAGTTACCTCTGCCTCTCGCATGCATATTAGAAGATCAATAAAACCTGGGGAGCTGGTCTGGACAAAAACCAGACAGGTAAGAAGACTGGTTTTATTTGGAATGTTGCAACAAGCAGCTGACCCCAAACCTGTAAAGATCAGAATGTCTCAGTAGGTGGTTTTACCTCGACCATTTATGGGTGGTGAAGGAGGGTCAGTAAGGTGTGGATGAGGCGATTTATACCAGGGGCAGTTTTGCAAGCAGGGCAAGTCTCAGCCTATCATCAGACTAAAAAAGGCTTTTCTCTGTGGTTAACTCATTTCAAGGGATAAACAGTTCTAAGCACAAGACAAAGAACAGAAAATTGGAATTGGAGCAACCCTGTCCTGCCTTGTCCTCACAGGAAAGGTCTTTGTCCCTGTCACAGGTAAATAAAGAAGCCACCCACAAGTCTTAGAGGAATCCTGAAAAACAATGAAGTTGTTCACTGGAACACAGAGGTGATGGGGTGGTTCTTTATCGTCACTCTTTTCTGGGAGGTCAGGGCTTAGGTAAAGCTCAACATCACCAAACTCAGAGAAGGCTGGGGATGTAGTTTGAGTGGTAGAGCCCTTGCCTAGCGTGCGTGAGACCCTGGATTCAATCCCCAGCACTACAGGAAGGAGAGAGAGAGGGACAGAGAGAGACAGAGACAGAGAGAGAGTGGCAGAGAGAGATCAAAATGGATGCCCACATTCCTTTCTCTCTCTCCTCTTCCTCTCTCTGTCTCTCCCTTTCACTGAAAATACGTGTGTGTGTGTGTGTGTGTGTGTGTGTGTGTGTGTTCAAAGGAAGAGTATTCCTGCTTTGTCCATCCCGCAGCTCTCTATTTATGACCCACAAAGAGAAAGCAGAAATTTTAGGAGTCACCTTTACAGTTATTGGACTTTGAAGTTTGCAGTATAAATATGAGCGGTCATTCTCCCATCAGAACCAAAAATTAGAGAAACAATTAAAATAAAGAGTGTTTTTGTGCATATCGGGGTAAAACAGTGATCACAAGGGCTACCAGCTGCAGAGTCACAGCAAGGAGATGACGAAGTCCAGTCTGGGTCAGCCCTGAGTGGCCCCTTACTCACATAACTACAGTTTGGTGGAGCTGAAACCTGTGACCAGGTTGTTTCCACAAGCACCAACCTGCCCTGCGGCTCCCCGGGCCAGGGCCCCTTGAGGACAGAGGACACTTCTGCAAGTCAAGCTTGCTCAGGAGCTGAACTTCTTCTCTCCCTGCATTTTCTCTTAGCATATACAGCTTTTTGCCTGTATTCTAGCCTAGAGTGGAGCAGAAAGAACCGGCAGGTTTGGGCTCAAGTGGAAAGATTTGGAAGGTGATGCTTGAAGTCTAGGTAGAAATTATATTCATTTTTATTTTTAGTCACTTTGTTTATCCGTAATAAGCAGCAAGTGACCAGGTCTGGGAATAATTACTTTAAAAAATATGGTTGTAAATAAAGAAATCCTTAGTGTTGTATTTGGGTGCCATGTTTTGTTTTTGTTTTTTTTGGGTGCCATGTTTTTGCTTTACTCCGATACCCATTTACCTAGTTCATGGTGCATAGTAGATGCTCGATAAATGGTTATTCATTGACTGAGTATATTAATTGCTTTTTAAAGGTATTTCTCTTTCTCCTCAATAGAGGGAGCCAGCTGTGCCTCCCAGCACTTTTGTGTGGTTTGTCAAAACATGGCCCATTTCGAGTTGGCCATCCTGATTTATTTGCGACTAATTTTTTAAGATACTTTTTTTTGTCATCAGTTTAGCAGGTAAAAGACTGCCTACAAGTACAAAGGACGCAGGCCACACGTACCGAAAGACAGCACAGGTAGATGCCCAGCCAGTTAACTGCTGGTCAGAAATAAGAAACTTTCTCTTGTGCTTGTTTGATGAAGTCTGGCGATCCCTTCACAGAGAATGAAGCTTCCCACACTACCGCTCCTTTTGGCCTTCGCATCCTGGGTCCTCGTCCACCTATGTGGACCCAGCTCACAAAGACCCAGCTGAACAAAGATGATATGGACAATTCCTGGAATCAGAGCGGGCCACACCAGATTAGGGAATGACCATACACACCCAGGCTTATTCCCAGAGATACAAGGTATGCGATGCTAAATAAAACAGAGCTTCCTGTTTTAAGAACAATGTTTTAAATGTAAGTATCACTTGGGGCATTGTCCCAAGGAGTAACTGACACCATTGGAGCTTTTCCCCAGGATGAGGCTTCGAGTTTGTTTGGAGTCTGGAGTACTTTTTCCTATGACTGAGGGAGTGAGTGCGCAGAGAAAATGGAAACTAGGCCAGAAAGAGAAGCTTCAAGCTAAAGCCTAGTCCGCCCCAGCTGCAGCTCTCAGAACACGCCAGAACCAGCCCAGCATCTCGACCAGCTGCTCGCTTCACACTGGGTAGCGTTAAGACACCTCAGGATCTTGCTCTGCTTTTTGGCCTGGAGGACATTGTCTAACTTTCCCCAGATGGGTTACAGGGTGGTGGGGACTTTTCCCTTTCATGTAATGGGTGCTAATTAACCCAATGAGCACTAATGTGGCCTGCACAGTTCTGCTAAGGATGACAGTGAAATCCAGATAATCAATACTATGATGTCTGGCACGCAGTTGAAACTCACTAGCTAAGGAGAAGAGCATTAAACTGTGACTCTTAAGGTAGAGGTTAGTTGCTAGGAACAGACACTGAAACGAAGGGGAAGATGGAACTAGCAGTAAAGACTTTAAAACAATTGTTAGCAGAGATAAAATAATACAGTTAAATGATCTCAGTTAACCCTAAAGAATGCAGGAAAGGGCCGGGGATTTAGCTCAGTGGTGCCACCGCCTGCCTCACAAGCACAAGGTCCCGAGTTCGATCCCTGATACCAGAAAAAAAAAAGGATGCAGGAAAGAAGGGAAAGGGGAAAAATAAGAGATGATCTGAGCTCCAAGTCAGATTGCAGATCTGCAAGGTGACGGCCTCTAAAAATTGAAAGCAAATAGCACAGGGTAGACTCACACCCAACTAAGGGCAAGTGTTCATGGTTTCTGCTGCTGTGTGGGGATTGTTTGTTTGGGGCTGTTGTTTTGTTGTTGTTGTCAGTGGGTTTTTTGTTTGGTTACAAGGTCTTGCCACGTGACCCAGGTTCTTTTCAAACACTTGGGCTCAAGGGGTCCTCCTACCTCTGTCTCCCGAGTGCCTGGCCTACAGGCATGTGCCGCCATGGCTGGAAGCAGTTTGACCAACTTGTCAGGCTTGGAAAGTTAAGTAGGGGGACAAAGGTTGGAAAGTTTGAAGCCAAATTGCACTGGGCCACAGACCACAAATTCTATACTGACGGCAGGCACTTGCAAAAAGATCTCAAACTCTATACTTGCTACAGGCACTTGATTGTGCCAATAAATAGCACAGCGTGTGAAAAGGGATGTGCTCTGGAGGAGCAAGTATAAACCGATTTACTTTCCACATGTTTTATTTCACAAGAAAAGCGAATCTGTCTCCCATCTCCTGATTTGTTTCCTTCCCGGTAAAGATTAGGACAGTCTTGACCAAGCATCTCAGTGCCCCGGGTCCTCAAGGCGTGAATAAGCCAGGTAACAAACAAAACATTAACCTTTATGCTCTACACTATAAATCTTTGCTTTTAAAAGTAAAAGCATTCTTGGAAACCAAAGAACATAGTGAGGAGTCTTCTGCTGTCATGAAATCAATAAAGAAATTAAAATCAACATTACTCAAAATGGTGGTTCTTGGGAGATACCTCCTTTATTATTGTCATTGTTATTTCATTTTTTTAAATGGGATTTCCTTCCTTTATTAAAGTTCTTATTTTCAGACATACCAGTTTGTACTCCTCATAAGAGGAATGTCATTAAATATACAAAAAAGATGAGTGTTTTTCTCCTGCTTCCAATATTTTTATCATTCTCCCTAGGGGATCGCAACATATGTTAAAACTTAACGTATACAATCATTGCACTTTCCCAAGTGGCAACTTTATAAATTAAAATTCCTTAACTAAATCCAGGATCAACAAAGTTGTTGGGTACTTCGGAATTTAAATTTTAAAACATATGTGTTATTAAACCATCTGCGCAACTTTGTGACTCAGACATAGCAATACAAATTAAGAGGTAACTCTTAATAAGATTACGATGTGGGGTATATGGAGATATATGTATATGTCTACCCATGTTATAAGTTCATGGGGTTTTGGGGGAGAGGAATCATATCTGACACAAACAATCAAGAATAACAATAATAATTCACTTAAAATTTAAACCTGGGTATCCCTTTAAAATTTTGATAGCATATTTCCTAAATGCTCAACGAAGCTGTTAGCTTAAGCCTAGGTAAGACTAAGGTTTAAGAATAACAGGGCCAGGGATTTAGCTCAGTGGTGCCGCTGCCTGCCTCGCAAGTGCAAGGTCCCAAGTTCGATCCCTGGTACAAAAAAAAAAGAATAACAGTCATTGCTGCCCAAAATAACACAAAACATGCTGTATGTTAGCAAAGTGTTTTAGTTTGGATAAGAGAAGTAACTTTGAGAAATGTTCTATAAATATTTAAAGAGGCAGTGAATTTTTCTTCCCCTGCTAAATTACTAGATATTTGCATGAATGTCACTTGGGTTTTCTAAAATGAGAACCCTGAGTTTATATTAAATATCTCTACAATATTTACGTTTTTAAAAAAGCATAAGGGAATGAGATACATGTGTAAAATACCCAATATCTAGATTTAGAGAAAAGTAAATGAATAACTTAAGGAAGCCTTGAACACTATTAATCCTTTCTCATGCAGGAAGTACGGACAGTGGCAGAATAGTATAATGATGACATTACTTGGTTTCTAAGGCACACAGTTAGCTACATCTACAGTGACGTTTACTCAATGGACTGCAGTAACTTCTCACAACTTGTACTACAACGCAGGTAGAAATAGGCAAATATTCACATAATATGTAAGTGTGTGGTAGAGAAGGGTATTTTGATTAAAATACATCTGCAATAAAATACACCCCACATCTGAAATTGCTTTGGAATTACTGATGTGTTTGGAAGAGTTTCTGTACAAAGATTTTTAAAGATGATACAGTGTCAGCATTTCAGAGGGTTCGGCACACTGGGTTCTGTTTTGTTTAACAGTGCCTCATTTCCACCACCGACAGCCTGATCTCCAGTCCCACTGTCACGGCCTGCTTTACATGCAGTCTTACTTTAGTGTTACCACACAAAGTGATTACATTATTAAAAGCCTCGAGATCACTCTGTTCAAATGTAACAGAGGTTTTAGTACGATTCCAGGAGCAAGGGGATTTTTCTCCAATGACTCTCAGGTTGATAAATTTGATTTTCCAAGTATTTTTCACAAAAGAACAGAGGATTAAGTCCAAAGATTTGTTCAAAAATGCCCAAACAAGTGTTCCCTCGGTGGACAGTCCCTGCAACTTCAATCATAACTAATCCATGGGGAGAAGAAGTACATTTGAGTCCACGAAAATCTAAGTTGGGGCTAAGAAAAAAGAAACTCTTCTTCTACTAGCAACCACAGCAAAGGCTCCCATTTCTGCTCCATGATAGTCTATCACATTTTGTTCTGATGTGTTGTAATAAAACCTAAGCTTGACATCACGCAAGAAGTGCTGTGCCCCCCTTTCATCTTGAGATGGTCCCATTGAAGGATTCTGAGAATTGAGAAGTTCAAAGAACCAGTGACAAAATTCTTCTCCTGGGCAGCAAAAATCAGCTTTTTCAGCTTCTTTTTGTCTTCTCTTGCTTGGTGTTGAAAGAGTTGGATGTCCTCCTTCTTTGTGACTGGCTCTGGCATTTTTTTCAGTTTCATCTTTGGTAGCTCGTTCCAGTAATCTGTTGCATGCTGAGTAAGATTGTTTTTCAGTAGCCGGAGATACACCAATCCCCTGTGTTGCCAAGTACTTAAATATGACTTCTCGGTGGGCCTTTCTACCCTTCAGAAGTTCTTCTACACTAATATTGCTCGAATAGCATCTCGGCGGTCGACAGGCTGCACCGGGCGGTTGGTGACAGTGTCACTCAGGGCCATGATCCCATCGTTGTCCAGTAGGATGAGCAGGTCCATTTCTGACTAACTGAGCCCCGACATCTTGACCCCCCCAGGGAAGTGGGGAGAGGACCACGCCAATAATGTCGCTACAGGCCGGCGCCTTGGTCTGTTATTTCCTTTTTTTAGTGGTCAGTGAGTATGAAAGTTCCTGGAGTCAAAGGCATAACAAAAGATAGAAAAGATATTGCTTTGCCTGAGTTTCATGAAACCGATATCAATCTTTTATTTTATAAACTTCAAGGTGGTTATTGCTTTAAACGCAGACTGTGGTGCATGAAATGTGGTGCTGACAAGATTACTAATAAGAGCGTTCACAGTGGGGCTGTGACCAATTCCCTCCCGCAGCTGGGGAATGGAACCCAGCAGAGGCCACAAAGCCATCGCCCCTGAAGACACACCGAGGTACAGGGTTTGCTGTTGTCTCCTGTGGATGAAAGGAAGTCCAAGGACTCACCTGCACCTAAGGAAGGTCTGGCCATGCTGAGGGTGAACTGGCTCAGATCTTAGAGTCAGGTCATAGATCTGTGAGGTGACAGCATTTTCAACAGCTAATCTCTAGACGCCACTTCTGGCTTACAAAGTTAAGGCCAGAGTACGCACCTACCCAGAGCAAGCATCAGTATTTGAAAACTGCTTTCCAAAACTCCAGTTCTCTTGATGTTAATCATGACCTTGAGAGGAGAAAAGGGTGTCATCGAATAAAATGAGTTTTATCTAAACTGAAAGATATAATTAGCTCACCAAGTAATAGATCTCACCCTACACGATTCATCTTTTGGCTTCTAACCATGTGCCCTTTATCTTATCCCACAACAGCTTTAAACAGAGAGAATATGATCTATTTAAAGGAAGCATCTGAGTCAAAGGGGAAATTGTGCTTTTGGATTTTCAAGAGGACTGGCGCTAGGGCCAAATTGGGAAAGTGGAATATAGGCTTGGCCCCAAGTTCAGATAAACAACAGAGTTTGCCCACCCGCTGGTACAGTTTATGCTCAGAAGAAGTAAAAATGGGTCCTGAAGCAACCTGAATGCCATTAGTATCAAGGATAAAAACAAGTCTTTATGTTGCATGACATCTGGGTCATTGCTCCATGGACTAGAGAGCAAAATCCTTAACTTCCAAAGCCCCCAGTACTTTGGCTTCTCTTGCCTTCCCACTCTGATGCTCACCTCCCACTTCATAACCCATGTGCTCCTGTCTGACCAAAGACTGTTCCCCCTGAGCCTGGCCAACATTTTCCCGCCATGTCACTGGTCAACCTGTCTTCTTGGTCCATGACTGTTTTCCTCCTTCATGTCCACGCATCTCCACGATGCCACGAAACACATTTCCTTCTTCTAGCTAAAAATGTTCTTCTCTTTTCCTCCCCTAAACATACTCCTCTTTCTCCTCAGCATTCTTTTTTTCTTTACAGGGGATTGAACCAAGGGCCTTCACACCCCTAGCCCTGTTTGTTTGTTTGTTTGTTTTTAGAGATGGGCTCTTGCTAAGTCAGTAAGTTGCCTGGGCTAAGCTCAAACTTGAAATCCACCTGCCTCAACCTCCCTGAGTGCTGGGAGGACACCAGCAACCCCTATGTGGCATCTCAAACGGGGTATTAAATAGCTCATTACGTTGCACACAATGTTTGTTAAATGTTATTTGTTTATTCATTTGATTTCAAGGCCATTTCTATAGTAAAACGCCTTTTCAGTCTTTATTCACTGTCAGAGCAATATTATCTGGTGCCAAAATAAATGTGTGGAAAAAGTGAGGACTTCTACATGCACTTGGGTGGGGGCAGATTTCTTTTTAACAAAGGGAAGCACTAAAGACCAAGACTCATCCCATTTCTCAATTCGGAAATCACCAGAAGAGCTTTGATCTTGAAGATAATGTTTTCTTCGTGATGTATAAAATTGTGTGATGTATTTTTAAAGCCCCTTGATGAAAACATGCTGAACCAAAAGGACATAGTTTCAATTCATTGCTTTAAAACCTTACTCAGTTGGCTACTAAAACACAGCCCTCTTCATGGCACATATTTAAAGCCATGAAATATTTATAATACACAGCCTGAGAGATGATATATAGTATATTGATTCTACAGCTCAGTAAATTCTGGATACAAAGACTTAAATTGATGCTCTCGAATTATCGTGTCAGTGCAAACAAATTTTCCCTTGAAAACAGTTCTTCATCTAATTTGATTCCCGTTTTGAAAGCTGATGTTCCCTATATATATCTTAGATGGCATAAATAAATCAAGGCTGTAACCCTTCGTAGCCACCACAGTTCACTCTGCCTCATGGCTGAATCCTTTCTGAGCACGTCAGACTGTTCCTGCTGCTGCTAACATGTTAAAGGCAGCCCATAAAAACGACAACTAAGAACATATTTGCTAAATGAAATTTTTTTAAAAAATCTCGGTCGGATTCCCCAGGGTTCTGAACCCTGGCTACTGTCTTGATGTTTCCCAGGAGGAGCTGGCTCCCTCGGTGAGTTTGCAAGCCGGGGAAGCTGCAGTCCGTGGCAGTAGATGTGAGTTGAAGTAGGACACGCCAAAGGCCTTTCTCTGTCAGCCGCTCGAACTGTTTCGCTAACTTCCATATTTTATCCATGTGCCTCCTTAAATCACCTCGCTTCTGTGACTTTCTTTCCATAGGCGATTCCACCATTGTCTTTTGTGCTGTTTTCCTTTCTCGCTCGGTGCCAATGTGTTCGGTAAGTATTTGTTGAGTGCGTAGAAAATCGTCGATGATGTACATGCCAGGTACGGGGAGGAAGAATAAATATGGGGTCTTCCTGCGAAGTTAGAAGTCCAGTAGGGAAGACGGGTCACCAGTGAAATCATCAGAAAGCAGGAGCTGACGCACAGATGTGTTCAGCCACAGCACGGGGAAGGAGGGGAAAAAGGATGACTCAGAGTCAGGGCTCTGTACTGGCCAAGTGACGCCTCGGCTGAGTTCTGAATGCTGAGAGGGAGGGGACAGGAGATGAGCGGAGAGGCGCCCACCTGGCAGCGCAGGCAGCATGTGCAGAGCCCCGCGGGAAGGAATCCGGAAGTCACTACTGGCTGCAAGAAGGTTGAGGAGAGAAGTCTGCAGAGCAAGGCCCCTGGCTCCATGCTCCAGGGGCTTTGAGAGCCACCAAAGTGTCGGAAGATCTTCAGCAGAAGATTGACATAATTGGATTGGGTTTCAAACCCAGAGTGACAATTACTGATGCAAGAGGAGGAAATGGCTGTAGAGCCACCTGCTGAGAGAAGGGAAATATGATCCAGAAGGTTAATGACGATAAAGCTTCTGCCACTGAGCCCTGGCGGTGTCCCTCTCTTGTGGCGCAGTGGACACATCTGTTTCTAGAGGAAGCCTCCATTTGGAATCATCTCCAAGTGGGTCCTCGGCAACC
Source organism: Fukomys damarensis (assembly GCF_012274545.1). Lineage (NCBI taxonomy): Eukaryota > Metazoa > Chordata > Mammalia > Rodentia > Bathyergidae > Fukomys > Fukomys damarensis. The sequence goes on along the minus strand of NW_022900920.1, from coordinate 26,500,074 downwards.
CCACCTTCTGGCCTGGGGCTCTCAGAGATCTCACCTCATAAGGACACAAAGGGGGAAACACCATCCATCCGCACCCTGACCTCTGGAAACACTTCTCACATTCGTCCCGCTCTTGCCATCATTGAGCTGCGCGTTCCTGCTGCCGAGATAATAGCAAGCTCGCACCCAGGGTTAATGGATGAGAGGAGGTTTGTAGCTGAGAGATTTGGAAATCCAAGTGTACAAACATATGTAAGTCGCTAACGCGAACAAACACATCCACTGCTAGGACAGGAAGTTAGCAGATTTATAAATTGCTGCTTAGAATGATTTATTTATGTCAGCAGTTGTTACTTTCCTTATGGAAATTTATACCATCGGGACATCGGGGCTACTTTCTTCTTTGTATCCGTGGTGCCCAGAATTGTGCCTGCCTGGGGTAGAAGCCCCACTCATTTCTGATCTATGATACCCCTTGCCATGGTGGCTAGGCATTACTAACACTACGACCACTTCCCAGACAGAGCTGTTTCACAGAATAACTGCAGGAGACAAGGCTTAACCTGGATCTCTGGTAAGGTTGATGGCTTGGGCCGCTTCAGTCCACAAACAGGAGGAGCACAACCCACTTCCCTCACAGAAGGGTTCTGTCCTCTCTCAGATGTGCCTGTTCTCTGGGGCAGGGCTGTGTCTGGCCAGAGTTCCTCAGCCAGGTGACACAGAAGTGAGCACACAGAACGAATGTGATGTGGGTTTGCTTTTTCTGATCAGTATTCTGGGAACAGTCTCAATAGCTGGTGGGAGAAAATAGCTCCCTGGTGCCCCTCCCAGCCCAGCACCAGAAATGGACCCCATCCTTCGGCAGGCTGTCTGGTGCCAGAACATTCTCAGCCATCCAGAAAGAAAGACTGTTGCCCAGATCTTCCAGAACATGACAGGGAGAAGAAAGGGGTGAGTGGAAAGCCACGTGGCTGTCATTTGTGAATTCAGGGTCCTTTCACCCACATGTTCACCGAGAGATGATCAAGCCGGTGGTCTTGCACTCCCTCTTTACCCCGGAAGGATGCAAAGCCCACTTTTGAACAGCTCCAGCTATAGTAAGTCCCTGCCCACCTTGACCTGTCCTCCCCACAACTTCCCCTGTGGGGAAAAGCTGGCTCCAGGCTGGAAGGGATTCTTGTCTTCTTACTTATGCAATGCGAGGCCTGCAAAGGAGCCTGGCACAAAGAGGCAACTAGCAAATGCCCATGGAATGAATGGATGAGTCTCAGTTCTGCCTCGTAAAGCCACATGGCTGAAGTCTGACCTCCTACATCCCACCTGCCAGACACCGCTGCATGAGCACTGCACGATGTATACCTGTGTGTTTACCTGAACTTCCTGCTACAGTATTTCTCTTAAGACAAGTCGCCAAGCCTGCACCATCCTGGCCTGTCTTCTCTGACTACAAATTGAGGCTCTCAGCAGCTTGTCTCCAACTAACTTTTTTTTTCCTGGTACAAGGCATTGAACTCAGGACCTTGCGCTTGCCAGGCAGGCATGGTGCCTCTGAGATACATCACCGGCCCAGCTCCAAATGACAGGGGCCACATTCATAATCATTTCTGTAATCTTCATGCTGCCTGGTACTGCACAATGTGTCACTGCATGCAGTAAGTGCTCAGTTAATGCCAATGAATGAAGCAGACAGCCTCTCTGTAGGACTGTACATTCTCAGCCTGGCTCAGCTAGGTTTCTAGGACAACAACTCCTCCCCTTTCTCTCTTTCTGTTTTGTCTGGAACATTCACCCTAAGTGAATCTCTCCCTCCTCAGGCCTAATTAGAGCTTGCTATTAATTCAGGAATCAACAAAAAAACACACACACTACATACTATAAAACAAAGTATTTTCCTAACGCCAGGGTTATTACACACACACACATGCTTCCACTTGTGCAAGAGGAAGGAGGACCCACAGGAGAAAATTAGAATGATAATGGAACAAAAGTAGAGACTTTGCACAAAGAGCGTGGGTACCTTATTCAAAATAAGTTAAGTGGAACCACTGATCCACACTCATTGTAGATTTGTATAAAAGTCATGATTTTACCCTTGCTTTTTTAAGTATCCTTTAGAAAGATAGGATGATTAATTATAGGCAGAGTGCCATCGAGTGTTTTCCATTAAAGGCAGACACATTTGTTCGACATGGAACGTATCATGGAATCGTGGTGAAGGCAGTGGGTGGGAGAGGGGCTGACAAGAGGAAAGTGACAGGCGGCCTATTTGTGAGTAAATGGTCTTCAGAGACGGTACGGGTAGAAAGTGGAACTGCCGTTGGAGAGGTTCGCACAAGGACCTTCAGAATTCTAATGTGGGGCACAGGAAAAAGCTGGGCAGGCTCCTAGAAGAAGGTGCCACCTTCTCTGGGCTCTGAAAGGGTGACAGACGCCAAGCATATAGAAAGGGGGGAGGTGACGGATCAGCACAAACGAGAAAGAAAGGGCCACTCTAGATAGCCACTAAGAGGAAGGGTGACCACATAGCTTAAAGTCCAAACCAGAACTCAGGAGAGAGAATGAGGTGCTATTTACAATTACACCAGGGGAACTGCGTCAGATGGGGCTGAGAGTCCACCTACGAAAGGACATTGGCAGATAAACAATCCGCGGAGATTCCCTTCTCCTCTACTCATCCTGGATATTATTTTGTACCTGGTTTCTTCCACTCAGCTTCATTCTTGATGCTGTGTATAGCGTGGGAGTTTGCAATCACAGTCCCCAAAATAGTGACAACACCGTTACGTGTGTCTAAATTAGATGATTTTCCTTTATCACAAGGTAAAATTCTTCCACCTGCTTTGTAATAAAATGTCTTCCTTAAAAATCTTCCTGTAGGGAGGGCAGAGGAATGGGGACAAAAATAAAAACCAAGATACATCATGTGAGGGTACAATATCCCAAGGATGAATGTAACTGTATCGTATACCTAAAATGTATCAATACACTTAATGGAAAAAAATCTTCCTATGGACTGGAACTTTGGTGTTTTGTTTTGCTGTTGATGTTCCGATCCTATTTAATAAATGCTATCTCTAAATGACATAGTGTCTGAGTCAGACAACACCCAAATGCAGACCATGTTGGGCTAAAAGGGCTCGAGGCCTCTGGGCACCAGGTTTCGGACCAAGCTGACCTTTCAGGGTCAGCTTCTTAGTCAGAAGCCCCTCTGATGGCAGAATGTGAGTGTCATCCTGCCTGCAGGTGCCTCCGAAATAAAACTCAACTTCTCCCGCCCACACAGTGACTGTCAATGGTAATTTGCCCAGCCCATTAAAACAGGCCAGGCGAGGTTTTGTCAGGCAGCGAAGCAGCCTGGGCATGGAGTGGGGAGAAGGAGGTGCCCAGAGGAAAACAGAACCTTCTCAAGGGCAGGAGCAGAGGGCAAAGCACGGCAGCATGAACTCAAGTCTGCTGTTCACAGCGCATGGCCCAGTGGAGTCCTGGGAAGAAGCGGACGGGCCGTGGGCCGAGCTGTGTCCTCAGAGGTCCTCAGAGCCAGAGCAGGGACTCAAGACAGGGACTCGACCTAAAGATGAAAAGGAAACACATTGCGCTGACTTTCCCGGCAGAGGAAGAAATAACAAAAAGTGTATCCGAATAACAAAAGTGTATCTGGGGAAGAAGCAAAAATCAAGTCAGTTGGCAACAATACCAGTCACTGTGGGACTCTGAGTTCACCTGCGGCATCATCCATCACTGCAAGCTCCCTGTGGAGAAAGCTTAAGAGAAAAATGATTCAGGGTTCTTCCCTGCCCTGAAGGGAGCCATAAAGTAAAAGATAAACAGGAAAAACAAACAAACAAAAAAAAATTTAAAGGGAATCCCAGCGCATCCAATTCTTCAGAAATAACTGTCTGTGCGATTAGACAGTGGGCGATGGAATCTTCCATTGAGGTCCATTTAACAAGAGGGAAGGTTTTCCCTTTCAACTTGGGCCTTCCTCCTCAGGAGTAGCTCAGGCTCCCTTGGAGCTCTCCATGGTAGGACAATTCCACCTACAACAAAGTCCATCGGAGGTTAGGTTTAGTAGCACCAGTTTGCAAAAGGACACACCAACGGGTTCTTTTAACAGACGGTGTCCTGGTCCGTCTGACACAGGATGTGAACACAACTTCTTAAAACCCTTATATATTGCATAAATCAAGACAGACGGCCGCATCTCTCTACAGCTGTTTGTTTTGCCTTTATTTCTGCAAGGCACTGTGTTGTGTTGCGCTGTGTTAAGTGCCATCCAGCTTTTGACACCCACTCCCCCACTTCTGTCAGCCCCTCCATCTTCTGCTTGGGAGAATTTCCCAACGCCTAGGGCCTTGCGGAAGGTAAGGGCAGCCCTGGTCAGCTCACCCTGCCTCCTCTGCCAGGGTGAGTGAAGGGGTCTCCTCGCTTCTCCGCCGCCTCTGCAGCAGCCAGCAATCCAGGCCCGACCAATCAGATGCTGGCTCTTGGGGTGCTGAGCCCTGGGCAGGTGAAGCAACGTCAGGGTTGTTGGAAGGGCACAGACAGCACACGGATGGCAGTATTTCAGCACCAATGTCTTGCAGTGCCTCCTTATCGGTGACACCCACAGTTTTCCATCAGTCCCTCCTCTTTCCACCTTTCTTCCAAAGCATGGGCAGAGTAGGCTTCTGATTTTTAAAAACGAGAACATATCTGGTCGCTTCTACAACATACTTAATGAGTCCACGTGTCTGCCCTGGAACTCCATCTGGGAAACACTGCAGGATCCTCAGTGATGGGGACCACGCTCTCTGTTATTTCTTCCTGTTCCACCAATGAAACAGACGCTCCGCAGAGAGTTGGGTGCCGTTAACCACAGGATGAGATGACCTTGGCAGTCGACATGTGGCAACTTAGCATGAAACTCACCGAGAAGAAGCCAAATAGAAGCCTCTTAAAATCACCTGGAGTAGATGTGGTTTTAAATAAAACCTAACGCTAACATTTTAAAGTACAAGGATATAAATAACTATACCTAATGTCTGCCCCATGAGAGTTTGGGCACGAAGGTATTTAACGTGAAGGCCACGCTGAACATTGTGACTTAGTTAATGAAACTTGCTCCGAAAGACCATGGGGAGCATCTGCGCCCATCCCGTCAGGTGTACTATTTCCTACACCTGTGTCCCCCAAACCTACCCTTGTGCCCAGGGGTGGGGGGCGACAGCTTCTCTTTCATTTTGTAGGTTCTTTTCACCCCTGCTGCTTCACGCTTCCTCGTCTCCCTGACAAAGGACAGGTTAATATCAATCCTGAAGCATGCTATTCTGAGCCACGATCATGACAGTGTTCTCCATGACAAAATCACCCGGCTTCCCGGCCTTCCCACCACATCGAGCTTATGCAAGGAATGTGCCCACATCTGCAAGTGGCCGCTGCCTAGCGGGCTAGGTGTGCACGGGGCGCGGAGAGCCAGTGCCTGGAGCCAGACTCCAGGTGAGCAGCTGGTTCCACCACTGCCTAGCTAAGTGGCCTTGGACGAGTCCTTTGTTTCTCTCAGCCTCAGCTTCTTTATGTGTAAAACTGGAGTGTTAATAGCACTCACCCTATAGTGTTTGGGGAAGGATTAGTGAAAAAATCTGTGTAGCAAATCTAGAAGAGGACCTGGAACTTAGGAAACGGCCAGCAAAAGAAATGCTATTGTTCTGCCTTTGATGTACAAACTGTGTTGGAGGCCTTTCCATCGGTCTCGACAGCAATCTCATAGATTCAAATGTTCCTCGTGCATTTGGTTTGGTTTTTGCAGATGAACCCCCTTCCTTTCCATATGCTCTGGGAACAAGGTGTTCAGGACTGCGAGGGGCTCCTCGTGTGTGTGTGTGTGCGCGCGTGTGTGTGTGTGTGTGTGTGTGTCTGGCTGGCTGGCTGGCTGGCTCCCCGTCCCTGCCTCCTGGGAAGAGAAAGATAAGAAGTGGATTGGCATGGTCAGAGATTTGAACATGAACGTCATTCCTTGAACAGGCAGCAAAACAAAAAATTGCAGTGACAGAGCCATGGCTAGCAGATGGAGGTAAGAGTTGGCTATCCAGGCTGATAGAACCACTAGGGAGTCCCACCAGGTATGAAAGACTGCAGGACTCCGTACACCAGGGTGGGAAAACATAGCCATTCAAGCAAAGAGCTGGTATAGTCACATAGGATACTCCAGGCCCAAGGAATGCAAAGGATAGGGGTTGGTCAGGAGAACGAAACTGGCTCTTTCATGCATGGGTAGCAGGCAGCACTGTCAGTGCTCCCACCCCTTTTGTGGGAGGAAGAAAGCGTAGTTCAGGGGACTCACGTACTAAGTCAAGGCCATCCAGTGGGCAGACGGTGGGCGAGGTCCACCCCACCAGGTCCCTCCCAGAGTCCAGGACCCACCTGAGAGCTGCATGGGAAACTGAACTGGATCTCGGGCAGGGAAAAGGACTCAGGAGCCAGGCCCTTCCTTACCAGTGCACATGAGGGGAAATGGGCTGACCGGAAGGGGACACTGGGGGCACATGCGTCCTGTGACCTGGATGAAACTAGTGCGGTGGGTGGGGGAAAAGGGAGCTCGTTTGGGGGCTGAAGAGATGAGGACATCCTGACAAGGAGGCGAAGGGAAAGGAACAAAGGGCATCTGCTGGATCATCTGAGGTCTCATCAAAGCGCTCTGTCTTACTGGTGCTGAGCTCCAAACAACCGAACCAACCAGACTACCCAGGGCTACCGCATACAAAGCCCGTGTGGAGAAAGAGTAGAAATATGGGTTCCAGAGTCAGAATGGACATTAACTGCTGGTGCTATTGCAGCAGAAAACTTCTATTTAAATAGTGGGAAGCAAGATGGAATGAACTCTGGTCCTTCTCTTCCTACTCCAAAGGTCAGAGTCCACATCATTTAAGACCAGATGAGAAAAAGAGAGTCAGCCTGGGGCAGGGGGGTGGTAAAGCAAGAGGAGACGATGTTGTTGATGGCGAAGTTCAGGAGCTTGAGGAACAATGCCATGGTCATTCTAGCATGGTAACCTGCTTTACAGAGGGCAGATCAGGCTGTCTCCCCAAGGAAATGGATTCACATGTCACTGGGGGAAGTCTGAGCCACACAAAGGATGTACCAGTGAGACAGAGCACTGAGACCCAAGCAGGAGATCCCCAGCAAGGTTCTGCAGAAGCCTCCACCTGTTCGCTTACATCAAAAAGCCCCCGGCTGTAGCCACATTCAGACGTGCTAGGTATTCACAGCAGGGCACACTCTGTAAGGGCCTCCTAAATGCATCACACCCAGACAGACGAGGCCGTTCAAACCGACCTCAGTCCAATTTCACCACTTTTTGGGCTGGGTACAATGGCTCTCAACACTGACCGGCAGTCACCCACCCGCCCCACGTCAGTATGAGAGAGTTCCGGAGGGTCTTCCTCAGGTCCTACTTCCTATCTGTAATTCAGACCACCACCCCCAAGCTAGAGGTCAAGGGGCTCTCTCCAAAGCACCACACTGCCATCTGCTGGCGGGATGCACAGGAAGTGTCAGGTGCCGCTGTGCCCACCCGGCAGGGAGAAATACGATCATGTTTTTCTCAGTAAGAAAAAAACCGAGCTCGACATGTCTGAATAGAGGAGCAGACACATTACAGCTATTCAGAGAAAATCAACTAAAAACACAGGTAATTGGAAGAAAGGGAGAAACATGGGCCGGGGATTTGGATCAGTGATTCCAGCCACCTGCTTCGCAAGTGCAAGGGCCCGAGCATGATCCCCGGTACCAAAGGGGTGGGGGTAGAGACATACATCCTGATGCCAAAATCAATCTGAAAGCAGAGACTTGTAGACCAAACAAAACAGGCACGGCACTTCATAAAACAGTATAGCAGCCCACAGGGCTGCCAGAAGTGCTGCTGCCCGTGTGGGCCATGTGGAACTAATTGCCAGTCTGGGATGTTTCCAAAAAACTGCAAAAGTGTGGCAAACTCAACCCACAAGGCACAGATCTAGGATACAAAGCCCCTCACCCCTTTTGCTTTCCTGCAAACAAAACATACTGCAGGCTGGCAAAAAAATTGCACTAGCACACACAGTGCTGAGTGACCAGGAGGCTGCTTTGTTTTGTTTTGTTTTGATCATGCGCCGCAGCAGCTAACTGGAACCTCTGGTGACAACAGGGTTAGGGACCGCGGCAGATACTCAGTGGAAGAGTGCACCCCTCCTACCCTGTGACCAGCAGCCTGAGAGAACACAGACCACCGAGTGGGATTCAAGCAGCCTTGGGCCACCCACAGGGCAACAAGTGGGAAGACCGCCCTCCCTCACCCTGTAGCAAGTGGCCACAAAGGGGCCAACTGTACGCAGGAGAGGGAGCAGGTCCCTGAGGGCCACAGTAACGGAAAGAGCCACAAGGGAGCAAACACGGAAGCCATGGGCAGTCCACCAAGGGACATCCAGAAAGCTGCAGGAGGAAGTCTGGCCGCAGCCCCACAGGCAGAGGCCAAGGCCAACCCCACACTCAGTACAAGTCCTACTGCAGACATGGTGGCTCTGGCCGAACACTGCTGCCAAACTCTGGGCACCAGAAGAATTTTACTGTTTTCTTTCTCTGTTTCTTTGTATGTTTGTTTTCGCTTATCTGTTTGGTTTGGAATTATTTTGTTTTTGTTTGGTGTTTTTACTTCTATTAATTTGTTTTGTTCATCTTATTTCTCTATCTCCTCAACTATCTTTCTTGCGTTTTTTTACATTTTCAAGCAAGTGAGCACTGCCTCTAGTCTTTCTGGTTCACTTTGATACTTTTTTTTCCCCCTCAATACCAGGGATCAAACTCAGGACTTTGCACTTTCAAGGCACGCACAGCACCACTGAACTAAATCCCTAGCCCGCTCTGATATACTCTGCTTTCTCCTTCATCCTTTCCTGCTCTCTTCTGTTTCCCAAAGCTTAGGTGATCATCCTTTGTCTTTCAACCTCACTTGAATCAAAGAGTTGGTTCTTTGATAGATTGAATAAAATTGATAAACCTTTATTCAACCTTATCAAAAAAAAGGAAAGACTCAAATCCATGCAATTAGGAATGAAAAGGGTGAAAGCCAACAGATCCTGCAGAAATCTAGATCAATACCTACTGTGAGAACCTTTATTCTAATAAGATGGAAAACAGAGAAGAAATGGACAAACTCCTAGATGCATCTGAATTACCAAAGCTGAATCAAGAAGATATACAAATGCTAAGTAACCCAATATCAATTAAATTGAAGATGTAATAAAAACCCTACCAACAAAGAAAATCCCAGGTCCTGGTTCTCAACATATATGTTCAAACTTTCATTCTTTAATCTCAGGAATGTTTTCTTAGATTACTGTAGTTTTTTCCTATTTTTTCCGCACCTTTGTTCTTTAGTTTCTTCCCTGAGAAAGCTATTATATATTTAAATTTTGTCCTGTCTTTTATATTTGTCGTTCTATTAATTCCTGTTTAATTCTTTTAATTTTCCTTATGCATCTTCTGTTTAGCTTAAGACACTGTCTATTGTGTTTCACTCTTGTAGTCCTAGTCCTTTTTTTTTTTTTTTGTACCAGGGATCAAACTAAAGACCTTGAGCTTGCAAAGCAGGTAGTGGCAGCACCACTGAGCTAAATCCCCAGCTTTCTAGTCTTTATTTAGAGTGATTTTTCTCATCCTTTATTGAGTTCTTTCACTTAATTTCATGTTTTTTCTAATTCCCTACTGAATGTTCTAATTCCCTATTGAGCGCTAGTCTTGCACTAAAGCATAATCACCATCTGTTCTAAAAGCATGTCTTTGGTGTGCTTTTGTTACTGGCAGGTTATTCTGCTCCTTGTTTTCCTTTTCACATTTACATAGCATTACATTTAGATTCTTTTCCTGCTGTTCATTTTTATGTAAAATTAACCATTCTGAAGCTCTGGAAGGGAGGGTGAACAGAGGGCGTAGATCAGCTAGGGCTCTAGAGCTCACTCCTGTTGATAGCATGAAGTGCTCAGAAATACAGCACCTACTTTCCCAGCTCTCCTAGCTCTGCCCTCCTCACAATGAGCCTCTGTATCTGCCCTGCCCGTCGGGCTCCTAACCCCAGCAGTGTCTCCTCACTGACAGGCCTTGTCCTGGGAGCTCTGGGGTTGCAGTCTGCTCCAGCCCCTGCTCCCCCTACCAGAAACTCGCCCTCTGTCCCCCAGTTCCCATCACTCTTCTCCACCGGCTAAGACTGAGTTCCTGGAGGGTATTTTGAGGTTCTCCTAGTCTCGGACCTCTGAGAACCGTATCGCTTCATACAGCTTCCTCCAGCAAAGATGCTCCCTGCACACTGGCTAGGTTCTTGCTGTCGCTGAGTGTGTGTAAAGGTGTGTGTCACCTACATTTGGTGTAAATCTCACCCGCACATTTTAGTTTGTTATCCCAGATTTCCTGTGCTTTCATGGAGAGATGACAAGTATTTGCCAGAATCTGTATTTTGGTTGTTAAAATGCTGACCCTGTGAAGGTCTTGGCCTCTATAGTCCAGCTATTTGCAGGAACTAGCAACCACTTTAAAACTGTCAAGCACCCCACATCCTCTCCAGAGGCCCTGGCTTCCCCACCATCACCCCACTCCCCATTCCCAGCAGTGCTTGAGCACTGAAAGGTGCTAGGAACCTCATACTGAGTCCCTGTGTCATGACTGGTTAGATCCCTAGCTCCTGAGAACCCCAAGAACAACACATGCCCCATGGCTCATTGATACATCCGGGCTCCCTGCACAATGGCTCACTCCCAAGACACAGTCAGTCTGATAAATGACCATTGTTACTGCAGGCAGGCAGACACCAGACACTGGGGTAGCAGGGCAAGCTCCACTCCCTGATCCAAGCATCACAGAAGGGCAAGAGGGTGAAGAGATCGCCTAGAATCCAGCCCCTCCGGTGTTCAATGCAGGGGCACTGCATCTTGTAACTTCCCTGGAATCCTCACTACCGGCAGGTAAAACTCCTCCAGGGAATAAGTGAGCAAGCTAGAAGAAAGATCAGGTTCCTTAGGTATTCTATAATTTAGCAGAATGCCCGTTTGCCCACCCAACATTACGGTATCATTTATTTTAAAGGGAGGAGGAGTGAACCCTTCGGCCCACATTTTTATCTCACCATCTTTGATCGCTGACACACTAGTTTTATTCTTGTCCTCAGTACTGATGGGGCCACCTCGCCTAGTTTACATCTCTTGGACTTACTAATACCAAGACAGTGCAGAACAGGCAGGAGGCTCCAGGCACCTGGCCCCTGTTAACTTCACTTCTCAGGCTGGAGCCAATTCAGTCAAACTGCTCAGAGGCCGCCTTGGGAAGTGACAAGCCTCACAGCCGGATACACTAGCAGGATCTGCTGTCACACTTGAGTTGTGGTCTGGATAAAAATATATCCTATTACTGGGAGAACTTGCTTCTGTGCTTTCCCGATCTCATAACAAATATATCCTGAAAAGCAGTAGTACGTCTTGTTTCCTAACATGTAGCAAGTTGGAATGAGGGATTCTTGCGTTTAAAAAAACAAAACATAAAATGTTGGCAAGTTTACTTTTACGTATGCTGTCATGTTAGGTTTACTCTGCTAGTGAAATTTTCTTTGCTGCCACTTTGGTCTTGAACAGTAAATACAGATCAATTCAGTTTCTGCTCCCCTATTTGCAAAAAATAATGAACACCACCAGCCATGTGCTTCATGCTTTCATGAATGGCCAAAGTGTGCTTATGTTTATTCATAAGATATGATTTAGGATTTAATGAGAGGGAGAATTCTGGGAAGATGGCAGAGTAGGAAACACCAAGAGTCTGTATCTTCTTCACCTAGTTAAGAACTGCACTGGCAGAATCTGTCTCATGCAACTATTTTGGGATTCTGGAGTCTATAGAAGGCTTGCAATTTCCAGGGAAGGTTTGGAAGGTAAAGCAAGGCTAATTTTGTTCATTTTCAGCTCTTAGCGCAGTGGCAGCTACCCATGTCCCACCCCAGGCCCCTGGCAGACCACCGTACATACACATTCCCAGAGGAGACCTTGGGGAAGCTGGAGTAGGCAAAAAAGGCCTCGTCCTGCAAACACTTGGGATGTGTGATCTGACTGCTGATGGCTTCTTCTGCCCAGAGGTGCAGAGACAGGCAGCTACTGTGGATGGCACCTCCGCCTCTTCTCTCCCTCCAGCTGAAGTGAGTTCCAGGGGACTTAAAACAACCAATATCCCTTAACCTCCTCTCAATTTTCTCCTTCTTCCTTTTTTGGGAGTCAGATGTTAAAGACTAAAAATTTTTCTAAAACTGTATATTAAAAATATATACAGGGCAAATGCCCAGGAAAAGGCTCAGTCTTAGAAAAGGTCACAGCAGCCTCAAGCTGATACTTGAACTTGACTTCAGTAACACAAGAAAGACAATCCTGGGAAAGGAGAGAATCTGATTTGCGGAGTTAACATATTCTTAAGTTTGAATGTCAAATTTTCAACCAAAAAAAAAAAAGTCACAAAGCATATAAAGAAACAGGAAAGTATGACCCCTTGAATGGAAAAAAATGTATCAAAAGAAACTATCCCTAAAAAAAAACTTAATGACAGAACTAGAACTACTAGACAATTAGACTACTAGACTTTAAAACAACTATCATACAGAGAGTCGGACAGCAAAAGAAAATGAAATTTGAATGGAAAATAGTATTTGAACAATATGACTGTTAATCCTGGTAGGTCAACTTCATTGGATTAGGAAATGCCCAGCAGATTAGACACTGAGTTCCCGAGCAAGTCTGGGTGGACCACAGAGGCATGCATGGCCTTGGGGACTGTGCACAGCTCCCAGCCTATTCCTCTCTGGCACTGCTCTGGTTTCTGGCCACCTTTAACTAAGCAGCTTTGCTACACCGTGCCCCTTTTCCGAGAGGTTTCTGCCTTGGTGCCTGCCAAGCATTCATTAAAACTCCAGAAACCATGAGCTAAATTAACCCTTTCCTCCTTTAAGTTGAGGGTGTCAGGTATTATGTTCACCAACAGAAAAGGTGACTAATACAAACAAAATGGAAATCTAAACGGGTTTTAAATAGGAAACCTAAAAAGGAACCAAAAGGAAATTCTGAACCTGGAAAGTATAATAACTAAAAGAAAAAATTCACGAGACAAATTCAAAGGCAGATTTGAACAGAAAGAGGAGAAACTTAATAAATTTGAAAACAGAACAATGGAAATCACTGGGTCTGAGGGACAGAAAAAAAAAAGAGTAAAAAAAATTAAACAGAGCCTAGGGAACTTTTGTAACAGCATCTAGGAGATCAGCATTCACATGTGGCGGTCCCATTAGGAAAAGAGAAAAAGAGGCAGGCGGAATATGTGAAGAAATAATCATTAGGAAATTCTAAAATTAGATGAAAGACATAAATATAAACATACAAGAAGCTCAATAAACTCCAGAAATATTAACTTAAAGGGACTCATATAGACTTATATTTAGACTTTCAAAAGCCCAAAACAAAGACTCTTGAAGGCAGCAAAAAAGCAATAATTTAAAACATACAAAGATCCTTAGTAAGATTATCTGAAGATTTCTCATCAGAAACTTTTGATGCCAAAAGACATTGGCCCAACATATTCAGTGTGCTGAAAGAAAAACAAAGAAAACTGCCAACCAAGCAGCTTATTCTAGCAAAACTGTTCCTCAAAAGTGAGAAAGTAAAACATTCCCAAAATAAAAGCTAAAGTACATCAACAGGACATTTACCTTGCAAAGAAGTGAAGGGTCTACAAGGTAAAACCCAAAGATATTGATCATTTGCAGCCATATGAAAAAATAAAGATCTCAAAAGGATAAAACATACAGGCAACTACAAGACCTACTGTCATTGTAACACCGGTTTGTGACTCCACTTTTCGTTTCCTATGTTGAGGCTAATCCTTTTTAAAATATTAGTCTAAAAGCTAATTATTGTTATTGTTAAATTTACTGAGACCAGCCAGGCATGGTGGTGCATGCCTGTAATCCTAGCACTCTGGTGGCTGAGGCAGGAGGATCACCTTGAGTTCTAAGCTAGCCTGGGCTACGCAGTGAGTTCAAGGCCAGCCTGAACTGCATAGCAAGACCCTGTCTCAAAAAATAAAATAAACTTAATGAGGCAGTCTTTAAAAAGAACATCACCATACAATAAAAGTTTAGTCTTTAAAAGGAATTAGATCTTTATGTGTCAACATGAAAAAAATAATTTGAATATATTGCCAAGTTAAAAACACATCAGAGATGGAGGTGTAGCTCAGTGGTACTTACCGAACATGTCCAAGGGCCTGCATTCAATTCCCAATACTGGAAAGAAAAAAAAAAAAGTACAGTAAAACCTTGGATTGTGAATAATTTGTTCTGTGATCCACAAGACAAGCAAACGTTTCTAGTAAATCTTAATAAATGACTGATGTCTTGCAATACAAGAAATATGTGATGCCAAACATCACATGATCACAACTGAGCCAAGAGTTCTTCTCTCTTGCTGCAGGATTATGGGTGATCATCTCCCAACATGAGGTTGTAGAGGAGATCTCATCTGCAGAGGAAGTGAAAAAGGCAGAGGAATCCCTCACTTCAAGTGAGATTAGGGAGATGTGGAAAATGTGGGAAATGTGCAAATTTTATAGAAAAGCACCTCCCAAAGCCAGGTGTAGCAGTGCATGCCTGTAATCTCAGCACTTGGGAGGATAAGGCAGGAGGATCATTCAAATTTAAAGCCAGGCTGGGCTACATAATGAGTTCAAGGCCAGCCTGAACTATGTAAAGACCCTGTCTCAAGAAACCACATGACGGCTTAGAAGATTCAACAGTTCCATACTACTGCAGCTGTCTCAAAACAAAAAATAAAGTGCCACCTGAGTAAGGCTGTAGCAGCATGAGTGAATGATCTGTTTAATGACTGTATGTCACATTTCTGCAAAATCCTCAAAAGGAGGCAAAAGTGTCACTGGATAGGTTCCTTGTTAAAGTTCATGAAAAGAAAGATTTCATTGAGCCAAGAGAGAGCAGTGGTTCTGTCAGTGCTAGTGAAAGCGCCCTACACAGTAATGCTCCTCTCCTCACCCTCACCAGCCAGGAAGGTCTTCAAAGATAAGTGCAGGTTTATTTTTTTCTCTATATTTTGTATGTTATCATTTTGTATTACATTACAGTATTACAATCATTTTATATGAATATTTTTGAGTTGTGGAATGAATCAGCTGAGTTTCCATTATTTCCAGTGTGGAAATTCACTTTGATATACAAGTGCTTTGGATTATAAGCACATTGCCAGAATGAATTATGCTCGCAAACCAAGGTGTATAGAATAATCCAATATTTGCACATAATATATATGTTCATGGGTGTACCATATATACTTTTTCATATAGATATGCACTTATTATGTATGTGTAGATATACACACACAGTGATTCAATGTTTTGTTGAATGCTGAATACAAAGAAAGAAGTTGGCAAAAATATGTAATGTATAATATTGGTTATATCTAAAGAGAATATCTTTGAGTTCCTAACAAAGCAGGCTGTAAGAATTTGGGTATAAATGATTTCTTGGAGTAACACTGATGAAAGTAAAGAAAAACAAGGCACAGATGAGAAAGAAAGAAAAACAGTCCATTACTGAGCAAGTTACCACAGTGCGCAGGGAAGGCTCAATGCCACTGTTAACCCCAGGAGACAGTGTAGGACATATTCGACTATTTCAGCCAAAGGATAAGGAATTCTGCCCGTTCCAACCATGCTGGTGTGAGGATACAGGAACACTAACTCTCTTGGCCATGTGTGTAAGGGAAAGGTATACCACAGGACAGATATAGGAAAGGGGATGGGAGTTGCCAGAGACCCCTGCAGGGGTCCTGGCCTCCTGAAAGCCAGTACAACATAGGTAGGAAAGTGGGACTTAAACACAGAGAGAGAGAGAGGGACGAGAGAAACTGGGTCTTGGGCTGATCTAAGCTACCCTGTGCAGCAAAGACAAAGACACCAAGGACATCCAATGTTTATTCAGTACCAGCATGGGAAGGGGAGAACTGGGCAGGCCTTGAGCACCTGCTGATAACAAGTATCCAGCAGGCAGAACTGCAGAGTGCGGGCAGAGCATATCTTTGCTGAGGAGAACAGCTAATTCAGAGAGAGGAATTTAGATGGAGTCAGCTGACCTTGACTAGGAGTGAACTCAGCCAAGCTCTGCTACTTCCAAGGTAGTACAGCTGAATTATGGAGGGGCAGGATGTTTGTGACACAATGGCCTGCTAATACTGGATAAAGGTGTCTGCTACAGACAGGAATCATCACTTGCCGCAGAATACTGTCTACAAATCAGAGAATGAGTGGTGGCGATATGAGTGACTCGCATTAATACCTATAGGTGGGTTAGAAAGACTGTCATCTTGAAATAATTTGTCCTTTTCTTAATTTATCAATGATACTTAGCTGGCATGGCATGGGAGGCTGAGAAAGGAGGACTGCCAAGTTCAAGGCTGAACAATATAGCAAGACCTCTCAAAATACAAATGAAAAAGAATTGAAGATGTAGTTCAGTGCAAAGGCCCTGGGTCCAATCCCCAGTACCACTGAATGGTGAATAAATATTAACAATTTAGGTCTGAAATGTCCCCCAAAGGTCTCACGTATTTGAAAGGTGACTGTATCACAGGGCACCATACTCATCTTGAGTTCAGTAGCTAAATGTGTGACTAAGAGGTGGGATGGGGCCTGAAGAGCTAGGTCACTGCCTCACCTTTCCAGCTGGTATGGACAGGCAATGTTTGCCCTAACACTGTGGTCACTTTACCAACTCCCACTTTCCGGGACGCTCATAAACCCAGCTAGGCAAAGGAAACCATGACTTGGGGTGCACAGAGGAACATGGAAAGTGTGAGATGGTGGAGCCATAATCAGAAAATACTTCTCCACCACACATCGTAGTCAAAATCCCAGAAGCCCACACAAGGACAGAATGTTAAAAGCTGTTAAAGAAAACCAACAAATCACTTATAAAGGTAAATCCATTAGAATTACAGGAAACATATCAGCATAGACCTTTAAGGCCAGGAAAGATTCAAGTGAAGCGTTCAAAGCCCTACAAGAAAACAACTTCCAACTCAGACTGATATATCCTGAAAAACTGTCTTTCAAAATTGATGGGAGAGGGTCAGGGATTTAGCTCAGTGGTTCCACTGCCTGCCTCGCAAGCACAAGGTACAGAGTTCATCCCCCAGTACCAAAAAAAAAAAAAATTGATGGAGAAATTAGGTCTTTCCATGACAGAGAACACGTTAAGAAATTCATGCCCACCCAAACACAGACTCAGAAAATTTCTCAAGGATATCCTAGACCCAATGGAAACAACACCAAAAAGTCTAATAGAAAGAATACACCAAAAGGGGTAAAAAGTGAAGAAGTGGGAGGGGGCATCAGCACCTGGAAAATAATGTGACGATAGGAAAAAGTCAATAGCTTTCAGTAACAACTCTCCCAGTAGTCTCAATTCCTCATTCAAAAGACACACATTGGCAAAAGGGATCAACAATATGCTATATATAAGAAACACATTTAATCCAAAAAGAAAGTTCACAGACTAATAATCAAAGGATGGAAAATATTTCATGCAACAGGAACCTGACAACAACAAGCAGCTATCCTTTTTTCAGACAAAGTGGACTTCAAGCCAAAACTGATCCACTACATTGGCTAAGGGAACACTTTTAACAGAAAGAGATAACAATTATAAACACATACACAAACACCACCAAACTCAACTTCATAAAACAAATACTACTATATATGAAGATCCGATAAACATCAACACAATTATAGTGGGAGACCTCAATACCCAACTATCACAAAAAGATCAGAAAAAAACAGAGTTGAAGCAAGTTATTTTAAAAAATGGTCATAATAGGTATGTACAGAGTATTCCACCCAGCAATAGGATGCACATTCTTCTTACCAGCACATGGAACTTCCTCCAAGAGACCACAGAGAGCAGTGGTGGCAAACAATGGCACACGGGCCACAGCACTCTGTGTAACTGAAAGCTCTAAAAGGTTCACTATCACTGCCGTCAAGCATGCTTAAGAAAATGCAAAAGAATTAAAACTGTCCCATTCATATTATCAGATCACAGCACAATGAAACTAGAAATCAATAGCAAACAAAACCACAGAAAATATGCAAATGCATGGAAATTAATACCACTCGAGTAATCGATGGGTCTCAGAAAAAACATCAAGAAATTAGTTCCTACCATCAAATAATAATGTCAACACAATATACCAGAACCTATGAGATCTATAAAAACAGTCCTAAAAGGGAAATTCACAGGTGTAAAAACCCAAATCTGAAAAATAACTCAAATAAATACAGTGGTACTTTGATTCACAAATGATTCTTTCCATAATTCTGGTCACAAACCAAGTTGGACAAGAACCGAATCAAATTCAATGGTTAGGTCCAAAGTTGACCTCATGGGGAAATTTGATTGGGCTCTTGTCCAGCTCAGTTTGTGACCAGAATTGTGGAAAGAATTAAGTTTGTGAATCAAGGTACCACTACCTGAAGATGTACCTCAAGGTCTTAGAAAAACAACAATTCAAATCCAAAGCTAGTACAAAGAGAAACACAATAAAACCTTGGTTTGCAAGAATAACTCATTCCAGAAATATGCTTGCTATCCAAAGCACTTATACATCAAAGCAAATTTCCTCACAATAATGGAAGCTCAGATAATTCGTTCCACAACTCAAAAATATTCATATAAAAATGATTATAATACTGTAGTATGTTGAGGATTTAGCTCAGTGGTTCCGCCACCTGCTTCACAAGCACAAGGACCCTAATTCAATTCCCAGTACCAAAAAAAAAAACTGTACTATAATTCAAAGTAGTAAACACAATACAAAATATAAAGAAAAACAAATTAACCTACACTTACCTTTAAAAACCTTCGTGGCTGGTATGAGGGTGAGAGAGAGGAGGGTTCTTAAGTAGGGTGACTTTCATTAACATTAAACAGAATCACTGCTATCTACTGGTTCAATGGAATCTTTTTCTTTTTGTGCAGTTTTAACAAGGAACTCATCCAATGACACTTCTGCCTCCTTTTGCGGATTTCATGGGAATGCCATTAAACAGAATTTGGTGGGGGGGTACCACCAAATTCCAGTCTTTGCGCATGCAAAGCAGGTGGTGGAACCACTGAGCTAAATCCCCAGCTCTCCATTAAACAGATTTATTGCTCATACTGCTACTAACTTATCCAGATGGTGTTTTTCTACATAATTTTGCAATTTCCCACATTTTACACATTTCTCTAACCTCACTTGAAGTGAGGGATTTCTCCACCTTTTTCTCATCCTCCTCCGCAGACGAGAATTCCTCTCCATCCTCTTGATGCTAAGAGATGATTACCCACAATCCTACAGCAAGAAAGAGAACCACTGGTTCACTTGTGATCACGTGATGTTCGGCATCAGATACTACTCTACTTGTGTTGCATAACACTGCTCATTTATTGAGTTAAGATTTATTAAAAATGTTTGCTCATCTTGTAGAATACTCACAGAACAAGTTACTCACATGGTTTTACTATATAAAGATCAAAGCAGAAATTAATGAAATTGAGACTAAAAAAGAATACAAAGAATCAAAGAGCCGGTACTTCAAAAAAACAGAAAATCCTTAACCAACCTTACCCAAAACCGAAAGACACAAATCTAAGTAATTAGAAATGAAAAAAATAAAATCACCAAAGACATTACTGAAATCCAGAGGACAATTAGGAACTACTTTGAAAACCTGTACTCCAATGAAATGGATAATTACTAGATACAGGAATCACCAAACCTGAACCAAAAAGATAGAAAAACGCCAAATAATCCAGTAACAAGAAATGAAATTGAAGCAGTAATTTTAAAAACATACCAACCAAGAAAACCCCAATACCCAATAGATTCACCACAGAATTCTGCAAGAACTTCAGGAAAAATCTAACACCATACTCTTCAAATTCTGTAATGAACTGAAAGGGAAGATGTATTCTCAAACTCATTCCTAAACGAGAGCATTAACCCAATTCCAAAACCAGAAAAGGACCTAACCAAAAAAAAGAGAACTACAGGACACTCTCTTTAATGAATACAGAAAAATTCCCAACAAGATACCAGCAAATAGAATGTAACAAATTATCAAAAAATTCATACATCATAGCCAAGTAGGCTTCAACCAGGGATCCAAGGATAGTTCAAAATATACAAATCAATAAATACACCAAATAAACAAAGGACAAAAAATCACGATTATCTCAATTGATGTATAAAAAGCCTTTGACAAAATCCAACATCTATTCATAACAAATGAAGAAAATAGATATAGGGCTCAGGATTTAGCTCAGTGGTGCCACTGCCTGCCTCGCAACCACAAGATCCTGAATGTGATCTCCACTATCAAAAAAATAAAGAGAGAAAGAAAGAATACAGATATACAAGTAACTTATCTCAATCTGATAAAAGCTTTTTATGACAAACTTACTGCCAAACAACATACTCAATGGGAAAAGCTAAAAGCTTTCCCTCTAAAGTCAGGAAGAAGACAAAGGTATTCACAATCAGCACTCCTGTTCACTATACTACTTGAAATAGTAGCCAGAGGAATCAGGTAAGAGAAAGAAACAAAAAGAATACCGAAGGTAAGTAAAAAATCAAATTATCAATATTCTCAGACAGCATGGTCCTCTCTCTACATAGAAGAACCAAAAAACTTCCACCAAAACACTCCCTAGAATTAGCAATCAACTTCAGGAATGTAACAGGACACAAAACCAACACACACAAATCATCAATAGTATTCCTGCACAATAAAAATAAACTAAAAGAAATTAGGAAAATAATACCATTTACAACAGTTATCAAGAAAAATTACTTAGTATCAAGAAAAATAACCTAGCCAACAAAGTAAAAGATCTCTACAGTGAAAACTACAATACTCTGAAAAAGGAGAATGAAAAGGACATCAGAAAATGAAATAAAATCCCCCATTCCTGGACAGACAAAACCGGTATTATCAAAATGGCCATATTTCCAAAACTGACACACAAATTTAATGCAATTCAAATAAAAATACCAATAGCATTCTTCACAAAACTGGAAAAAACAATCCTAAAATGCATATGGCACCAGAAGAGATCCAGAATAACAGCATTCCTAGGCAACAAAAGGAAAGTAGGTGCCATCCAATCCCAAACTTCAAGTTATAATAGAAAGCTACAGTGACAAACACATCATGATACAGGAACAAAGTAGACATGTGGATCAAGGGAACAGAACGGAGGATGCAGAAACAACCCAAGCACACTCAACCATCTGATACTGACAAAGGAGCCAAAAGACAGTCTCTTTAACAAATGGTGCTGGGAAAACTAACCACATGCAGAAAAGTGACTGCAGATCCTTATCTTTCACTATGTACTAAAATAAAATCAAAATGGATCAAAAATCTAAATGTTAAAAAAGAAACAATCTGCTGGAAGACAAAATAGGGAAAACTCTTGAACATCTACATATAGACAAGGACTTTCTGAATAGAAGCCAAATTGCACTATAAATAATAACAAAAATCAACAAATGGAATCATACCAAATTTAAGCTTCTCCACATGAAAGGAAAAAATCAACAGAAGAGACAACCTAAAGAATGAGAGGACTAATGTCTAGAACATATAAAGAACTCAAAAAAATTAGGAACCTCCCCAAATAAAAAACTCAATCAAAAAACAGCCAAGTGAAATGAACACTTCTCAGAAGTACACACTTAATACATGAAAAAACTATTTAACAATTCTGGCCACTACACTAGCACAAATTAAAATAACACTGAGAATCCATCTTACTCTAGAAAGAATTGGCTGTCATCAAGAAATCAAATAATGGGCCGGGGATTTAGCTCAGTGGCACAGCGCCTGCCTCGAAAGGGCAAGGTCTCAAATTCAATCCCTGGTACCACAAAAAAAAAAAAAAAAAAAAAAAAAAAGAAAGAAAGAAAGAAAAAGAAATCAAATAACAAATGCTGGTAAAGCTGCAGGAGAAAAGGAACCCTTCTGCACTGTTGGTGGGAATGTAAACTACTACAGCCATTATGGAAATCAGTATGGACCTTCCTCAAAAATGAAAAATAAAAATTCCATTCAACCCAGCTATTCCTCTTCTAGGTATCTTCCCAAAAGAATTTAAAAGTATCATATTACCGTGATACATGCATACACATATTTACAGCAGCACAATTCATAATAGCTAAATCTTGGAAGTGGCCTGTAATAATTTGTCCATAAATGCACAAATGAATAAAGAAAGTGTAGTATTTATGCACAATGGAGTACTACTCTGCCATGAAGATGAACTTAAGTCATATGTAGGAAAATGGATGCACCATGAGCCCATAATGTTAAATGAAATAAGATGTACAAGCTTAAATATCAAATGATTTCTCTTATGAGAAACCCAAAACATAAAGAGCAAAATAAAAGACAGGTAATAGAAAATGGGGAAATAGAGCTTTTGAAAAAGGGAAGGGAACCAAGAGATGTAGCAGGGTGGGTGTAAAGAAAGAAGGAAGATGTGTTATGCACATGTCCCAACTCCACGAGAAATGTTATTATGTACTACAAAGATGTACTAATAAAAAAAGTGAATAATTTTTTTAACCTGAAATAAAAATACCCAAACACTAGATTTTCCAGAGAAAAAAAGAGAGCTTACAATGAAGCCAGGAAATGTGCAGGGAAGTCAGGTTCTCTCCTTAAAGGGGCCCCGCCACATGGGCTGGCCGCCCCGGGGACGAGCTCACCTGACTGGCAACCCAGTGTCTCGAGGGAAGACACAGCTGAGACAGCGCAGAGTTCTGACGTTTTTATTCACTGATCATAAATACAGCCTTGCAGACATCACGCGACTGTGAACGATGTGCTAGCACCTGGAACAAGACCGCACGGAGCACTTGTCGGTTCACTGCCACTGGCCAAAGAGCTTGGGCCCCTCATGGAGTCTTCAGCTATGTGGGGACCCCCTTTCTGATGTAGTAATTTTATTCCTGGCTCATTCTCAACAATTAAAAAATCATAAAAGACTGAGTGTTTACAAGAAAATATCAAAGAGAATAAGAAGATTTTCAGTTCTTCTTAAGAGTCTAAAAGTAAAAAGGGAGTTAGGGAAAAGAGGAGGAAAGGGAAAGATGGCAGGAGTCTGCCATATTTCTTCTTTTCCCCTGAGCATTGTATAAAAACAAAACTAGGGAGGTATTAATGCTGCTTGGAGATGGGCTGCGTCTCTCTGATGAGCCACTCGAGAGCTTCCTGGCGGCCCTGTTTCTGCAGCTCCTTCCCGATCACATCCCTGCAAGTCATGTGGTAATTGTTGAGCCAGTCAAGCTGCAGGGAGAGGAAAGGACACCATATTCACCATCACACCATTACCAGAGCCGCACAACCCAACAGCAAGAGGCGCGCACTGAGAAGAAAATCCTTTCTCCCTGCTTGTTACAGGGAAGATGGGATGGATGGATGATTTCTCTGTATCTACTTCCATGAAAATAGACCAGGCTACACTGCTTGTGACAAAAATCCTCCCAGAAAAGTCTACTGCCTGTGGACTAGCAATGACCACACAGGAACCAAAATTTCCTGGTGACAAGCCAGGACTTCGGGCTTTCCTGAGTGCAATGCTTTAGGGAAGTCTGGACCGGGTACCAAAGTCCAGCTGAGGAGTCAAGACAGGCCCAAAGCCATAAGGGACTGAGGGCAGACAAGCAGGTAGGTTCCCAACTGGCTCTGACATAGCCAAGGCCCCAATTCCCCCATAAGAGCCTTACCAGCTCTGCTGGGAGTTGGGGGCAGGGGTCCAAAGTGAATGCTGTGTGTCAGGCTACAAAGCACCTTGCCATCCAAAGCAGCTCAACAGTGAAGGTGGTGGCAGCAGCAGCCTGGTTGAACCCTGGGGCTACAGACACATTCCTAAGGCCCTTCCGGTTGGGGGAAGAGCAAGAGATATGGAGACAGCCTCCGTGCATACTAAACAGCAATCCAAGTCCCTGACTGACTGCAGTGGCCCAAATTCCATCTGACCATGGTCCTCTGCTGCCATCTGGTGAAAAATGATGGCGTACAGATCCAACCCCAAAACTCCCTACAGTGATGCTAAAGAAGAGACTGGGAGAGAGTAGTTAGCAATGGCCAGGGATTTTATTAGCTCTGCGGACAGAACCTTGTCAACAGAATGGTGCGAAGAGGGCTTTTGCTAAGAGATAATAAATGATACACTACTCTGTTTAGCATGTTAAATCTCACTGCTAGCTATTATTTATGGAACTTGCTTATGATTACCAGGACAAGAAGATATTATCTGTCTATGAAGAGATATTGGCCAAAATATCTCAGAGACTTGGCTACACAAGGCACAATAATGAACTACTGCATAAAACAGATCCCACTGGTCTGTTTTCAGTTATAGGATGGGCTGTGAGTCTCAGGTTAACAAAACTTTCTCTTGCCCATTTACAAGCTGCTTGACCATTCACATGTACTCTTTCCTTTCATAAAGTAACGTAGCATATGGGACAAATCCTTCTTGATTATATACTTTGTGTGCACAGGAAGGACTGTGACCTAGAACTACTTGGTAGGAAGTTGTATCCTTGGTCTTCCAAGAGTACAAAGTGACTGAACAAAGAATCCCTTGCTAAGACCCTGGAAGCCATGCCCAAGAGTCATTACAAGAGACACTAATTCCCATGAGGCACAGAACTTCTAAGTAGTGTGGTTCCCATGTTCACGTAAGCATTTCTGTTCCCTTTTACCCAAGGTATCACTTTCAGGGGCTAAAGAAGAGACTCCTCACAGAACTCTTCCCACCCCTGACACCAGGCCACTAACAGGCCGTTTCTTGCTCTGTATCTATCTACAAGCTGGGCAAACCAGCATCAGCAGGCCCCTTCAGCGTCCTGTGAGTACGAATGCTGGGCTGAACCAAGGGCACTGATAGCCATGCAGAAGCGCCCCATCAGAGAAAAGCTAAGCAGGAAGTAGATGACCTGCCTCTGTCACCCATCTATGAACTGGAGAAAACAAGAGGCGTCTAGCAGAGAGAATCCCATTCCACAGCATTAGTAGGAAAGCTCCTGAACCCTTGCAGTCCCTTCCCTTTAGTTCCAAAAGAAAAGATACTGGGGTGATGCCAGCAGCTGCCTTGGGTAACAGGAACTTCCTATTCCTAGAGCATATTGCCATGCTTGTCCTGTCTCTCAGCCCCATCAATCAACCTCTGGCCCTTGTCTTTCTCTGGAATTTGTCTCCTGGCTTCTAGCTTCCTGGTTTGAGAACTGTTTCATCTGTCCAATGCTAACTGCTCCTGCCCTGTTTCTGACCTGTTTTTCTCAATCCCGATCACCTGCCCGATGGCTCAAGCCTTACTCTAGGTCACCTGCCTGCCACTTTACCTCATCTCCTGATCCTGGGGGCTTACTCTAAGACTTAAGACCTGCAATCCTCTGACCATGGCAAGAAACACTATTGTTCCCAGGCACTGTAAAGGATTTCATGGCCCCAGTGTGGCCACAGCAGGACAACCTCTCTCCTGGTCTGTGTGAAAACTGGGCAGATAAGAGATTTTGCTTCCAGTTTCCTTAATGTTTCAAGCAACATAAGAAAACAATCTTATAAGTGCAATGGCCAAGAGGCCCCACAATCCATCTGGCTCTTTGTAGGGAAGACAAATGGGCTCGTGTCTGCTAAACATGCCTTAGCACAGCTATGGAGGAACAATGCAGCTATTTCCCGCAGAAAAACAACGGCACACTACACCTCTGTCTGAAGGCCCAGAAATACAGATAAATCTCCTGAGTCCTCAGGAGACCTCTACAGTAAAGAAGGCAGCTCTTCACACTTCTAGTAACATTTACGCCACCAAGATTTCCCCATTACCTCTTTGTCTGTAAGAGAATCCACATCTATCATTTTGGTTTGAATTGGAACCAAAGTTAGAGGTTCAAAGGTCAGGCTTCCTCGGTTACTGAAATTATACTGTGGGAGAAGGAAGAAAACAGCAGCTGTTAGTCCTCTTACCACAATGAACCACCGTGTGTGTCTCTCTACCACAGCTGGTGCCTCTCAGAGCCAGGCATATAAAGGAGCCAAAAAGTGGTCAGCTGGTGACCATTTCTAATAGGTACATGAAGCCTCCGCTTTAACACCTGCGCGGTCAAGACCAGCCAAACCATGGGTGCTAAGAGGCTCCCAGCAGCCAGCCCAGACTAATGTCTGCTGCAATGGAGGAAGCAGGAGCAGGGTATGGGGGCATCTGAGCTCAGGGCATCCGTGGTCTCAGTTCTCAAGACCTCTGGGGGAGAAGCCCCCCAAAATCATACTTTTAAGTCAGCTGTGCGGGCTGCCTAACCCACACAGGCCATCAAGTGGTGGCATAGTTGTCCACCAGGCCAGCAGAGCAAGCCAGGTCTTGTTCCCTGGAGTCTCTGGAAGTGAGGCCACTTTGAAGGGCAGTGACTTCCACGAGCAGGAAGCAAATCCCAGAGGTTAACCTCCTTGCAGACTCAGGAAACTACTTCCTTGAATTTAATTTCCTTTCTGGTGATTACATCACCAAAGGGAAAGAAACAAACAGACATTTTAGGTAAAGTTTTGTACCTAAAACTCGGCAGCCTCTAGTAACACTGATGGAGAACAGAGTAAAGCACCTTTCCTGTACTACCTGTGAGGCCTGAACCATGACATGACCCAGGGTTCCCAAATGCTACCTGACAGAAATCAGCCGGGGAATGTAGTAAAATTATTGCTTCCAATTATCGCTTCTGCCCTTCTTCAGAACCTGGGTGGGCCCAGCAACTAGTCCCTTGACCAAGCAGAGGGGACTTCATGACTACAAGCTGTCTCCAATAAACTCAGAGGTTCAAATCACATCAAGCAGGGGTCACCTTGGGATTCGATGAGTCACACAGTTCTGGGTCCCAGGTCACCAAGAATTTTCTTTCCAGCTTTGCAGGGAAGGAGAGTGATTTCAGTAAAGTCCCTGATATAGGGCAAAGGAAGCTTCATTTTGGCCCCAGAATGGCACAATCTTGACCTCCATCTTCCCACAATAAAGAACAGATTTTTTTTTTTAAACAAGTAAACACTCACCTTGGTCTTCACGGGGACCACCAAGACAACATTCTCAATGCGGATACCAAATGTCCCGTCTTCATAATACCCTGGCTCTGAAACAAACAAACCCCAAAATAAGCAGCGGCCAGACTCCTGGGATGAGCGCCCACCCCAAAGAAGAGGAAACTGGTGAAGGATCCATCCTATCCAGTGGAAGAGCCCAGAGTCACCAACTTTTCCCACACAACCACTCTTTTAGGCACTTGAGGTGCAGGAAGACCGGCTCTGAAGCTCTGAGAACTACCTTCAGGATAGGTGGTACAGTAACAGGGGATTTGCTAAATAAATCAGGCTGGATCTCCACAGGACACAGTGACGTACATAGGCATTAAGTTTATTTACAATAATTTGGCAATGACGAGGGAAAATGTAATACATTAAGAAAGCTGAATACAAGGCTGGGGATTTAGCTCAGTGGTTCTGCCACCTGCCTTGCAGGTGCAAGGACTCAAGTTCGATCCCTGGTACCCAAAGAAAAGGAAAGCTGAATACAACACGTCCAGTTATGATCTCAATAAAAACACACCAAAAAAGCTTATTAATTCAAGATGACCAGAGGGGGGAAATCATTGCCAATTTCCTTTAAAGTAACAAAATATAAGAAACAACAAAGTGTCATATGCCCTCTTCGTGCAGGACACCTACCATCAGTGACAATCATGCCTGCCTCCAAGGGCTCATCAGAGAAGGTTTTATAACTAATGCCACAAGGACCCTCATGGACATTCAGAAAAGACCCAACACCATGTCCTGTTCCGTGCAGGTAATCCAGGCCAGAATCCCACAAAGCTGAACGGGCAAAGGAGTCCAGAAGGTGGCCTGAAAGACATACAAAGGACCAATGAAGAATTCTGTGCAGCACTTCAGAGACAGGTTTATTATATCAGGTTCCAGTAGGTGAAATTGAAAGCAATGGGTAAAAGTTTCTAAAGAGTTCAGACCCACCAGGTAGAACTTTCTAATAATCAGAGGAAGCCATACAGAATTCAGTCTGAAGCTGGGGAGAGCCATTTGTCCTGGATGGCAGTAAGGGCATGGACACCTGCTGCTGGGTAAAGCTGCACAAGTAACACACATTCCTCTCCTACCTCTGTGACCCTAACATTTCAGTATGGCACACTTGAGACTAATCAGACTACAGGCAGCCAGGAGGAAACAGGCTCAGGCAGATGAGCACACAGCCATATAACCATACTTATGGAGGCCCAGGCCTTGCCAACTCACAGTCCATGGCCCCACGCACTAGACCTCAAGAGAGGACAGATCTAAGCATCACACAAGGACCATCAAAGGAGTCACTGCTGAAGGGCAGGCAGGAGGCTAACCCTGAGGCCTTCACGCTTCACTCCTACGGGGCACCTGCGTGTGTCACCCAATTCATAAGCAGTCGGAAGTGGCACAATCCTAAGACTGGCTCAACGGAGTGGGGTCATCTGGGTGTAGTCACTGGGTCCAGGAGATTCACTCAGGCAGCCCCTACTCTCCTGGGCTGAAGTGGGCTAGGGACTGACCCAGAAAGGAAAGGACATGCTTTTCCACTAACACTTAGGTGAGAAAAACAGCATGCCAGAAGGGACCACCTACCTTTGGTACCTGTCGGGAAAATGGCTGCGCTCACGGCTATGTGGCCCTTGAGGACATATGTGAAGCATTCCTGCCAAAGAAAACCCAGGGGCACATTGCAGAAGGGAAGATACTCTAATTCTGTAGTTTTCTGGTAATTCAGAAAACCCTGTCTGTTAAAGTTTAACATTCATATAAAGAAACATTCGTATAAAGAAAACAGTGAAAAGAAAAAATAATCTCACAGATAAAAAGTCTGGCTTGGCCACGGACCCATTTTCCAGAAAATCTTGAAGTAAGAGAGTACCGTCAGAGAGATGACCCTACAGAACTTCACTATGTAATAAACATTCAGACCTACCCTGTGCCGTGTGAGCTTTACAAAGTACAGATGAGCCTAACAGCACAGTGCCAGGTGCTGTACTGAGAACAGTACATCAGTCCCACTGCTCCTGATAGATAGGGGCACCACTGCTGTCCTCACAGCGGCCAAGTGGCAAGGCCAGGTCACACATTTCCTGGGTGCCAGGATCTGACCTCGCAGCCAAGCAGTCTGGCCTCCACACCCAGGCTCCCCACTGCCCTGTGAGCCTCACGGGTCACCCCACTGTCCAGACAAGAAAAGTGCTTCCTGGGAGGTCAGGGACTTGCCAGTAAGTAGCAGAGGCCAGACTGAAACCCCCATCCTTGGTCTTGCCTGGGGCTCTTTCCATGTCAAAAAGTCAGGCCGGGGATTTAGCGCAGTGGTTCCACCGCCTGCCTCACTAGCACAAGGACCCGAGGTTGATCCCGGTACCAAAAAGGCTCATCAAAGGGATTCTGGACCTGAGGCCCAAGGTCTTCTAAGGTACCAGTGTCTGCAAACAGACAGGCAAGGCACCAAGTCGGCCCTCTGCACCCTGCACTGCAGCAGGCCCTCGTCCTGGGAAGACCATCCTGAATGAGCTCCCCCAAAAGACACTGTCCCTCAGAGGCTCAACTAACATTCCCTGGGCACGCACTATGCTCCGGGAACTCAGTGGCCCACAGAAACCCCAGGACCAGCCGAGAAGGTGGGCACAGTTTTCTCCATGTTTTTGGATGGTAAAACATTGCTGTTTACGATTGCAGAGTGGGTAAACAGCAGAGCGGAACACAAATCAGGTGTTCAGACCCCGGCACACATCTCTCCACCTCACAGCTCTGTGTCCCCTTCCCTCACCAGTGATATGAGAAACAACAGTGTCTGTAATCCAGAAAGCTCCCTGAGAAGTGGGCCTGGGAACAGGAACATTGAACTGCAGAAAGAAGGAGGGCCTCTCAGAATCAAATCTATACACTGCTTGTAAAAACACCCTTTCACTACTTTCTCCATGCCCAGTCAGATTCCACCTGACCCAAGAGAAGGCCAAAGCATTTTAAACTGGAATCTGAGCTGCCTTGACCTTAACAAAATGCTTTTGAATTTCATCCGAATGTCTTACCCTACAATAAACAGAAATCATAAAGCAGGTAAGCCTGCTTCCACAAAAATGTCTAGCTTTAGCATCCCACATATAACTGTCACTCATTTGCATAGTCCCTTTTCAGAAAAGCTCTTCTTAAGAAGGCAGAGAGGGTCTCTTGAGTTCTACCTCTACCTTACCTTCTCATAGGCCGTGGGGGTTCCAAAATGCATGGTTCGAGTCACATCCGTGGTTCCATCCCTTTCAAAAATAGAAAAGAACAATTAAGGGTTCAAAGTAAGTTTTTTCTCAAATATGAGGCAAGCAAGCATGTGGAGAAATCCGAACCCTCACTCACACCTGGCTGACATGCAAATGAAGCAGCCACT
Source organism: Fukomys damarensis (assembly GCF_012274545.1). NCBI lineage: Eukaryota > Metazoa > Chordata > Mammalia > Rodentia > Bathyergidae > Fukomys > Fukomys damarensis. The sequence goes on along the minus strand of NW_022900920.1, from coordinate 26,469,503 downwards.
GCGGAAAAGTCTGCACACCTTAAAAAGTTAAATATAACTCCACACCCAGGTATACCCCCAAGACTGGAAAGCTGCACTGGGAACGTGTACTTACAAAAATTTAAATTAAAAAATAACAATCAACAATAATTTTGATAAAAAATTAAGTTAAATGGGGATATAAAGAGACTTGAAGGCAAAACTTTCACATCAATGTTCACCACATTCATGGAGAAAACTCATGGATGGATAAAAATGAGGTATAAATATACCATGGAATATTACTGAGCCACGTAAAGCAAAGAAGCACTGGCAGATGCTATAACACAGATAAACTCTGAAAACAGTATGCTAAGTGAAAGAAGCCAGACGCAAAACACTCTACATTATAGGATTCCACTTATATGAAGGATCTGGAAAAGGTATATTCACAAAGACAGAAAGCAGAGTAGCAGCTCTCCTGGGTGAAGGAAAAAAAGGACTGAGTGCTGTTGAGCATGAGGTTTCCTTTCAGGGTGATAAAAATGTTCCAAAATTAGTTGTGGTTGTTTCAGAACTTTGAGCAGGTACAAAAATATTAAATTTATATTTTGAGTGAATCATTGTTACATGAATGATATCTCAATAAAGATGTTACAAAAACGAGACAAAACGTGAATGCAAACATGGTTTGATAGGGCCAGAGATTTACCTCAGTGGTGCTGCCCCTGCCTCGAGAACATATGGTTTGATAGGGCCAGAGATTTACCTCAGTGGTGCTGCCCCTGCCTCGAAAGCACAAGGTCCTGAGTTCAATCCCCAGTACCGCAAAAAACAAAAACAAAACAAAACAAAAAAAGGCTTGCTACAGTGAGAATGATTCAGCCCTGCCTGTGAGGCCTCTGCCGGGGGAGACTCCATCACTGTGTCACGACTGAGGGAGACAAAGCACACAGAAGCCTGGGGCTAGGCAAGGAGGGCCAACATCTGCTTCTCATCATCGGGAAAGCACGATGGTTACTGGACAGACATTAAAGACACCCAAACACATCCCTAACCCACCCTCACCCACATTCCTGATACAGAGGAGGTGACAACGCAGAAAGGAGCAGAAGTCTACACCCGAGCACCAGTACCAAGTGATCCCGGGCCCTCAGCTCCAGGCTGAGGCCAGCGCAGTGCCCCGAGGCTGAGCTTGTTCTGGGTGACTGGCTGAGCTGTAAAGCCTGGGGCCAACTGCCACAGGACACTCTCGGTGCAGACAGTTCCTACTCACTCCTGCCCAAGATGCTGCCCCGTCTTAGTTCACCTCTGAGAAACTGTGAGGGGGGATGACTGTGAAAGAAGTTCAGATTTTCGGGGCAGTGCTCACTTCTCGTCACTCATTCACATTGAATCCTTCCTTCACAAGGCCCTAGGGCAGCTGCAAGTACTGGGAGCTGGCAGGCAGTTTTATGGGCTGGGGCAGGACACTTTCCAAAGGTCCCAGGCACTTGCTTTATTTTGCAGATATTTATTTAGTACTTTAACGACTTCCAACCAAGGACTAAACAATTCCATCAATCCACCTTTTGCAGGAACAGAGTTACAAGGGGGCTATTTCAGTTAGGGATGAAACAAGGACAAGACAGAAGCAAGTCTGCTAGTGGCCAGCGCACAGTGCGATTCGCAGCTGGAGCCTGGCTAGTCCACCCCTCATTGGCGTGGAATCCAAGTTCAGTTTTAAGCATCAGGGTCCACTTACTTGTACTGAGCACCCGAGTCAATGAGGTACACTTCATCCAGGGACAGGGTCCTATTCGTCTCAGGGACTGGCCTAAGAAAGTTAATTAAAAATTAATTACTCCACACACATAAACACTTACTGAATCTGAGAGAAGAGCACACAGAGTCTTGGGCTCTTTTTAAAACTTTAAGTCCGAAACCGTACCAAAAGAAAAAATTAAAATTACCAATAAATTAATTATCCCACTCAGTTTTACACTTCCACTATTCAGAGACTCTGTCAACCCATCTCCCCAACTAAATAAAGAGTTCAAGAAAAACAAGAAGAGCATCCCTTTTTATCTATTTACCTCTGCCTCTGAACATAAATGGGCGTTTAAGAAGTAACTGTCAAAGTTACTGTCAAATGAAAATGAGAACCCACTGAAGCAATAGGACTTAGCCTGACTCCCGGAATTGGGCAGGAGCAGCCTGGAGTCACCACAGCCTCACATTTGTCTCTGGAGACCCCGTGAACTGCCTCAGCCCCTGGGCCCCCTTCAGTCTGAGCCCTCAGGCGCTTCATGACTCACTCCTGATACCACCAGACATGCAGGGGCCGAATGGACAGCACTAGGGCACTCTTATGACGGAGCACTCTTTCAAACAGCATGAGAATTTTTAAAAAGTGATCTACTGTCCCCATGCAGTTTTCTAGACATCACCACTGTGCAGTGAATGTTCAATGGCGTGGAAGACAGCACTCAAATCCCTGCCACAAGTATGACCCCTCTCCAGCAACACGTAAGGAAGCCAGGGGCACAAGAGCTACAGCTACAAAGAAAACCACCATCCACAGGCCTAGCCTCCAGTGCCCTACTTCCAACAGCCTGCAATAAACTCCAATGAAGAAGCAAATTTCTGGTCCTTGCTTAGAAAAATTGTAATGATTTAATCAACAGAAAAACTCCAGGATAGTGTGCAACCAAGAAATTCATTACAAGTTAAACTGAAGTCCCTTTGATGTTTTAATGTTGGAACAGCAGCATTAGTATGAGAACTGTATTGTCATATCTGCTGACTGTCTCCCACACACAGCTTCACAATCTGCCCTGCGACTAAAAGCTCTAAAAGCAATTATTTAAAAATGGGAAAAAAACGGTGCCCAAGTACAGCCCAAAGAGACAGACCAAGTGTTCTCTCTGTAACTGCACACCACAGATGGGGAGCACAGGGCTCCAAATTCCTAGTGCAAAGTGAAACAGGTAAGCCTGGCAAAGCTGAGGCTAAAGCCTAAGCCACACCTTGTTACCTTTCCCCACAGATCTGCCTGCCGTCCTAACTGCCTCGGTGCCCCTCTGGTCTCACAGCTAAAGGAAGCGCTACCTACAGAAAATGAGATGCCCCACCAGCCAGTGACAAGTGTTTTGGAAATGGAGGCGGCAGAACTCAAAAGATGCACAGAGGACTAGTACATCAAGGTGGCTGCTATTGCCAGGAAATGAAAACACTCAAAGACCTGTCATCAAGATGCAAACGCTGATAGTTTCTGTAGCCTCAGAAAAGAAACACAGACAAGCATTTGACTATGTTATGGAAAATGCCAATCAATGCCACACTGAGCCTAGGTGGAAACTCCCAAAAGGCAGAAGCTTGGGGAATTCAGAGAAAACAGACCTAAGAGGTCTAACACCCTCCCACCCTCTTACTGGGGATCACACTTAGGACCTTGTGCTCGCACGGTGCCACTGAGCTACACCCCTGGCCCTAGGAGGTATAATTTTACAATCTCAACACACACACAGTGGACATAGGGGCCTCTGGTAAAATAATGTCTCTCCCCTGCTCAGGCTCCTGTGCAGAAGCAGCAGCCAAGCCAGGCACGTGTTCCTCCGCATGCCTTACGCGTAGTGAATGATGGCGCCGTTGGGTCCCGTACTGGAAATAGTTGGGAAGCTCAAATCCACAAAGTCAGCCTGCTGCCTGGAACAGACACACATAGAGCAGAAAGGGTTAAAGGTCTTGAGTGTGCGGAGAATCGGGGCCTTCCAGACGCTTCTCATTCGCCTAAGAAATCCGCATGAAGTCCACAGGTCTCCACACCAGCCTCTTCCTTACCTGCGATATTCTTCTGCTTTGTCAGCAGCTGAAATCTCTGTCACACCACCTTTGGGAACCTAGAAAAAAAGTGCTTATAAGTCATGTGAGATAAATGCATGTGTGCCTCACATATGAGAGAAGGAATACATTAAAAGCTTGCTTTTCCCTCAATTCCCATATCCCAGATGTGCAGTCCACAGGAGGCAGCTTACGTCTCCTCTTTAACAGGGAGGGAACTGCCAAAGGCTCTCATCAGAGCTGCCTAAAATAGTTTCTATTTTTTAAATTTTCACTCGATTATTTTGTCTCAGTATTGTACACCAAACCTCCCAAACTATGCATCTAAGTTTAAAAATTCAAAACTATGACTTCCTAGGAAATCATCTTAAGAAAATTATCCTAAAGCAATAAAAAGGATAAATGCAAAGATATTATTGCAGGATTGATTAACAGAAAAAAAAATCAAAAACAGAAGGAATGGGTAGGTAAATCAGCCTGGCCATTAGATGCAACCTCCATTTGAATCCTTTCTTAAGGTCTTAAAATATATGGAAAATGCTTACATTATGATCCTACGTGAACAAAATAAATAAAAATCATATTCTACACACTGAGAGACGTATAAAAATAATTTACAAGGGTGAACAAGTCAAAAGGAAACATGGGGGAGGGGGTTTAACCCTGGTGGGAATAAGAAAGGTAAGTCCTTTCTCTAATTTTAGTTATTTGTGCTGCCGAGGCAAGAAAGTCCCTTTGTCCAGTGAAAGAATTTATATACTATTTAAAGAGAATATGACACTATTTAATAACCACACAGAGAAACCACTCTCTTGCCAGCTACCGGCAGGAAATAAATGGCCACGAGTCAATTTAGCATAAAAAGTTTAAGGCTTAAAGTTCAAAATGTCCTCACAGAATCTTTTCTTCAAATACAATCAGCCTGCCTACAATAAGGATCATTTTTCTTTATAATGAAATTCCACTGTGTTTTGGCTCCCTAACCCAAAAAGTATGCACTGTCAAGGAATTTCTTTCTTTCTCTATGCTACTATGATTTTTTCTACATTAAAGAATTAAATATGTGAGCATACACAGAAAGAACTGCCATGAAAAGTATGAAAGTTAGACCTAGGATTGGACTGCAGTCAACAGAGCCTGGAGGAGGCCACAGCTGCAATCAATCCTATGTCGATATTTCAGAATAAACTCTAACCACATGCTCAGTGAAGACTCACGAACCAACCTCTTTCTCCAACCAGTTGAAGAGTTCACAGAGGGCAACAGCATCTTTAATCTGCTCCAAAAATAGAAACACGTGTTAAGCTACTACTGAAAGCTACGTGGGCAGCTTCAGAGCCCAGCCCTTCAGCAATCCCAAGAGGGCTGCACCTACAGGGGGACCCCAGCCACTGGCAGCCAGCACTGTGCTTGAGGACACTTCCTGGAAGCCAGGGTGCAGTGACTCCCACTGGCAGAGAGAGGGCTCCTCTGCTGTGGAGCAGCTGGGGCACAGTCAGGAGGGCAGGAGCACGGCCAAGGAAAGCTGACCACCAGCCCTACGGGGGCTAGGAAAGACCTGCTAACTGCCAGAGGCTGGCTCTGGGTCCCGATCTCTCTAGACCCATCCTGTGCCCGGAAACACAACCTGGCCCTTCTGGTTTTCATCATTACCACGTTCTCTTCCTCTACATCAGTAGCCCCCAGGCTTTTTGGCACCAGGGACTGGTTTTGTGGAAGAAAGCCTCTCCATGGGCAGAGTTTGGGAGGGAGGGATGTTTTCCAGGGTGATCAAAGGGTGTACGACCTAGATCGCTTGCACGCATGCACAGTGCACAGTAGGGTACGCACTCCTGTGAGAATACAGCTACGCGATCTGACAGCAGGCAGAGCTCAGGCAGCAGTGTGAGTGATAGAAAGTGGCTGCAGATGCAGACGAAGCTTGCCTGCCACTCATGTGTGACCTGGTTCCTAGCAGGCCAAGGACCAGCACCAGTCCATGTCCCAGGGGCTGAGGGCCTCTGCTGTACATCATCAATGTCTTTTTCTGCCCTATGTGCTATATACTTTGTGAAGCTCTAACCCATCAAGTTGCTTTGGTTTTGGTTTTGTTTTGTATTCTGTGACAAGGTTTCACTCTGTTGTCCAGGCTGGCCTCAAGCTTTGGATCCTCCTGCCTCAGCTTCTCAAACTGGGATTACATGGGTTTGCTACCTCGGCTCCCCATCAAATATACTATTTCATCCTCTCACTGACTCTGGAAAGCCAGGAAGATTAAGGCTCAGAGAGAGCAACCTTATCTAGGCACAGGTCGTGCAGCAGGAGAGGGAACTGAACCTCCGGCCATCCCCATCCAGCCTTCCGCACCGGCTGCTGCACTCACGTGAGCCCGCCTCATGCCTTCTGACTCGGCTGAATTCTTCACAGCTTTGGCAATGCAGATGGGGGTGTAAGGCATACAGCAGCGATGATCCTGGGGGCAAAGGACAAGAGAATGGGAAACAAGGCCCGCTCCACCCCGCCAGACCATGGCAGCCAACTCTTTGATCCGGCAAAATGAATTTAAAACAAATAATTTAAAGAGCTCCCACGTGGCACCCACGAGCTATCTTCTGGGGCTTACAGAATCTCCCCTTTCAGTTGATGACCCGTAGCGTGATGAAAAGGGCTTGTGTTCACTGAAAACGGTAAGCACCTCAAACAAGGTACCCTCATCCAGGCCCCACAGGTCTTTGCAATTGCTTTCCAAGCACCCGTGGTCAGAGTTCACAGGCCCCTGAGAGTCTGACCAAAGTGGCCCCTGTCCGGCGAGGCAGCTGACCTGACAAGGGGAGGCTTCCTACTCTCCCCAATTCCATTCAGTGATCACCCCTCAGCTGCTGCTAATGGTCTGATATGACAGGGCTGGGGAGAAAAGTTAGAACCCCTCCTTGTGTGACAGGGAGGGACTCAGTGCAGCTGGTACCTGCAGAGCTTTTCAAACTGCTTTCCTTCTCCTGTCTCTCTCTCTCTCTCTCTCTCTCTCTCTCTCTCTCACACACACACACACACACACACACACACACACACACCCTCATAAAACAGGGACAGCAAAAGTGATCCCTACTTGGTTTAAGGAAGTACAGAGGTCACACACAGTGTGACAATGCCAAAGATGCAGTGACAGGCCAGGTTTGGAGAGCCAGGCCTAGGCTCTTCCGTGGATGGCCCACTGCTCAGTGGAAGAGGGCACTGCCAAACTTGCCAAGGCCACCTGGCCACCAGAAACCCAGATCCCACAGTCCCTCGGTCTCCTAAAACAGAGCTATACAAAGGCAGAACAGGGAAGTGGCTGGCAGGGCTTAGGCCAGAGCAGACTACCAACCTTGGGGATGGCCTCGCTCACAGCAAAGCTGGCCTTGTCGCTGACCCACACCTTCTCCCGTGGGGAGAGACAGGCACACAAGGTCTTGAGCTCACACAGGATGGACTTGTAAGGAAGCACCTGGATTCTGTATTCAGCCTCCAAGCCCAAGTCAAGAAGCAGGTGTTCTTTCACACTGGGAGCATCTATACGGTCTCCATCAATGAAGAGCCTGTGGGGACCAGAGGTGGGGGGCAGGAAGAAAGTGGCACATGAGACAGTGGGTAAGAACAGACACGCATGCTCACACACAGGCTCCGTCTCTTGCACCGAAGCCAAGCAGCTTTTCCTCCCTCCTCCACTGCCTCCCCAAATCCTGCCCTCCTGTGTTCCCTGTGCTCGTGCGTGCGGTCATCCTTCCCCCAACCCCTCCCCCAGCTAGAAACCTGGGCCCTCTTCTCCCTAATGTCCTTCTTCCCCTCCCCAATCAAGATCCTGGCACCTACAGCCAAACCTCCACCAACTCTGTCGCTCTGTCTACAGCCCTGCCCATCAGCACCTCCTAGCCTCCAAGTCTTGTCCCACCCATGCTATTCTTCAGTCCTAACATTTTGTATCATTTACAAGGCTGATCATGGGTCCCCTCTGAGCAATTTACTCAGCAGCTCTTCACCATCCTTGGGACAGGAGCCCAAGCGCCTAGACCTGGCTGGGTGAGCTGTGACCCTGCTTACCTCCTCGCCTTGACTACAGTGAACCCCTCCGTGTCTCCCACACACGGCTCTCTCCAGCCCAGAGCCTCTCTAATGCTTCCCCCTTTGCCATTCCTCCTTGCCCCAGCGTGGACCTGGCTAATTCATATTTACCCTTCATCTCTACTTCAGAATTACTTTCCCCAAGAGTCTCCTCTATGCCCCAAATCTAGACTAGGCCCTTCCTGTAGCACCTGTGCTGGTCCCAGGTGGGCTCGTGCCCTTAAGTGCCCAAATCCACTGGAGAGAGGAGATGCACAGCTCCCCAACTCTAAGCCATCCCTCTGTCCGTGTCACTCACCCGAGCACCTAATGCTGGCGCCCCAGCATGACACACAATCAATATACTGTCAGACTCAATAAAGCCACCCAACAGAAAAACAAGAGACAGGAAAGTTGCAAACAATACCTTGGACAGATTGAGAATCCAACAAAGCACAGCTCAGGGGATTTCCCCACACCTTGTCTAGCCTTCAGAATGAAGGTTATTTGCACTACAGACCCAGAATTGCATAACTGAGCAAGTGTATGTATATATATATATATATATGGCTTCTAGAAAACATGGAATCAGATATGTGGCCTGAACAAGACCTTGCAGCAGAATTTCGTGTACTAACATGACTAGCTTTGTCTGAATGTCCTTGCTTATTTATTTTTAAATCTCAAGGTACTATAAATACTTCCATAGACTTCAAGTCATTTGATGAGACAAGATATAAATAAACGCCTACTTTGACGGCAGACAGAAGGGAAAGACGGGAAGAACAGGAAAAAGGAAGTCCACTGAGGAAACGGCAGGCAGGGACTGCTGAGTGGGAACCAGAGAGGGGAGCCTGGAGGTCCAAAGGGCTTTGGGAAAGGAGTTCCAGTCCAAGGGGTGGGGTGAATACTCACATGATCGTTTCTAGTCCTATCACTGCATATGAGAAAAATACTGGGTTGTGCTCCACATCTGACCCTCGAAGATTGAACAGCCCTAAAATAAATCAAAATGAAGACCCTGTCATCTGACTGGCTCCCAAATCAAGGTTTAAGGGTAATTTTTGGAGCGGGAAGGGCTTCAGCTAGGAATCCAGCTACTTTACCAAGGATTCCCTCCCTGGCTTCTCTCAGAAAAACAAGAACCTGCATTTCTACAGCTGAGCTGCAACTTCTGGTGTCTGCCACCAGATGGCAGCAGAGCTGTTTCTCACACTGCCACAGCACTCCCCAGAATTCTTAGAAAACATGGAGGCCCCTATCCTAACAGTGGAACTGAAATGACCCACCTAGTGGTGACCTGCCAGGACTGAGTTTGCTGACGCTGACGCAGACCTCTGCGTCATAAAAAAAGAGACAAGCACTCTTCTTTCAGAGGCAAATGATCTAAGGTGGAAAAACTGCCACTCGCCCCAGTGGAAGGAGTCACAAGGCTGTGGCCACTGAGTGAAAGTGAGTCCTGTGCCTGCACACGGTCTGCTATGCTGGCTGGCTGGCTGGCTGGCTGAAGACCTCTGTGGCCAGGATCCAGGGTCTGGTGAGATCACTAAACGTCTGAGAAACTGGAGGCAAGGAGAGGGCACAGCTCTGGACCCAGGGCTTCCAGCCCCAAAGGGACTGCTCTCAGAGGGTTAAAAAGCCCAGGGATAAAAGTGCTGCTTCTGTTTTACAAGAACACTTCTCAAAGTAAAGCAGGGAGGTAATACGTTTTAACCTTTCATACCAGCACTTCTTTTAAAATGTACCACACTACCCTTAAAGCCAGCTAGAAGCAAGAAGAAACAAACTCTCAGAAACTGAGACATGAATTCATGAACCAAGAGTTTGATAATAGCATTCCAAGGGAAAACTAGAAATAACCTAAGTTCATCCATAGAGAAATGGTTAAATAAATTATGGTACTAGGGCCGGGGATTTGGCTCAGTGGTTCCACTGCCTGCCTTGCAAGCGCAAGGGCCCAAGTTCAATTCCTGGTGCCAAAAGAATAAAATAAATTATGGTATTATCATGTGATGGAATATTTAATACTTAAAATTATGTCTATATACTGATACATTTTAAAATCAGGCAACACACTGATATACCCATAGAAATATTAAATACTGTCTCTGGCTAAAAAGAGTATAGGAATTATTTTTAATTCTTTCTACTTCCTTTACATTTTCCAAATTTTCCACAGTGGGAATGTGTCGTTCTCATACTCAAAGGTAGAATGCTGGAGTTATTAAGCTAATTATGGACATAAATCACTGATACATGTGATGAAGCTTTGAGGACTGAAAAGATGAAACAGGACTAAAGAGACAGGACACTGTGTAGTAATCTCTTTTAGTAGTGAGAAAGGCAAAAGTGTAAAACAGTGTCTCTTCTCAGTTACTCTGGATCAAATCCAATCAGAAAACAAGAGACAGAAGGAGTTTCAACCAGATTCCTTCAAATTCTAGACAGTAACAGAGATTCTGAACAATTTCCACGGGGGTGGTTTAAGGTCGAAGACTGAGAAACTGCTATCAGTATCAAAGGACCTAGAGAGGAGCTTTTAGTTCCTGAGTTTTCTGGGGTAGAAATGTTCCCAGAATATTCTCAACTGTGAAAAGTTTGGAAAAGTACAGGGAAAATATAAAGAAAAAAATACCTCCTATAATCTCTTTTACACTTGTAGAGAGGCTGACAGAAAACTTCTGGAGGAAATGCACTTTCTCAGAGGAGCCACAGTCCTGAGAGACGGGCCAGAGGTGGATGTCGCCATCACCCACGGACTCACCCTGAGTCCCTCAAAACAATGCTCTGCGCCAGGCTCCGAACCCCCTTCCCAGTAATGCTTTCTCCTTCATCCTAACTGGCACCTCCTACACCCATTTGGCGACCCAGCCTTTTGCTTATTCCCTGGCCACTTAGAAAGCTGAATGGCATGAACATACGGATTTCCAACCAGTGAAACCAGAGCACTCACATGCAATCTCATCCAGGGCAGTGACCACAAACCATACAATGTTCCTCTCAGCCATCTTCAGCCGAATGTCTGCCACCTTCTCCTTCCAGGAGATGCCTGCAAGAAAGCAACAAAAGCCAACTGAAAAACCCCACCCCAAATGCTCTTACATCAGTCACACAGGCAGGAGGCCTGGGTTCAAACCCTAGACAAGAGGTATGACTGGCATGAGCCCTGACTGCCTCCCCAGCAAAATTCACTGTTCACCCCACAGATGTCTATGAAGCACCTCGCCTTGCCAGGAGCAGGCATCTGTAAGGGACTGTACTGCTCACTGCAGTTATAGCTCTGGAATAGACCCAGTCCCTTCCTCATAGGACTTACAACCCAGAGGAGAAGCTAGACAAACCAGCAACGAATTACAAGATGGTATGAAGACCGAAAGGACAGGAGAACCATAGCGATCGAAGTGAACTCACCGCCCAGCAGAGCACAGCCAAGCCTCAAACGTCAGAAGAGTATCGCTTTACACTATTTAGGCTGCAAGACTTGTTTTCAGGGCTAAGACTCAGGAGTTCTCTGTGATCCGACGCGCGTAAGTACCACTTTCAAATCACACTTGCTGTCAGACAGCCAAGGCCTCTGCTGCTGCTCCCAGCATGAAATTGCAGCCCAGAAGGAACTCACCCCATTGAACCCCAACTACTCTACTACAGTGGCATCTGTAACTCAGGTGACAGCCACCTGTAACAGGGAAGGCACCTAACACAGCGTCCTGCAATGAACAGGCACACAAATGTTTACAGAATAAAAAGCTTTACCAGCAACATTTGCTTTCTCCTCTCCTATAGCAGTAGGTCAGTAGTGCCTCTGCTTCAGTCAAAAAAATTCAAACCATGTAGAGAGAAAATCTTTAGCTGACCTAGCTCACTCACTGAACCCATGCTCCCCAAAGTGCGATACCCTCTGGCAAGGGTGTCACACAGGAAAGCAAGCTGTGGGCTGCCCCACAGCCAAGGGCTGCTTTGAAGATCAGCTTGGAATGCGGCTGAAAACTTGGCAGAATCTGGGTTGTAATGCTTTCTTCCCAGGACCCCTCTGGGCGATCTGCCTGCATTCCAGACATCCCCCACCCACCTCTGCGTTGCCACAGAAAGGCTCCCTCCCCTCAGCCCCACCTCCCTCCACCCAGGCACTGTTTTTATAAATCCACACAGTCTCCCACAAAAGGTTCACAGTACACGCCATTCACCCATCACTATCACACAGGCCAAAGGAACAGCCCACAGAGCCTCTACGGCAGAAGATACAGGATGGAGACGGACTGAAGTAAACCTACCAGTGCTAACATGAGCAAAGGAAGTCAATCCTAGACACTTCTGGACTGCATTTCCAGGATCAGACACAGTGGGGTGGCAGTTAGTAAATGAGGGTAGAGAACAGTCCTCTCTGCACAGCACCCAGAAGAGCATTACAAAACTGAACCAGGCCACAGTTAGTGGCAACAGTGGAAACCAAAGGCGCTCCTGCTTTCGTCAAATGACCCGCTGGGCCAAAGGTGGGCAAAGGCCACCCACCCACTCCAGTCCAATTCAGAAGACTGAGACTGAGACAAGGTCAAGACTGGGCAGTGACCTGTGTAATCCAGGCCCAGCGTGAGGAGAGGCTTGCACGGGCGCTCTGGACGATCTGTCCAGATTTTGTCAACAAGGTTCTCCTTCACAGGAATGAGGTGGTGGCCAGCACTTCTCAGGACTTTGGCCATCTTCTTCCAGTAATCTAAGGAGAAACATACATGGCCAACCATGAACTAAATACAGGCCTGGCCCCTTCTGAAAGGCGATCACCCCGCGGCCCACCCCTGGGCGAGCAGGATGAGGAACTGTCAAAGGACTCCACCACCAAAGGCCTTCCCAGCCCCATCCTGGCATTCTTCTCACCGTGGCCTCTATCATGACATGGAGTTACGCCGAGCCCCCAACACTGCACATCCCACAAGCACACAAGGAGATTAGAGGAGCCTAGAAGCCCCTTCCTTACCCACTCCAGAAGGGGCCAAGCTCACTCACCTGTAGGGATGATCAGCGGGTCCACACCCACCTTGGATCCTTCAGGAAGCACACTCACCAGCCAGTCTTCCTGGGTTGGTGTGTCCTTCAGCCCTGCAGAGGAAAGAACAATGCAAATCTCCAGCACCGTGGCAGGTCCCCTGCCGACAGCCCGCCTCTGACTGAGTACAAGTCTTGGTTGTAAGGAAATCTTCCCAAAGATCACAAGGAGGGCACCCAGGAGCCCAGAACTCCTGCGGTCAGCATAGCACCTGGAGCTCCCAACTCCCAAGCACATATAGCCCTTCTTCCTTGCAATGACACTGGTTTAGGATACTAAGCTTCAAAAAGGAGTGACTGTGGCCATCGCTCAAGCCCCGGGAGGTAGCCTGGGCCCCGATCCACCACAGGAAGGAGAGCCACGCCTGCTCCCGACTCAGCCGCCATCGTTCAAGCGCAGGAAAGGTAGCTGCATGAGCACCCCTGAACCCTCATAAGACCCCCCTCCCAACCGCACGCACTCTCAGACCTCCTGACTGTGCCAGTCTTTGGACCCACTCTGCAGAGGCAGAGGTGGTCATCAAGGGTATTTTTCTGAGTTCCCAACTTTGAACATCTTTAAAGATAGGGCATGGGAAACCTGTAATACAACGTTGTGGAGTTCAACCATTCAGAAGGTTGGGGAACTCAATCTGGGCCTTGCAGCCCGAGGTCAGTCAGCGTCATGGGGTTCAGCCATCAGCTAACTGAGACCAGGGGACTTGCATCCTCGCTCTGTCTGAGCCATTAAATGGTAAATACACTATATTGAAATTTTGTTCACTGCAGACATGTTCTGGACTGCTTCTTGATTTCAATTTAATTCAAATGATTTAAGGGTGATAGACTAGTGACTACCACAGGTGGTCAGTGTCCAAGTT
>NW_022900920.1:26437597-26452927 GCF_012274545.1 Fukomys damarensis | reverse complement strand
GGTCAGTGTCCAAGTTGTGCTTGATCTTACTGTGTTGCTGATTGTATCAGTTGGGGTAAAGCATTGCGGTTGATTTGATGAGCTGTTTCTCTGATGTTATGAAGATGAGAATGTCTGTGGGTCATTAGAGACACAGAAGCTAGGGCGCAACTATATCAGGAAGATTTGGGTGATAATCCAGAGATTAAACCAAGGACAGTCTAACAACAAAAATAAAAATGAGAAAACACTAAAGCAAGACACAAGGACAGACTTCCAGTTCACCAATGGCAAACAGTAGGGCAAATGAGGATGAAAAGGCCGATAGAGAACCACCAGGACACCCTGAACTCAAAGCACAGGAAGTAACAAAACAGATCAATCAGGCTCTAGAAAAATTCAAAACAGAAATAATTTCCCAGATAACCATAGAGATAGTGAGCAAAATGGAAGTCGTGATTCAAGACTCTAGAGCAGAAACTGACAAAAAAATAGATGAGCTCAGGACCATGATAGAAGCCATGAAGGCCCAGCATAAGAAAGAAATGGAAAAAATAAACACCCAACATAGGAAAGAAATGGAATCCATAAAACAGATTCAAACAGATATCCAGGAGACTAAACACTCTATAGAAAGTGTACGCCAACAGAATAAAAGAATGCAAAGATAGACTCTCAGATATAGAAGATAAGATTTCAGTCAGTGACCATGAAAAGAGAGGTCTCTTAAAAACAGTAAGGGATCATGAGAAATCGATCCAACAACTCCTACATGATGCAAAGAAGAATAACATAAGACTGATAGGAATCCATGAAGTAGCAGGAGAAAATACAAATGACTTAAAAAAGCTGTTTGCAGAATTAATGACAAAAACTTCCCAAACAGAGGGGAAGAATTAGACATTCAGATAACTGAGGCATATAGGACCCCAAATAGCTACAATCAAAAAAAAATCTAGACATATAATAATCAAGATCCCAGAAACCCAACAGAAGAACAAAATACTACAAGCAGTAAGAGAAAAGAAACAAATCACATATAAAGGAAAGCCCATCAGAATCAAAGCAGACTTTTCAACACAAACCCTTGGGGCAAGGAGAGCCTGGAATGAGATATTTCAAGTACTAAAAGAGAACAACCTCCAACCTAGACTGATGTATCCTGCAAAACTCTCTTTCAAAATGGATGGGGAAATAAGACACTTCCACGACAAAGAACACCTGAGAAACTACATGAATACCAAACCAGCACTACAAGCAATTCTAAACAAGATCCTAGAAAAAGACAATGAAGGCAACAACACCATGAGGCCCAACAGAGCAAATCAAATAGGCAAGGCAAGAAATTAAAAGGAGAAGGTGAAAAAGTAAAAAGAGTCAACAAAAGGCCAATAACATGTCAATAATAAGTCAGTACATATCAGTTATAACCAGCAATGTCAATGGCCTCAACTCACCAATCAAGAGAAATAGACTGGCAAAATGGAATAAGAAGCAAAATCCAACAATATGTTGTATACAAGAAACACACCTAGTGCAAAAAGAAGCCCATAGACTGAAAGTGAAAAGATAGAAAACAATTCTCCATGTGACAGGAGCCCAGAAAAAAACAGGGGTAGCAATCTTATTTGCAGACAAAGTAAATTTCAAACCAAAACTGATTCTAGTATTATTGATGTAGGACGGTACTGTATCATACCTCTATGAATGTAAAATATCTAGTACCTGCTTTATGATACATAGTAGGGACCGTGCTTTATCAGAGCTACATTTAATGATATTACTATGGAATGTTCTCTTTCCAGATGATGATGCTAATAAAATAAAATAAGATGCTAATAAAAAAAATGGTGCCAGGTACCACAACAGCAACAGAACTTTGCTGTTTTCTGGATATTATTCTTTTCTTTGTTTCTTTTTGTTTTGTTTTGTTTTTTTTAATGGAATGTGCTGAATGTCTATAATTTTGTTCAGATGACTGCAGAACCTGGAAAAGCTGTTGCTGCTATTGATGCATAACATACTGCTATTATCAGGCTTTTTATATATATACACACACACACATATAAATTGAATTTTGGGAAACTTTAACGGTGCTGCCAACTTTGCAAAAAGTCATCCCAATTTACTGTGTTGAGTTGGCATTGTACAGAAATGGACAGCCATAGTGGTCTAGAAATGTTAATTTTTTTTTCCCATGTATACAGGGGTAACACATCGTACTAAATATGTAAGATCATATCTATGTGGGTTTGATTACAGAAATTAATAAAGTATTCTCTAAATAATGAAAAAAAGAATAAGATAAGACTATAAGAGCAAGAAGCAATTTAAATAGGTTCAGGGACCATTTTCATCTCCAGAATTAAGAATTATTTTAATGTTACATCACTGCCTTTTCTCTTTTACTTTCCTTTAGTTTTATTTTAGGATTCCCTATTTTTAATGTTCATACAGAGATTTCTTTAACTGAAATACCGAATGGTTTCTTTGGTGTGAAAAACTATAATAGTACACAGGATCCTAATGAGATAATTAATAATGTGAAATAGGAAGTAAAGGGCTAAAGGTGTAGGGAAAGTGGGAAGGGTGGGGAAAAGGTAATAAGGGAGAGGAAAAAAATATGAGAAACTGAAAAAATGGAAATAAAGTGTTTGTAAATGGGGAGGGGAGGAGGGGGTGAAGGGAGGACAGGGACAAGGGGAAAAAAATGAGAATCAAGACCTATTATGTAAAGGTACAGAATCCCAATGATGAATGTAACTGTATTGTATACCTAGATTGTACCAATAAACTCAATAAAAAGGAAAAAAAAAAAGGGAATGACTGTTATTTTTACAGTCCAGTTTTTCTTTAAGCAAGTTAGTATCTTCTCTGTCGAGCCAGAATCTGTGGGATATACACTTTTTTTGATCAATGACATTTTCACTAAGCAATATACATTCTGACAAGATACATGCACATTTATAGTAAAAGCTCACATAGTCTGCAGCAGTACTTACTATTTTCTCTACTGACTACCAGTATAACCACATAACCACAGAAGAGAAGTTAAAAGGTTCATAAAGAAATGAACTCATGAATCCTGATTCCAAAGAAATGCCTGGAGGCTAGCCTGGATTCTTATTTTGTTATTTAATTCTTTCCCTTGTTTTCCCAAATAAACCACCAAACAAGCTACTTTACTGAGGAAGTTTCTCTTAGAGACCCTAATATAACTTTGGCAAGACAAAGTTACACCATTTCTTAGCAGGTAGGTTTTTTAGCAAAACTCTGGAACCCACCAGAATTTCACTGCACGGCGGGGCGGGGGGGACCTGAGGAAAGGTAGGTTGATGGACAAACATAAACTAGAAAGGGGAAGGAAGGAAGACTGACTCACGCCAGCCTGGAGCTGTCACGTCCCTACTTTAACTGATGCCAGAGTACTCAAGTCCTAGGGCCCCAGAGACAGAAACCCTCAGTTTTCCCTCTGTAAAATTAGTATCCTGAGCCAAGACCCTCCAAAATTGAATGTCTAGAGAAGCATGCCCATTTCTTGTTTTTCCTTGGATTAAGAAAATCCACAATATCACAAAATGGTTAAGATCCAAAAGCCCTGAGGAACTCCATGATTCCTGCCCTAATCAGGCCAACTAATGTGGGCTGGCCACAACTCTACCCACCCATCTTCATGAGTGTCCAGTTGCTGTCCATCTGCTTGGCAGCCTGAAGAAAGTAGCGCCCATCAGTCCACATGGCCGCATGCTCTTCTGTGATGATTGCTGTACCTGGAGCAGAAGAGCAAGAAAAGAAAGGTTTCTGTCCACCACCCAGCAGCAGCACAAAAAGGCAGGTGACAAAAGCATGAGAAGCACCAGCTCCCACTGGAGCAGATGGCTCCTCCACTCCAGGGAAGCCTCTAGGTGACAGAATGACACCACTGAGAACCAGCAACTCCAGCTCTAAGAAGCAGCAGTGAGGTGAGGGGCCAGGCTGCCTGGACACCAGTCTCTGCACAGAAATTCCCCACTCGTGCAGCACGAGGCAAAGCCAGAAGAGCAGGGGACTACGTGTCCGTGGTCCACGCGGCCTCAGCACCCACAAGACAGAAGCAGGAATGGTGCCTACCATTCCTCTGCTCCACCAGACACCCAAAGAAGCTGTTTCACCTTTCCTGGAGGCCAACTGGGTCTTGAGAGTGTTCACAGGGACTTAGCTTGGGCCTCCACATCCACCTGCCTCCCATTCCTACAGGCCTGGCAGATCTCAGGACTTCAGCAGAAGCATCAGCCAAAACCAACCCTGATACACCAACCAACACAAGCACATCACCCAAAGAAGCAATGTGCTCACCACAAGGGGAGGGGGCTCCCACTTTGTCCAGAGTGCTTAGGGGGTGGGGACCTGAAGACAAAACCACCAAAAACTTGGGAGTTAAGAAGGAGAAAAGTTATGGCAAAATTAAGGATACCAATGGAACTCACATTATCCTTTGCTATTTAGGTCAACAGTAAAAACAGAAACCAAATCCAAGCACATGGGGAATCACACAGAACCAGTAAACTACGGCAGGGTCTGGGAATGCTGTTAGAGTCATTTCTTACTTGGCATGCTAATTACACAAGCATATTCAGCTTAAGACTTTTTTTCTATATGAATGTCACATTCAATAAAAATTTCAAAAAAAATTTTTAAACAAAAAATTTTAAATCGTGAAAGCAAAGGCATAGAAAAGTGCACCGGGTCACTGAAGGTAACCGATGAGCTGGGAAAGTTTGGGAACACACACCTTCCTGCAGGGGCTCAACAGGGAACATCTGGTTTGCGTTTCCTAACTGATTCTATACCACAGGCTAAAACTTGGTTCAGTTATTGGGGGAGGAGAACAAAGGTACCACAAGAAAAGAGAGAATTTAGCAGCTCACCTGCAGAGCCGTCGAATCCAGAGACAAAGGCTCTCCGACAGTCACATGGAGCAATATATTCACTCTGGAAAACAAAGACAACAAGCTGGGTCTCAAACAGTGGTGTGCTGCCGCTTTCCACACCTAGGCCCACTTGGCACTTTCTCCCAGGAAGCCTACAGCACGCTAAAAAGGCAAGCTGAGTATTAAAAAAAAAATAGTGGAAACTTCAGAAGACGAATTAATTAAGGGCTAGAAGTGTCATTCCTTTTGCCTCATCTGGAGAGCAAAGCAAGCACAGAGACATGGATAAAAATGGCTCTTTCCGCAATAAGACCTTACAAAAACAACCAACCAGTAGCCACCTCCCTCCTGTCTCTGACATTTAGGCATCTGTTACTTTTCTGAAAAGTAAAGCTGAATTTCTGTTTTAAGCACCAGTCATTCTCTGACTTGTCTCTAGACATTAGCTTGTTTCTGAACTTCCTGTTTGCATCCCCTCTAAGGCAGTCTCTCTCCCACAGGCCCTGGCCCTTCCTGTCAGGGAATGAGCAGAAGCACTTCCTCCACCCATGTCCAAAACCAGGTCCTTCCCATTGAGAAGTGAGAGGACAGAGTTAGGGACAGAAGAAAGGAGAGGTTCTCCTGCTCGGGTGAGGGACATGAGGCCACTGCATACAACTTCCACTAACAGCCAGAAGCACAGACAGCTGAAGGAACTTCCCCAAGGTCAGTGCAGAGGCAGCTCCACAGCCTCAAAACCGAATCCCTATGCCAGGCTGCCCCACAAGACACATTATCTCATTCTCACAGTGACTGTCCCGGATAAGACTGACAGAAAGGGACAAAACTGAGGTTCAAAGAGATCATCTTGAAGGGACCTGCCCGGTGACAGGCTGTCATGGGCCAGGAGCTGCTTGCTGCCAGTTCTGCTGGATCCAAAGCAGCTCCTCCTTCAACTATTAGCAGCTTTCTTCCAAGCCAAAGCACCCAGCAAGGTTAACGATGCTCAGGGAGGACAAGGGGTGCCTGTCAGAACCCGGGGCATTTTGGGGACATGATGGGGGGACACCCATGTCCACTCCTGAGATGTGGGGGACAATCACTCAATTCACCCCATCACCATCGCCTCAGGTCAGCCATGGGCCCCTTCTGGAGAGGAGCCGGAAGGCCCAGCGGTGAGAGCCACAGCCACACCTGCCCTCCAGCCTGGGCCCTGCTGTGTGGCCTGCACCCAGGGCCACATCACTCAGCCTCAGTTCCTCCTCTTCAAAACAGGTTATTTCCAACTGCTAAATGCAACAGCAGGCAGATGTTTTACCCCAAAACATAGCAAACATTCATACACGGCACTAAGAAATAGAAAGAAATGGCCAATACCATCAGTCATAAACTGCAGAATCCTTGTTCACTCAAAGATCACTGGGCATGGTGGTGCATGCCTGTAATCCCAGCACTTGGGAGGCTGAGGCAGGAGAATAGCCTCAAATTTGAGGCCAGGTTGCGACAGTGAGTTCAAAGCCAGCCTGAAACATAAAGCAGGACCCTGTCTCAAAGAAGCAAACAAATAA
The DNA here is from genome assembly GCF_012274545.1 of Fukomys damarensis. Taxonomy (NCBI): domain Eukaryota; kingdom Metazoa; phylum Chordata; class Mammalia; order Rodentia; family Bathyergidae; genus Fukomys; species Fukomys damarensis. Next base: position 26,446,491 of record NW_022900920.1, on the reverse strand, counting down.
GAATTAAAAGAAAATAATGGGAACAAGAGTGCCCCACTGTTGTGGACAGTGGGCTAATTTTTAAAACTTCACCAGAAACCCGAAAGTATTGGGCGCGTGCAAAGCAAGAGAGATTACAAATCACTTCTTCCTGAAAGTAAGCAAAGAAAGCATCTTAGGGCCTGGAGCCACTAGGTTACCACACTAACTGCGGTGCACACTGGGGAGTTACATGGTAAGGAAGTCCCGCTGGCAGCGGGCGTGGGCCTGCTCCTGGGGCAGAGAAGATGCACGATGGTCACCTGGGAAGGCCTGGGAGAGGGACAGGAGCCCCACGGGGCTTCCCTAGGAGTCCCCATCACGAAGGCAGAAGAAGTGTCACCACAAAGGAGGTGGAACTGCCATCAGATGGACACACTTAGTGTGGAACCCAGACGAGGACTAGAGTAAGAACTAGACATGACCTAAGCGGTCAAGAGGCCACAAAGGCATCTGAGAAGGGCTGGCCGCAGCCTCACCTCCACACTGACAGGCTCAGCGGAAGCAGGCCAAGTCGCTCTTCTGCCCAGTCCTGAGCTGGCGAAGCCTTGAGACACTTCCCAGAGTCTTGCCAAATGCCTGAAGACAGCGTGCTAGGAAAAGGGCACCAGGAAGCAAAGTGCCAGGCTTTTCTCTCCCAGTTTCCCACTTCTCTCCAGCTCCAGCACAGGCTCAGTCCACACCTCCATCATCTCTACCTGAACCACAGTCCCCATAACCCATTCTGTGTATACTCTCCAAGTGAGTATTTCAAAATCACACTCGCACATCTTGGCATCTTCCTTAAAACACTCCAACAGCTTCTTATCACATTTAAGATAAAATCTAAACCCTGGCCATCCGATCTGTCCTCTGGGATCTCTCAGTCTGATTCACAATGCTCTAACCATATTGGACCTTGCTATGCTGTTTCCCACATCCCAAACTCATTGCTGAATCAGGGCCTTTGCACAAGCTCTTCCTTCTTGGTCTAAAGGTCCCTCTCCCAATCTCTCCCCACCACACCAGCACCCCATTATAGCATGGTGTCTTGACCAATTTTCCTGGTCACTTTTTGTTGCTCACAACAACTCACAACCTAAAGAGAGATTTATTTTGGCTCACATTTCAGATCAAGGTTAGCTGGCTCCAAAGAAGAAACAGCTCAAGTCTGGGCAGCCAAGAAGCAGAGAGCAAAGCGAGGAGGGGAGAAGCCAGAAACACCCTTCCAGGTCACACTTTGTGACCTGCCTCCTCCAACCAGGCCCCACTTTACACAGGAGGCTCCTGGGGAACATCCTAGATGTAAGCCATAACATTCTACCCCTGGCCTCCAAGACTCTTGGGAATCACTTTATGCAAAATACATTCAGTTCATCTCTAAGAGGTCCCCAACTCCAAACAGTTCCAACACTGCTGAAAAGTCCAACATCTCCTCTGAGATACAAGCAAACTCTTAGTTGTGAGCCCCTATAAAAATCAAAAAGACAGGGCTGGGAATTTAGCTTAGTGGTTCTGCCACCTGTCTCACCCAAGTGCAAGGACCCAAGTTCAATCCCCGGTACCAAAAAAAAAAAAAAAAAAAATCAAAAAGACACTTAAACACTGCCAACATGGAAAAGGGAGAAAGGGGGGTAGAAATGAGTGGGACCAAAGCAAGACTGAAACCCAGCAGGACAAACATTAAATCCTGCGCTCCATGTCCAGTCCCCAGAGCAAGCTACAGCGAGACGTGAATTCCAAAGGTCCTCAGCCCCACCCCTACAGGTACTGCTGTTGACTGTAGCCCTCCTTGCTTCTCTTGGGCTGGCTTTGCTCATTCCTTGTGGCTTTCCTCAGATATCACACATTCCTGGCTTCTCCCAACTTTCTGGGGTCTCTGCTATACTTTCAGCTTCACATTCACAGCTTTTTGCAGGTCTCTCTCAAGTGTACACTGACTGGCACCCCAGACTTTCTTCTAAAATCTGGGTGGAAGCCTCCCTGAGTTCACAACTCTGCATTCTGCTTGCCTATAAAACCAGCATCACATGGAGGACACTGATGTCTGCCCCCAACTCAAGCAGTGGCCAGGTAACCAACTCTAGAGTAGGGCTCTCTTCTCAAAGCAAACTCTTCCACTCTGAGGGCAAAGGGCAGTCTGGCTGTTTTCTGGGATGCCCTCAAAGCATCCTTCCTATTGTCCTATTGTAAAGTCCTAGGCTTTTTTTAATGCTAATCTTTTCAACAACAATGCTCTCCTCAGCTCTAATTTTGCTGGCCCTTCCTTTCTGGAAACTGAAAACTTTGAAAATGGGCTTTTTGCTCCTGATTTTCAATATAAGCCTGGCTAAAAGCCCCCAGAAGTACCACTGCCACAATGTCAACAATGGGCTGTCTTGAAATTTTTTCCACCAAATTAATTAGGCTACTGCCCTTAATCTCAGACTCCCACAAAGTCTCAGGACATGAATAAAAAAATCCAGACAAATGTTCTGACAGAGCATAACACACATGGCCTGAAATCTCACTGCCAACAGAGTCCTTGTTCCCAACGGAAACCTCCTAAGCGTAGTCTTTGCTGCCTTTTTTATCAGCATTTTGCTCTTCTGAGCTCTAACAAATTCCCCCAAAAACTCAGCTTCTAGTATTCTAGGGCTGCTTCTCCAGTAGGTATTGCTAGATCTTTCCAAACTCCTCAGGAACCGATTTAACAGACATTTAAACCACATGGTCAAGTAGCAGCACAGTAACGACCCTACTTCTGGTACCAAAATCTGTCCTAGTCTCTCTCTCTCTTTTTTTTTTTTTTTTTTTTGAGACAGGGTCTCACTATGTAGATCCAGCTAGCCTTGAACCCATGGTTACCCTCTTGCCTCAGCCTTCCAAGTGGTGGAATTACAGGCATATGGCACCACATCTGGCTTCTTCTAGACACTTTGCTGTCCCTGGAACAAAATATTCAATATCCACAGTTTAAACAAGGACCGGTTTATTTTGGCTCAGGTTTCAGTCCAAGATCAGCCAGCTCCAAAGACGAAACAGTATGACAGAGGAACATGGCAGAGAAAAGATGCTCACATCATGCCATCCAGAAAGAAAGTACAAAGCAAGGAGTGGGGAAAGGAGATACAACCTTCCAGGAACACTCCTGGTGACACACCTCTTCCAGCCAAGCCCCACCTTCCACCAGCTCCACTGTGAGCATATGAGACTCTTGGGAGACATCCCAGATGTGAACCATGACACATGGCTAGTTCATCCTCCTCATTACGTTTCAGATCGAATGTCACCTTCGCAGAGTGGCCTGCCTGAACTATCCAACTAATACAGCCACATGGCTACTTAGAACTCTCGGTGTAGAAAGTCTTTTTAGATAAGTTTTCTTTTTAGATGCCGGAAGCACTGCGCTGTAGATCACCAGGGCCAGGCCTAACTCACCTCCTCCCGCAGATGAGTCAGGGCTGCAAGTGGAATGAGGAACACGCATCTTATTCACTTCCTCCCATGCATTTTTCCCCCGTTAAGTTTATTGGTACATTTAAAACAAATAATGGTTACATTCATCGTTGGGATCTTGTACCTTTACATGACAGGTCTTGATTCTTATTTTGTCCCCATACCCCTGCCCTCCCTTCATCCCCATGCATCTTATTCGCTTCCTCCTGAAGATGAGGCAGGGCCCCTCTGGAGGAGAACGGGCAACAAGAGGGCATGGCAGAGCAAAGCCTGGCCGAGAGGAGGGTTGTCTTCCTTCCCACCCATTCTGCCAAAGAAACGTCAAACACGATGTCCAGCAGACCTCAGCTCTGGTTACAGACCAGCCCTCTTCTCCTCCCGCTGAACCTCCTGTATCTCTGCCATGCAGCCACTTGCTTGGTGGCCTTTGCCTTCCACCAGGAGTTACAGACTGACCTAGCCCCACGGATATCTTATTATACTTATTTGTCTTTCGTAATCTTTCACCATGGTTTCTCACTCCTTGAGCCCTTCAGCCACACAGGCCATGAAATATTTCACAGCTTATTGCATTGTTCTTCTACTCTTTCCCCAGAATGTAAATTCCACAAGAACAGGGCAGTTGTCCCTGTACGTAGCACAGGTGATATGGAATACGTCCTCAACTAACCTTTGCAGAATAAATGAACAAGCAGAAGAGATGGACACTTTTCCCCTAACCATGCCAATGAAAATGGAGAAAGGGACTGGCAAAGATCAGAAAGTGGATCCTTCTCAGGAGCCTTCGCCAGTAGCATAACTCTGCTGACACACTATGGACTTCGGTCCTCTACAACTGGGAGGCAATAAATCTGTGTTGGTTTAAGCACTGCTTTGGGGGTTAATTTGTTACGGCAGTGACAGGAAACTAACAATGGGGAAAAGATCTGAAGGGATCATAATGAGTTTCAAACTCAAAATTCCTCAGTGCCCAGGCAGGCAAACCACAGGACATCAAGCAAGGGAAGGGGGCTTTTTCTAAAGAGAGACGTCCTTCCTCAGCTGAGTCCTGTCTCGCTGGGGTGTGGGCCACTTGTTACCAACCTTCAGTACTTCAGCAGGAGAGAGAAATACATGTGCTTGTGAGAAGTCGCTCAATTTTTAAATGCTGGCACCTAATTCAAAAAATACAAATAAAACATAGCCAAATAAAGTACATCTGTAAACTCCCCCAAAAAAAGCTTTAAACAGTTCTCAAAATCTGGGTTAAATACAGCCCTTTTCACACTGCTTTACCATTCTACTTTCAGAGGCCTCCCACAGATCTGACTTTCACAAGATCAGCCATAGAGGCATTTTCCTTACCTTCCCTTGGGTAATGATCACAAATAATATTAGCTAAGATATCTGGCTAAACACCAATTATTTGCCAATAACTGTCTTCATTTTTTCTAATTCTAACCCAACAGCAGGTCTGGAAGAAAGCATCTTTTCCATCTACATTTTTTTTTTAAATGAAGCTCAAAGACAAAAATTGCTTACTTCCCAAAGCACACTCATTGTAAATGGTCTGAAACTCAGGGTCTGGTTCAATCCCCAGCACTGCAAAGAAAACAAAAGGGCTCCATCTTTGATATGCTCCCAGGCAACCTCTTCTGATTCTGTATCAGACCATGTACATATGGTCTGTACAAGTGGATCATAAACTCTGAGGGATCAAGGAATACAAAGTATGTGGCGCACTTACCTCTACCATAACAAACCACCCAGTGACATCTCCTAGACCTAGTAATCAAACCCACATTCAAGCCCAATTCCCAACTTTCCAGCTGAGAAAACCAGGAGCTCAATTTGCTCTTCTCTGAAACACAGAAGATGTAACAATGCCCACACCAGAAAGCTAAGGGTGACACAAAGCAGTGAGCACATGCCCGCCACACATAAGTGAGTGCCCAGCACTACTGTGCCACAGACAATGAGCCAGATTCCATAGGAAATGTAACACAGGATCTTCTCAGAGTGGACAATCTGGCCAGCAAAATAAAACAGGTAACCTAAAAAAGTAGCATTAATAAACAGATAAACTATGCTAAATTTGCAGAACTAAACTTGCCATAGTTTTAAGGACACTTAGATCTGCATTAAAACTATCAAAACAAACTCAGAGGCTGGACTGGGGACACCGTGGACAGGTAAGGAGAAAGGAGAGGACAACCTAGAGAGAGGGGACAGTGTGAGAAGGCCCAAAGCAAGAGGCAAGAGTTACAGACAGGATACTCGACTCCTTGTGACCAAATACTAAGCTAACTCCCCATCTTTGGCATTTCTTCTCTCTAACACCTAGTCAAGGTACATGGGGAAAACATACAGCTGTCCAAAGACTCATGTTCCTTCCTCAATGCAGAACAGTTATTGGAAAGCTGCTACCAGCCAGGACTTGACTTCCCAGGCCCCCTGGCATCTAGACAGGGTCACATCGCTAGTTCTTACCAACAGAATGTGGATGGGAAGTGAAGCCAGGCTAGGCATTTAAAAGTGGGTGTGTTCTCTCAAGCCGGAATGGTGGTGGCAAAGGATGAAACAGCCTGGATTCCTGAAGCATTTTTCCACCTGGTAGAAAATCCCCCATGAACCAGAACATCCCATCTGCCCCCTGCCTGCAAGAGCCATACTTACCACATGAGCAAGATATGAGGCTTCACAGTACAAAGCCACTGAAACTGTGAAATGGGTTACCACACTCTAATTAATACGGTGCACAAAACCACTAGCCCAGCCCAGGAGAAAGTGTCTTTAAGAAATACAAAACAAAAGGGGCCGGGGATTTAGCTCAGTGATGCCACCACCTGCCTTGCGAGTGCAAGGTCCTGAGTTTGACCTCCCAAAAAAAAAAAAAAAAAAGAAAAGAAAAAGAAACACAGAACAAAACAGGAAGCTGACTCCAGAAGGAATGGAAAAAGTTCAAAGAGTTTAGGAAAGTCTAATTTATGTCTTCCAGAAGGAAGAACCAAAAACACAGTCAAAAATTCACACTGGCAGAGTCACTCCTGACAAACCTTTGCCTAAGCCAAGGTCAAGAACAGAACATGGGGCCTTTTACATGGGGAGGATAGGAAAAATAAGTAACTAGGATATCTAAAAGGAAGTAGGCAACTCTGGCTCCAAAGATTTTCCTGGTTTCGAGCCAGTGAGGCTCACAAATCCCACTGATTAGACAGAACATGAAAGCAACCAGACACTAGAGAAACCGGGCAATTCCTCACTGTAAAAGTCCCCTAGGGCCTAAATTCACTAATACTACAGCCACTGCTCTGGGTTTGAAAAGAAGAAATGCTTAGCATGGCAGAGGACAGAGAGCACAGACCACTCGAGTGCCAAGTCCTTGCGTAATTGTGCATTTGGGGTCCATTTTCTTTCTAGCAGGGAACAGTGTGTGGGTGGGTGTATTTGTATTTTGGAAAGTACACAAAAGATAGAATTCAAGATTACCCTTCATGTCTCCAACACCCTCCCTTCCCCGCCCTTAGGAGAAATTCCATCAACCCTGAATCAAGCCTGAAATGAAACAATCAAGAACAAGAGCCAAGAGAACAGAGCCTCTCTATCACCAAGGAGGCTGCCAAGCAGGTCAAACACACCCAAACCCCCCCTCCGTGTTCTCAAAACCCGGGCAAGGACCCAGCGTCCCACTTTACAGAGCACCCCAACTATGCCTCTCCTCTCCACAGGAACAATAACAAGGAAACCATTTCTTTCTGTTGGCACCACAAACACCCTTGGGCCCCAAGCTTCCAAACCTCCTCTGCCACCTGTCTGCCAAGTCCACATTTAATCCAGGCTGTTGCTTCTCTTCCCAATCCTTCTCCTTCCTCCTTCCTACTCCCAATTCCAATACTCACGTCCCTTCCCTCTTTACCCAGACCCTGGGATACTGCAATGGCCTCCAAACAGGCTTCTCAATGCTCAGTGCCTCCCTTCACTAGTACACAGTCAACATTTCTCCCTGTTGCCAAGATCACTCTCTTTTTCAAAGACACTCGCAGGTGCCTACTAACAACAGCCTAAACTCCTCAATCAAGAGGACAGCGCCACCCATGAACAGGCACTGGAGCTTCCCTCAGTGGCCTTTCCCTGCATTTCTTTCTCTCATCATTATGGATATTCTAGCCCCACAGATGTGCTCATTTTGTTTATGTTTTCTATATCTTCTATCCTCCCCCATGCATCCAAATTCTACCTGTTCACATTAAAATTTAAATGCCACTTCCTTCACGAAGCATTCTTTGATCCTGCTAGCTTACAACACTCCCCCTCACTTCAGAATACTTTCCCCACTGGTAAACCTGTGTTCTTCACTTGGTCTCCACCAGCCACATGCAGAACACTGAAAATAAAGCCAGTGTGGCCAACAAACAGCACCCTTCACTTCATTTCACTCCAGTTAAGTTTTAAACTGATACTCAAGATTCAATTATTAGAAAAATTTTAACTATGTTTAGAACAACTTCAGTTTGCGAGTTCAGTTTTTCAACAATAAACTTAATGAAATCGAAACACAGATCAAATATTTCTGATGAAATGGCATGCTCAAATTGAGAAAGATTTTTAAAAGTCAAAAAATTTTGTATGGGTTAAAGAACTAAATAAATACCTCTCAAAACATACAAATGGTCAACGAGTATATGAAGAAATGCCCAATTTCACTAGTGACCAAGCAATGCAAATCAAAACCACAGATATCATCTCATCCCAGTTAGAAAGGCCAACATGAAGGCAAAAACGACAAATGTTCACAAGGATGAGGAGAAAGGAACACTGTTGGTGGCAATGCAAATGAACGGAGCAATTAATTGGAAGCAGTAAGGAGATGCCTAAAAAAACTAAAAACAGAACTACAAAATGATTTAGTATATATATATCGATATATATATCTATATAGATATATATATCTGCGAGAGTTACTTTTCTCTCATTGCGGCCACAAAATACCCAACACACAAAGTTAAAGGAGGAAAGGTTTATTTAGCTACAGTTTGCAGAGGTTTCAGCCCATGATCAGCTGGCCCCATGGCAGGGTTACCAAATAGGCATCACACAGGAGAAACAACATGGTGCACACAAAGTAGCAAAAGCAACAAGAGACCTTAACTGTTTTTCTCCCCCTTTCAAGCCTTCCAGACTACAGGGAGCAGGGCATTGCCAAAGCAATCACTCACGAGTAGTGGCTTAGTAATCACACGCCCTTAATCCCAGCATCACACACTCCAGATTCAGCCACCTCTAGAAAAGGGAACCCCACCTCCTCCACATGAGGCTTTGGGGGACACCTAAACACAAGCCAAAACAATAGCCAAAAGAGGTGAAATCATTATACCAAAACGGTAACTGCATTCCTGTGTTTACTGCAACACTACTCATAACAGCTAAACTATGGAATCAACTTAGATGCCCAGTGGTGGATAAAGAGAAATATATATATA
>NW_022900920.1:26418379-26437132 GCF_012274545.1 Fukomys damarensis | reverse complement strand
TAAATTGAATATTATTCAGCCACAAAGGGACTCCTGTCATGTACAGCAACATGAGTAGAACTGGACAGTATTATGTTTAGTAAAATAAGTCAGCCACAGATAGAAAAATACCACATGCTCCCACTTCTCTGCAGAAACTAGTCAGTCAGTCTCACAGAACAGAATGGAATAGTAGTCACTACAGACTGGGACAGGCAGGGCATAGAAACAAGTTGAATAAGGGGCACCAAATCACAGAGAGGAGAATTTAGTTTTAGCTTTTCTATAGCACAATATGGTAACTACTGGACAAAATAACCTAGGATATATTTCATATGACTAGAAGAATATGAAATTTCTGACCTGTAAAAATGATTAATGTTTAAAGAGATTTTTAGAAGGTTTATGATCCTGATTTGATTCTTGCACACTGAATACAGTATAACCAAAAAATATAGAAAATGTTTAATTTTTTTAAATTTACAACAGTAAAAGATGCACTGCCATTAATTCCCTTCAAAATAGTCCCCTCTCTTCAGACACACTCATCCCATCATTCTTGTGATCTTCTGAAGCAGTTCCAGAAGTTGTCTTTCATGAGTGTCTTTAGTTGTGCTGTCATGGTTGCCACTTTCAAAACATTTACCTTTCATGGTCATTTTGACTTTGGGGAAGAATCAGAAGTCACAGAGTGCCAGATCCAGTAAATAAGATGGATGAGAACACACTCTTAGTTTTGAAGGTTTTGTTTGTTTGTTTGTTTGGTACCAGGGATCGAACTTGGGTCCTTGCACTTGCTGCGAGGCAGGCAGCAAAACCACTGAGATAAACTCCAAGTCCCCACTCTATTTTGCACAGAAATTGCTGTAAATATTTCATCAATGAGGGGTGATCAAAAAATACAGTGAATGTTTAATTTTTTTTTAAGTTATTACAGTGACAGATACATACACTGCTATTAATCCCTCTCAAAATATTCAAAACACTTCCCCTCATTTTGAATATACTTATCCCATCATTCTTGGCAATGTGTCTTTTACTGTAGTTTTTTTTAATAGAAATACTCACCATATCTTTCAATTACCTCTCATATATGTGTATTAAATTACCATGCTGCTCCCTCTTAAGATGTATAAACAAGCCGGGCATGGTGGCGCACACCTGTAATCCCAGCACTGGGGAGGCTGAGGCAGGAGGATCACTGTGAGTTCAAGACCAGCCTGGGCTACACAGTGAGTTCCAGGTCAGTCTCAACTACATAGTGAGACCCTGTCTCAAAAAAAAAAAAAAAGAAAGAAAGAAAGATGTATAAACAGTATGTTTCAATTTTTCAAAGATGAAAAAGTCTTCACAGTATTCAAAAACCAGCTTAATGATGACAAAAAAAGAAGGCTGGGCAACCGAACTCAAGACTAGTAAGTCTATCAAGTCTATCAAGACCAACATGGCCTACACTGGCTTCCCTACTAGTAAATACACAGGTTGCACAGACTGTAATTGCAACCCCAGGCAAAAGAAAACCAAACTTGAAATACAAAGACTATAAAACCTCCAAACATTCACTTTTTCTTTCAAGCAGCACTACAGGTCAACCTCCGGTGACCGAGGCCACCCCTGGGGGCCAAGGTTCACATGTGAAGCAGAGCTCTCAGGAGTCTTTGGCTGGGGCTCCACGGCAGCCTGCGAGCCTTCCTTTAGAGGACTGCTGCAGTATCACTCAAGGGCTGTTGGGTCCAGGACAGGGCTGGGGTGTTCTGAACAGCTCCAACAAACCCCTAGCCGATGTGCTATAGTAGTAAGCACCACCACCTGCCCACCCTGAGCTAAGAGTGGCTGCACTCAAATCAGCCTGCCCAGTGTTTCAAAGGCAGCCGATAAAAACTCCACCGATGAACGCCACAGAGAATCCACGACACATGCAGCCCAAGTATTAAGAGCTAAGGCCTGGGACCAACAGGAGGCAGCAAATGGCTCGTCAGAGGCACCCACAGAGAACAAAAAGAAATTCCTTCAGGACAAAGGCCAGGGCTGCCCTTTTTTCCCCTGTACTAGGGATCAAACTCAGGACCTTGCACTTGCAAGGCAGGCAAGGTGCCGCCGAGCTAAATCCCCAGCCCCTACCCTTCTCAAATAGGGTAGCCAGCACCTCTGCCATCTAAGACTGCTCCCACGACTCAGCCCCAAGACATGCCGGTTACCTCCTTAGTCATCCGGACTGAGGTCAAGATGAAAAGGTGGCTTCGGTGAAGCTGGTGCTCATTCAGGTTCATGTTCTTCTCCAAAGCAAACAGTGGAAGGATTCGTGACAAACTCAAACCCTAAATCCAGCCAGGCTCTTCTCATCTCCCAGCTGCCTACTAAATCAAACAAGTGTGTACCAGACTCCACGGTCTCCTCACATGCCTCCAACCACTTTTAGCTTGATTGTCCACTTCTCCATGCAGCCAGGCTGAACTGCCAGCGATGTGCCCTCAGCACACCTGACGCTGGCTGACCTCCCGCTTCACCCTCCTCACCAGCGCCTCCCACTGTGACCTCTCCTTCCTCTGGCTTCCTCGAGGAGCACGTTCTAACCCGTCCCAGTACCAGAAGTGCTATTATGAATTAATGGAGGCAGAGTCCCTACTCCATCCCTGAGATGAGGTGGGAATTCCATAAACATTTAAGTCTAGAAAATGCTGAACACTCTATGCCCCTCTTTACAGTGAATGAGTACACATCAGGATGGGGCGTGAGTCAAATGGAAATCCAGCAGTCGCACCTTATACCTGTCAGATCCTGTCACATCGTATTTCCCTGAAAATAAGACCTAACTGGAAAATAACCCGAGCATGATTTTTCAGGATGCTCATAATATAAGCCCCATTCCAAAAATAAGTCCCAGTGAGGATCGTCAGCCACTTGGACAATTTGGTACATCCACTGGACCACACAGCAGACACTGAATTATAAAATAATATTATTAATATATAATTAAGTATAAACATTATTGATAAAAATACACAATAATACAACTTATAATCAAGTATTTGTAAATACCCAAGCGGGCACCTTCAGATATGAGGGAAATGCCTCTGTAAACAGATGAACTCAAGACTTACTGCCAAATAACCAGAGTACAGACACATCCAAGAATAAATTGCATACTTGATAATTAAGGGATGTGGTTCTACCTAACATGAACCTTCATAATTCAATATATCACATGTTATCACAGATGTACTTAATACACTCATGTGAAATAAAAAAACGTTTTCCAAATTCTGGTGCCCGCAATTTTTCACTGCTTTTCTGCAGACCATTGTTCTTAATTGTCATCATTTTTGTAGCCACTCCCATCTCGTGAGTCTTCAATTAATACTTGACTTAACAGAAACTTTGCAAAGCATAGCCTGTAAGAGGTCATGACTTGGGTGAAGACTTCCTGGGATAAAATCACTAACAAGTACGTTGCCAATGTACTACAAGCAGGCTACATGGACAAAAAGTGCTCATTTAAGGAGAGCTCTGTTAGGGATTAGAGAATTATGATGATGTTCCAGAAAAAGATGACATGACTGAATTTGAATAAATGTAAACCTTTGTACATGAATAAGTGAATAAATGTAGGCTGTTATACATTAATAAATGTAGATTGTAATTGAAAAAAATAAGACATCCCCTGAAAATAAGCCCTATTGGGTCTTTTGGAACAAAAATTAATATAAACCCCATGTTTTATTTTCAGGGAAATATAGTACACAGATAAACCTTGAGAACACTGTGCTGAGATAAGCCGCTCACAAACAGCAAATCATACAGCAGAAGGTGGTAGCGCACACCTACAGTACTAGCCTTCTGGGAAGTTGAAGTAAAAGGATTGCAAGTTCAAGCCCAGCCTGAGCAATTCAGCAATCTACTGAGACCCTGTCTCAAATTTTAAAAAAAAAAAAAATTTTTTTAAGGGCTGCAATGCAGCTCATGTCAAAGGCCCTGGGTTCAATCCCCCATACTAGGGGAAAACTCATACATGGATCCAATTATATGAAGCATATAAAAAAGTCAAACTCTTAGGAAGTAGAGCGGTAGCTACCAGGGGCAGGGAGAAAGAAAAAAAGCAGAGCTGTTGTTTAGCAACTACGGGCACATCTAGGGGTACAGAATTTCAGTTTCGCAAGATAAAAATGTACTAGATATGTTACACAACAATGTGCACATAACATTACCACCACAGTACTGTACATTTTTAAATGGCTACAATAGTAAATTTCATGTCGATTTTTTTTTAATTTAAAAAAACTGTTGAGCACATTTTAACTATTTTCTAGGCCTATTAATACGTTTTCTGCATATCATCTTAGAAGACACAATAGGCATGTTGTAGGACACAGTTTGAAGAACACTGTTCTTCAAATCTTCCAACCCCTTGTTTTTATTCACTTCAGCATCTCATTTGCTCCTGAGGACAGGAAGTCCCATGTTTCCAGGCAAGGGTCTAACCTTGAGGCTGGTCTAAATGAACACAGGCTTTGCACTGTCAAAACCCTGGAGACTAGAGCCTTTGGAAAGGGGCAAAAGAAGGGCAGCCAGACAAGCTATCTTTTCAAGGCTTTGCTCCGCTTACAGTAACAACCTTATCTGCCACTCTCTCCATTATGGTAGACCCCCTCTGCTCAGGTTTGTTCCACACGACCACACACACACACAAACACACACACATACAGTGCAACCAGGATCCATCAGGTTCTCACTTGGGACTCTGGATTTGAGATTAAGGATCTTGAAAATAAGAGATAAAGAGATATAACACGTACTTGTCAGGTTTACACTGCAGTATGAGAATGAGAGAAATAGATAGGCAGCAGAAGGTGCGCTCCCTACCCCAGATCCCCCTCAGGGCCAGCTGCTCCCCATACTGAGGGTCTACAGAACCCCAGTGTGAGGGCTGACAGGTACAACTCCGGAAGGCACCACTCAGAGCAGGGAGCTGTGCCTGTGCAGTGTTTCTGCCCCTCGGCCTCACACAGCACTTTGTCTGCTCAAGGTATCTGAAACTGTTTCTGTCATCTGCAACTGAAGAATCCTAAAACACTAGCCTTGTTTCCCAACACAGTGTTTTACTTCCCTGGGCTCTTGTCAAGGGAAACTTATCACTATTTTTTTCTGGAAGCTTCCAGCTTCTCTGACTTTGCTCCTACTAATCTTCCCGCCTAGAATTTTTTCGTCCTTCATTACCCCCACCTCTACTTATCCACCCGCACCATTTTTCAAGGTCTGTTCAAATGTCTCCCTGCTCTATGAAGCCCTCCGCCACTCTACCCTCACACCCTCAAAGTTCTGTGGCTCTCTGTCTGTTTTTCCAACACTCACCACATTCTGCCTAGCAGTGGAGTTATGTGTATGTATGTTCTTCACGCTATTACTGAACTGTTTGCTTCTTGAGACCAGAAATAATTTCCATCTTTGTACCATGCACAGTACCTAAGGTAGAACCCTGCACATAAGCAAAGGCTGGAAAAAATACAAAGATGACTCTACAGAGGAATAGCACTTTGTATATCATTTCACCTCTCACTAAACTATAATGAGAGTAAGGGCAGGAATTCAATCTTAGAGTCACATTTGTAACCCTACCATTACCACCCAGTAAGCACTAAAACACTTGCTGATTCCTTCAGAGTGGGTCCTAGAGTCCTTCCATCCTCCTGCCCTTTCAGCCCTTCCACATGAGGTCTCTGTCTCTCTAAACACTACTCTCTCTGGTGTACTTACTGAATAGCTCCCATCAAAAGTGGTGGCTGAGGGTGAGTGACAGTATTCGGTATCATCCCTAGTTACTGCTAGAGTAGAGATCCACTGCGGCCATGCAGAGGAATGAGGCCATCTGGATGGGCAGAAGGGAGACAAGGAAATCAATTCTGCTAGGAACAGGGTAAGCACAGGAAATGGGATAGAGTGTATCAGTACAAAAAGTTCCTAGACTTCTGTCCCTTAATTTATACACTAACATTTTCACAATTCACTGAAAGCTGGCTGAATTCACTGGAAACAAGGAAGAAAAGCCGACCGTATAGGCAATCAGTGAGACCCTTTTAGATATAGGTCCCTGTGTCAAACCCTGGAAGACACGCTTGGCCATCGGCTGACAACTAGAATTCTACAAACACATTACAGCTGGGGGAAGACCAAAAAGAAATGGGGAGCTAACAAGTCCCATCCTCGGCCCATCTCCACTCAGTACCTGGTGGGCATCTCCCGACGGGATGATATAGGCCTGGATCGGTTCAGTCACGTACTCGGTGTTCCTCATGGCTTGTCTCAGCTGCCGAAGCAGCTCCGAAGTCACCTTTGGAGCCATTCTGCTGTCTGCAATAACAGAAAAATTTGTTCCAAAACAAGCCTGGCTCCAGCAATTCAATGACAAGCTCAAAGCAAGCTAGGTGCCTGCCACATTCTGTTCCACCCCAAGTTTAGCCCTACTACCAGACCAAGCTCAACACTGCCAGTTCTTAAATACTACTTCCAAACATCATTATGAGCCAAGAAATTGGAGCAACTAATACCCATTTCCAAATTGGTTGTTTACCTTACCTCTTCTCATCTAGGAATTTATTCTAAGGAGATAATTAAAACAAGTGTATAAATATACAGATGTTGGTCTTTGTTTATAGTGGTAAAACAAATAGTTAAATAAACTATTTAATACATAAAACAGTACACTAAGCAACTATTAACAATAACACAGACCTAAGAAAATATTATACATATCTATATTTGATTTGTGAAGATGCCTACACAACTCTGGTGGGTAATTAAACAGACTACAAAAGAACACATATAAATGGTTCTTGCTTAATATTGTACACATATATACCTAAGGAGAAGTTTCTAGAAAGACAGTTGCCTAAGTTTTAATAGTGGTTACTTTGGGGTAAGTGAATTTGGAGTGACTAAGTATCATCTTCTGGTGTTTTTCTGCCGCTGAAGTTAATCTGCTCTAAAACAAGTACATTTTATAAAGTTTTTCTTAACTAGCCAACCACAGATTTGGCGTAAAAGGTCAGTTTTAAGCCTTTTATTCTAGTGACTATCTAGTACCACCTATGCACAACCTCAGAGAGAAGGGGACCAAGGCCTTCATGTTTTCCTCTCTAAAATATAGCTTGGTGGATTAGACACAAGAAGTCCCAAAGGACCCAGAGGGGTCTATCAACCAAAGAAAAGCCAGAGCTGAAGTCAGCAGCTTTACAAAACACTAAACAGAAACAGAAAAGCACAAGTCAAAAGAAATGTGAGGAACCTTAAATGTGGCCCCTAGACGTCTTCATCTTTTACAAATATGTATGTTAACAAAATCAAAGCACACTGCTTCCTAGTGAGTATAAGAAACTATTTCTCTGTAAAGCAGGCACAGATGATATAAGCTGACTTAAGCACTTCAGCTGGTTCTTCAAAAAGATCTGTTCTCAGCAAATACTGATATCAATTAACAATTCTAATAAACATTATAGCTGTAGTCCCATGAATACACAACAAAGTGACTTCACAGAAAGCCAACAAAGACTAGTAATTGTGTGTATTTTACTACAAACTCATATACTATCAGCACAAAACTATATGATTAGAATTTAAAGTAGAACAATGAGTTTTACCAACTTACCATCTTTAAACACAGACTTAACATTAAGTTAAGATACCAACATTATCTTTAAAGACAGAGTATAAGGGCAGTTACAGGCACACAACAATGAGCACAGAGTTCTCACAAAGCCCCAGCCCCCGACCATATATACAGCTTCTCCCACTATCAACATCCCCCATCAGTGTGGTACATTTGTTAAATTAATAAACTACACAGATCCATCATTATCACCCAAAGTCCATAGCTTACTTTTCATTTCATTGTTATTGTACAGTCTCTGGATTTTGACAAATGCATAATGACGTATTCACTATTTTAATATATGGAATATTTTCACTGGCCTAAAAATCTCTGTGTTAAATCCATGCATCCCTCTCTCCCCACAAGTCCTCTGCAACAACTGATCTTTCTTACTTTCTCTATAGGTCTGTCCTTTCCAGAATGTCATATAGATGGAATCACACAAGAGGTAGGTTCTTTCACTTAGTAATATGCATTTAAGCTTCCTCCATGTGTTTTCATGGCTTGATAGCACATTTCTTTTCATTCCTGAATAATTCTCCAACGTCTGGATGTACTATAGACTACCTACCACCTACTGGAAGACATTTCGGTTGTTTCCGCTTTTTGGTAATTATGAATAAAGCTGCTATAAACATGCATGAGCAGGTTTTTGTGATTTTAACTCCTTTGGGTAAATACCAAGGAATTTGATTGCTGGATCAGATGGTTTATTTAGTTTTATAAGCAACTGACAAATTGTCTTCCAGTGTGGCTGTATTATTTTGCATTCTCACCAGCAATTAACAAGAGTTCTGGTTGCTCCACATCCTCACCAGCATTTGATAGTGTCAGTGTTTTCGATTTCACCAACTCATTTTTTAACAAGTTTTAAAAAGTACTTAACTAAAAACATTCTCTTGTACAATGCCGTATGCAACAGGGAGTTGCATAAATTATACTCAGGTTATTTTCAAGGACTGACATCCTCACTAGCCCAGCTTACATTCTACTGACTACATCCCCTTTTGTTCTTTAACATTTTCATTTGCTTCTTCCATTTCACCACCAGCACCCCGGACTTTTACAATTCATCTGTCTTCGCTAACTCCAACAGATCCCCCTACGAGGTACCATACTGATTGAAAGACTCAAAGAAAAAGTGCCCCATTCATCACCTACACAAGGACAACTAGAGCAGGAGGCCTCAGGGCACCATCTGAGGAGTCTCAGAAGACCAAAGTACTCAGCATCACTGACAACTTCCCTACTCGTGATTCAAGCATCTCCATGACCCTCACATTACAAATGCCTTTGAATACACCTCATCCATAGGGCATCCTTTCCTTCTGTCTAATCTACTCAGCCTGTAACTAACTCCTCACCTCTCAAACAGAGATCAGAAGTATCTGGTCTGATCTAAGTTCATATGTCAAACTTCATTCAGGCCCAAGTGAAGCCTATTACAACCTCCTAAGATTATGGGCATCCAAAAATTTTTACTCTGATAACTTTTAGGAGATTCAAGATAGATTTGTCATTCTTCCAAACTATATTTCTAAGCAAGTCAACATTTTTTAAAGAATAAAACAAAAATGAAGACTTCTTTTGGAATAGTGGTTTAACCCTAGGTGCACATTCAAAATACCTGGGGAGGGCTGGGGATGTGGCTCAGTGGCACCACGCCTTCCTGGCAAGTGCAAGGTCCTGAGTTCAATCCCCAGTACCACCAAAAAAACCCTGGGGAACTTCTGACTTAACTGGTCCAAAATACAGCCTCGGCATCTGGAATTCTAAAAAGCAAATATCTGATAGAGTTCAATATAGTTTCTTTTAAGATCAGCAATTTATATAATTTGGCTTCTAATTTAGGTACATCTAGACTGAGAGATTTTGATGACACCAACTATAATGTTTGTAGTATTGGTTATCAATATATATCAATACTGTCACTAATCTCAACAATAAAGCTAAGCAATGGCCAGCATAGCCTCCTCAGTTAAAACTGAAAATCATAAAGGAACAGTGAGTCTGGCCAAAGATCTCTTCTGCTTCCTGGTTACCATGACCTGCTCCCTTACCACCACCTTGTGTCATCCATCACTACATTCTTCCTCTTGTCTGACCCACTAGGCCACCTCCGAGGCATGAGCAGTAACAGCACCTCTCTACTACAGTGGAATTCAGTATACAAACTATAATTCGTTTTATGATTCGGGGAAAGATGGATGCCTTTGTATTTGTGTGGGAAGATGGCCCTCATTGTGCTTGTCACCCGACGCAGTTTGCGAACAGAAGCAAAATTCTACCAAACATTTTTGTGAACCAAACTGTTCGCAAACAGAAGCATTTGTGAACCGAGGTATTACTGTATTTACTTCTCTCCACTATGTCACCGGCCCCCATCACAACTCAACACCACCCTTCTTCTTCCCTTCTCATCCTTCAAACCTATCACATCCAGTTGGTCTCCTTAATCAAACGCAACCACATTTTTGTCACCTACATCAGACAGGATAAAAGTGCTCCCCATAGCACAACCATCAGGATGTGGTAAGAAGCAGGGAAAGCAACAGTGAATGTAAGGAAGACAGCAACAGGTAATGGCTGAAGTCATGGCTGTGGTAGCGGAGACACCTACTACTGAGGTAAATACAATAGGCAGTGGTGGCTGCAACAGCAGTGGCCAAAAAAGAGGCCTTGCAAGTAACTCAATGGGTGAGCAGCTGGAGCTAAAGAAAGACAAAACTGGCAAGACTGTAAGTGTCAGTCATTGAGAAGGCAGCAGTTAAAAAAATACGAAAGATGGGAGGAGGTGAAAGCTGTGACTGCTAACTCCAGTAGGGTAATTTTATGAAGATAAAATTAGTCATTCTCTCTGAAGCACTTAGTGTGCCTGACACATAATAAATGTTACATAAGTACTTACAATTATTAGAGTTACATATACAATAACCATAAATGCAATGTGCTGAGTGGCGTGACAGCAGTGTATGCACGGCCCCTAAATCAGGCACAATGTCCTTTCTGTAACCAGGTGTCTAGCTCAGCACCTGACACAAACCTATGCTCACTAAGTAATAGCTGACCATCACAACTTTTTGTTCATGACTTTTAGACCCTACAAAATGAACTGTAATAAATCTTCAGTGAAAGAAGAAAGCTAGAAACTTAGAAGATGCTGCATTATAACATCTGCTCATTCCACACCCTCGTATTTTTCAGAAATATCAAAAGCAGCCAAAGGCTAAGCAAAGTGTGTAGAGAAGTGGAAAGCCAAGAGCAACAGGCCTAATCCATGATGTAACGTTAGTCTACACACTGCCAGGCATTTTTAAAGCATCCCCTAAAGACAATGACTCATTGAAATGTCTTACATATATGAATCTGCTTTTAGAAAAAAGATCCCAAACCCTTGGTTTTTATCACAAACAAGACTTTTCAATGCTTGCACATGACAGCACAACATATTTACCGCGCTGGGTGGAAAAAATTAAAAGGAGTAATGTGCGAGAAAGTACCATGCACAACATCTAATATATTATAGAAGCTCAAAAAATATTTGAATGTAGATCTGAAACACCAGCTGGGACCTCCACACGTCTTGTAAGAATAGAAGGAGCTGTTTCGCTCCAATTTCAGCACCTTAACACATGCACAGATGCTCTTCCAGCATCAACAGCTTTAGAGGCAGCAGTTTGTTTCTGTTTCACAGCTAAGGGCGGGCTGAGGACTCATACATTAATGGCTAATTCTTCCAAAATTCCTCTAATGAGAGGTTTCACTCTTCCCATTTTACATATAAAGAAACAGGAACTGAAAGAAGTTAAGTAGCTGCCCAGGCAGGTGGATCATCAGGAACCAGGACCCAAGGTCTATCCACTTCTCACGCCCAAACTCCATTACCACCACATCATCTGGGGGACTTAAAAGCTTTTCAGCATTCTAGGACCGGCAGAATCAAAACATGTGGGCCCTAGTCCACAGCTGGCACCTACAACCTAGGACAACTAAAACTCTTATTTCCTCATATATAAATTTTTAAAACTTATCTTCCAACCCTAAGTTTGATGATTCAATTCCTTTTTTCCTTTACTTCCTACTTTATCCGATTTTTCTTCCCCCTTCTTCTACTTCTTATTGTAGCCCAAAATGTGTCAGGTACATCTGTATTTTTAAAGAAAGAAGAACTAAAATTGCCTGTGTCAGTTCACAGCCCTGCTACTCTAAAGAAAGATCAGATAGCCATTGTTTCTTAGCACTTCAAGGGATCAAGGTTTCAGTCAGCTAAAAGGAAATGTGTTTCTCCTGGGAAGTGTACAGAAAAGCACTAGCTTACTTGGGATGGGAGTACAATTATACAATACTTTTCAGAATTCAGATTTCTAGCAATTTATCAGATAGTGAATTAAATTCTGGGCCTGGAATTTAACTCAGCAGCACCACGTCTGCCTGGCAAGTGCAAGGTCCTGAGTTAAATCCCCAGTACTTAAAAAAAATAATAATAATAAGTTCTAGGGAGAAAGGATGGTCCCAGGAATTAATTCCAAAAAATATTTTCCTATATGCCTATTCAATTCATAAAGCAAAATAAAGTATTTTCTCATTTCAGAATCTGATGAAAGGCTGAAAACTAATTTCTAAAGTAATCAATAAGGGACTATATCTAATGAGAGGTAAAGTATAAGATTAAAAAAACTATAATAGAACATTTTGAATAATAACCTACCTCCACCACCACAACTACTACTTATCCCCCACAAGAATGAAAAGTACAAAAAAAAAGAAACCCCACCAAAAAAAACTATAATTCTCTAACTTATTACCTAAAATAAAGTGGTAAAAATATCAAACAATAACCAACCATCCAGGAAGCCAAAGGACAAAATGACTTTTAATTTTCAGATCCTCACCCCCAAACACAATCAATTACAAATGCCACAACGTTTCTTCTCACTCAACTTAAGTGTCAGGGCAGGAATCTAAAATCCTTTTGAAATGTTCCATCTACTTTAAAGACAAAACTACTGTTACCTGTTTCTGCACCTGCGTCTCCTGAGTGTGTCACCTCGGTAGGGTCAACTATTCTTAAGTTTTTCAGCTGAAAATCCTGGTGATTCGTCCTTAAAAAGAGAAAGAGCAGAAGGTTGCAGACTTTGACCACAGCAGGCGTAACACAGTGGCAAACTTAGGGGCAGAAAACATCAACCTGACCTAGCACTCTCAGGTGAGTCAGACGAATGCTCACCCAGTCAGTATCAGTGACGGAATAAACACAAGTTTCTGATAAAGCTCCAAGCGGCAGGACTACCATGGCAGGCAAATAAAATTTCCGTTCTTGAATGTCACAAATTCTCTTCAGCCATGTCTATTCCATCTAAAAAGATTTTACTTTCAATGATTATTGCTCACTTGTATAAGTTCTGTTCGGTTCTGTTTCACATTTGCCCATTTTTTGTTTATGATGTCCTATTCTTTCACTGTGTCCTACAATTAGCAACTGAACCATTTTAGGTCTTTATCCTATAATTCTTTTCAAATTTTCCTTTTGGGATAGCAATCCTCATATTTGCTAGACAGGTCATTGATGTGACCCTAGTTAGCCTTACAGTTCCTAATCCTTTGGAATTTGTTTTGTGGCAGTTTAGAAAGGTTTGGAGATGCTAGCTAGAGAAGGCTTAAAATGCTGTAAGCAGAGGGCCAGTTACCAAAAAAGAAAAAGAAAAAAAGAAAGAAGAAACTGGACCAGATACCCTGAGTATTTCATTTTAGCAAGGAATTTGTCTATGTTTTCCTCATGTCCTAAAACTTTATCTGAAGCTGAATTTAAAGATGATGGACTAATGAATCTGGCAGAAAAAATTTCAAGCCAGTCAGCCCAACATTTAGATTGTGACATGGGTACAGGGGGGAGGCTTTCAGCCAACTTTATGGTGAGAATCAGGAGTAAAAAGCCAAACTGCAAGATATGAAAAATTTGCAACTTGGCAAAAAAAGAAACACTAATAAAGTTAAGGGGAAAGGAGAGCACAACTGCAAAAAATGATTAGCATTAAAAAAGATGCCAAGTACTTCATTCGCATCAGCACAATGGCCAGATGTAAACCATCACAGGCTCAAGGGTATAAAAAGGTAAACTGCTTTAAAAGTCTTTGCTTTGGCAAGAGAGACCCCATGGCACAGAGCCTTTTCAGGAAGTGAGCTGCCAACTCCAGCCATCCAGGTACTCAGAAGCCACAACTGTGGCCCAAGAGGAGTTAGGGAGGCAGCTCAAGCTAGTGACAGACCTTGGCATCATCCAAACAGACAGTGCTGCTAAATGCAAAAGTTATGGGGGGGTGGGGGTCACAGAAGCTGCCACTAGGATTTAAAAGAAAGGAACAGGCAGCGACAGAATCAGACATGATAAGGTCACAGTCCTTGCAAGAAGCCCCTAAGGTGATGCTTGAAGCGAGACTCCAGGAAGTTGGAGATGCCAGGAATGTGGAACATCTTCCGAGGAAGATGAGAGGCACCGAGTGGAGCCAGCCCAAAAGAGAGCGGCCACATGGGCTGCAACCAGCAAACCTAGAGAGGCAGGGCTGCCCAAGCCCTTTCGATTCACGGCTCATCACAACCGGCCCTAGATGCTGCTGGATTTTGGTTTTGCTTTGCTCCCATTGAAACAAAGTGATGCCCAATGATGGATAAAGGAGGACATAAATGGAAGAGCAGGAAAGGAACAGAATTCTTCAGTATGCTATTTATTGCCTGGCATGGTGGCACACATGTGTAATGCCAGCACTTGGGAAGCTTCAGCAGGAGGATCAGAGTGAGTTCAAGCCTGAACTACATAGTAGGTCCTGCCTCCAAAGCAAATTTTTTTCAAAAAAAAGCTTCACAGACATAAATATAGAAAATTAATTATAAAATCCTTAAAAGAAAACACTGGTGAAAATGTCTGACTGTGATTTTTAAAATACAACATCAAAAATATAAGCAAGAGAATAGATATACACTAGGCTTCATCAAAATTAAAAGCTTTTACCTTTCCTCATATTTTTCCTTTCCCTTCCTTCCTTTTCCCTAGTGGTGAGGGGTTAAAGGGAGGGCGGGGGAATGGGGAAAAAATAAGAACCAAGATAAATAATGTAAGGGTACAAGTTCCCAATGATGAATGTAACTGTATTGTATGCCTAAAATGTACCAATAAACTTAAAGGAAAAAAATTAAAAGCTTTTACATTTCATGAGATACCATCAAGAGCCAGGCATGGAGATGCACGCCTATAATCCCAGCACTCCGGAGGCTGAGGCAGGAGGGTCGCTGTGAGTTTGACACCAGCCTGGGCTACATAGTGAGTTCCAGGTCAGTCTCAACTACATAGTGAGACCCTGTCTCAAAAAACCAAAAAAAAAAAAAAGAGAGAGAGAGAGATACCATCAAGAAAGTAGGATGACCCATAAATTGGAGAAAATATTTGCCAATCTGTATCTAGTATCCCGAATCTAGTATCCAAAATATATAAAGAATAACTCAACAATAAAAGATAAATCACCTAATTTTAAAATGGGAACAGGAACAGACATTTCTCCAGTGAGAAATGGCCAAAAACCACACAAAAGATGCTCCATATCATTAGTTATTAGACAGGTGTGATCAAAACCACAATGATACCACTTAATACTTGCTAGGAGGGTAATAATGAAAAACACAATAACATGGGCCAGGGATTTAGCTCAGTGGTGCTGGGCGTGCCTGGCACAGCACAGGCACAGCACAAGGTCCCAAATTTAATTTAAAAAAAAAAAAAAAAAAAAAAAAAAAAAAAAGACAATAACATGTAAGTGATGTGGAAAACGAGAACCCTCAGATATTGCTAGTAGAAATGTAAAATGGTGGTGCAGCTCTGGAATTCAGTCTGACGGTTCCTTAAGAGATTAACCACAGGGTTAGCATACAGCTCAAATAATCTTACTCCCAAGAATATGCTCAAGAAAACTGAAAACACTCATCCATAAATACAGGGCTGGATATGTAGTTCATTGGTGGAATGCTTACCTTCCATGCACACACAATGCCTTGTCATCAATCCCCTGCACCAAAAAAAAATTTAAATAAAAAATTTAAATAAAAATTTTAAAAAGGGGCCGGGGATGTAACTCGGTGGTGACACACCTGTTTGGCAAGCTCAAGGTCCTGAGTTGGATCCCGTTACCAAACACACACACACACACACACAAAAGAAATGTACAAATACCCATAGCTGCATTATTTGTAATAGCCAAAAAAACAGAAACAATACAAATGTTCACTAACTGATGAACAAATAAAAAAGATCTAGGTATACAATGATATAATGGAATAGTATTTGGCAAAAAAAAAAAAATCAGATGTACAACATAGGTGAACCTTGAAAAAAATTACGATGAAGGGGAAAGAAAAGCCTGTCACAAAAGACCACATGGTATATGATTCTATCTATAGAGATAGAAAGACTAGGGGCTGGCAAGGGCTCAGTGGGGGTCAGGAGAAACGAGGAATGATACTAATGGGTACAAGACTGATGTGGGGGCTGAGGAAGATGCCTGGAAATCGACTGTGTTAATAGCTATGCAACTCAGTGAACTAAATACTTTAACAGATTAATTGTATCATTCATAATTTATATAACAATAAAGTCGCTATAAATGCCTACACCTTCCTTCTTGGATAAGAACACAAACTATATTCTCACAATTTCCCACAAATATATGTAAGTTGATAGTGAGTAAAGGAAGTTCCCTCCTTTTCTCTCATTCTCTGCCCCCTTCCCCTTTTCCCTTTTCCCCCCTCCCTGCCACCTCTCTCTCCCTGGTCCCAATAACTGGTTCACACATGGGACTAGATAGGTAGGAAGAGGTTGTCCAGAGGCAGTTCTGATTTGGCTGGGCATGGCGGCGCAAGCCTCTATTCCCAGCTCTCAGGAGCCTGAGGCAGAAAGATCTCTGTGAGTCCAAGACCAGCTTGGGCTACACAGTGAGTTCCAGGGCAACCTAAACTTACATGGTGAGACCCCGTCTCAAAAAAAAAAAAAAAATCAATCTGATTTTACAGGAGAAGAAACAAGGATAACCTACCATGGATCACAGATCATACACCTTGCAAAGCCAAGACCAAAGCCATAGCTCAAGCTCTCCAGGTAAACTTCTCCACCTCCACATCTGTCAGGATCTGAGGAGCCACAGGCATCTAAATACTACAGCTGCCCTGTTCTTGTCAGAATTTGGTCTCTACTGTAGAGTCCAAGAACCATCCACCCTTCACTCATTTTGATAAGTGCAAGTTGTTGAATCAGGTCTATCATTAAATACTAGAGCTAAGAGAATGTACCTCACAGATACCTGACTCACTTGTCTAGTCAAAGAAATGGAGAAACAGATCAGATGACTTGTTCGACACTTCCGGTGACAGAGCTAGAACCAGACCCCAAGCTTCCCAACTTCCAGATCAGTGCTCTTCCCTCTCCTCTTCAGCCTACACCTTCTCCAAGTTATCATGAGCCATGAGGTAGCTAAGTACGAAAGAGCATGCAGGGAACTTCCTGTTCAATCTCTACGGTTATGGCCACCCTACAAAGCTACAGGTTTTCCTCCCACTTTTTAAAAGAAATCCGAGCAGAATTCTGGGTGCTTACTCCCAATCCTACCCTCAGTCCATGATAAAAATGATACAGGCCCAATGCTCAAGATGGGGCAAAACAAGGACCAAGAATCTCAGTCACATCTGGTGATGAGAGGCAGTTCTGATTTGGCTGGGCGTGGTGGTGATGAGATGAGACAAAGGTAAACCAGAACGAGTTCCTTCGGGTGAAAAAGTAGGCAATGCTGTCTCCATCTACCTAGAACTCATCCCTCCTTGTTGCGATGAGTACCTTTGTTTTGAGAATGTCCCTTTGCTATTTCAGTCCAAGGGCCTGGACAACCACTTACCCACTGGAACCCAGGTTATGGAACCCAGGTCTGGTCAATCCATCCCTCTGGCTATAATGACTGCTTCAGGGATGGATACAATAAAGTCAGCCCAGCAAGAATCAGATCCGGACTTCTACAACTGTTAGGAATGAGGACTCTGCTGGTGTTATGTGTCTGTAACTCAGAAGAAAGCCAGCATGAGAAATACAAGCCAACACTGAAGAAATAGGAGCCAAAAGATTCAAGGGAGAGGCCAAGTCTGATGCTAGTATTGATGCTTCTGGACTCGGGTGCACTAGAAACCAGCCCAACCCCACCTCACCTAAGTCAATCTGATTACAGTTTCCCCCGCTTCAACTAAAAGATGTCCTCATTGAAGTTACCACTTAGGTAAGGCACCTGGGACAAATGGCATCCCCTCAGCCCAGCAGCTTATGTCAAAAGTCTCTTCTGTGCCTAAAATACTGTGGTTCTACAAATCTCGGGGACTAGCTTGGTCCGAAAGGCTTCTTTTCAGCCCACAGTCTAACATTACCACTTGCCTGATTCCGGCCCTGAACCAACCTTACAGAAGCTCTTTCACGTGGACGTTCACCACACCAGCCACAGTGTGGGCCTGGCTGTCTGCTCACCCCTAACAGGTTGTAGCAGGGACAAATCCAGGTCGAGGAGGGCTTGACATCTATCCACTACCAAACACAGGTACAAACCGTGGTGTGAATTCACTCAAGTCATGAATGGGCAGGTGGAAACTCCTGTGGACGGCAGAGAGTGTGTAGTCTAGACCTGGAGAAGTTTGTTCGTTTCTCTTGGTGCCCACTTGCTTAGCTGCTCTGATCGATGTACCCTGGCTGCTTAAACCACATGTTTAAATTAAGGCCGGGGGATGATCCTTCTCACCTTGTGGCCAAGAGGAATGCAGGGCAGGCTACCGCCGGGTTTTCCTTAAGAGCACCCCAACCATTCCCTAACACAGCCTCTGACCGCGGACGGGTGAGGAGGGCCCCGCGGCTGCCTATCTTCCTGGCACTGAAGATCAACAAGGCATCAAATGCAGGTACCAGAACTAGGGCTGTAACGTGGAGCCCAAACTGCCGGGATGGGGGGCAGGGCAGGGGTTCGCTCCCGTCCCGTACCGGAGCGACCCAAGAGAGGCCAACTTCCAGCCGCAGCCGGCCTTCCCGGGGCTGGGCGGTGACGGACACAGCCCTGCGGCCGAGC
>NW_022900920.1:26380675-26417982 GCF_012274545.1 Fukomys damarensis | reverse complement strand
CCACCCGGCGGCCACGCCCCTGCGGGCCTCCTAGGCCGCCGCTCGCGCTTACTTGAGGGTTCTCGTGGCACCGCGATCCGGAGGCTGTTCCCCGCGGGTCACCCTCTCTGTTCAGTCCACGGGGAGGGGACAGCAGGGCTTTGCCGGCTGACGGGGCTGTGCCGCCTCCCAGGGACGTCCCAGCCTTCAGGAGGGCAGGAAAGAGAAGAACCTGGACAGGGTTCTGAAGGTTTTGACACAGGGTCAGCGTGTACAAATGGGGCCCCTGAACCATCCAGTCCACCAAAGACAAAACCGAGACGTTCTCCGCCACGCTGTAACGGGGATCAAACTCGGGACCTTGTGCTTCGGAGGCAGGTGGCAGAACCACTGAGCTGAATCCCCCGCCCGGTTGCTCCTTTCTTTAAGGCCAGACATCTTGGCGTCACCCTGCCTGAAGCCCATATCCGGGCTGCCAGAAAACCCTATGGTTCCTGTCTTCCAACTACACCCCAATGGGAACCCTTCTCATAACCTCCACCTGTCACCCACCTGCTGGGCGTTACTGCGGGCTGATTCTGTGTTACTGCACCGCCCAGCTCTGTCACCTGCACCATGAAGACCCAGAGGCCAGACCAGGCTTTTGGGAGCGACATTGGGTCACTTCTCTGCTCGGCGCTGCAAGTCCTTCCCATGTCACTCAAGGAAGGTCTTCTTGATCCACCCCTAATCTCATTGCTGCCCCCCCCACTTTGCTGTCCTTCAAAATGCTGGACAAAGCCATGCTCCGGCTTTGGACTTGCTCTTTCCCAAATATCGCACTCCTTTTCTTATTTTCCTTCAGTTATCGCCTTCTCAATGAGACCTGCCCTGGCACCGTATTTGAAGATGTAAACCTGCTCTGACGTACCCAATCCCCCTTACCTTCCTCTATTTTGTCTATAACACACACACCATAACCAGCAATGCAGGGGTTGTTTAATGATGTGTGATATCTGACATTTAGAAATATATGAAAAAATGTTCAGCATCACTGGTCATTCAAGAGACGCAAATTAAAACAATGCTGAGATTCCATCTCATCAGAAAGAATGGCTGCTATCAATCAACAGGGCCAAGGATTTAGCTCAGTGGTTCTGGCGCCTGCTTCACAAGCGCAAGGACCTGAATTTGATCCCTAGTACTAAAAAAAAAAGAAAAATCAATCAACAACAAATGCTGGTGGGGCTGTGGACAAAAGGATCCGTTCTCCACTGATGGTGGGAGTGCAGAATGGTGCAACCAGTGAACTGAGCCAATCAGTGTGAGAGATCTTCAATCAAATCAGGGTGGCAATTCCATAAAAAAACTAAAACTACAGGTTTGATTCAACCCAGCTCTTCCCCTTCTTGGTATCTTCCCAAAAGAATTAAAAGCACGCCACTGCAGTGAGATATGCACATCCATGTTGATAGCAGCACAGTTTGTAATAGCTAAATCTTGGAAACAGCCCAAATGCCTATCAACTGACAAATGGATAAAGGAGATGTGGTTTTCTTATACAAAGGAATACTACTCTGCCATAAAGAACAATGAGCTTCAGACATTTCTAGCTAAATGGGTGCTCCTTAAAACCATCCTCTTTTTTTATTTAGACCATACTCTTAAGTGAAATAAATCAGACACACATGCATAAATACTGCATTGTTTCTCTGATGTGAGAAACTGAAAGTGGAAATAAGGACCAAAATGTGTAACAGATATTGGGAAATGGGAAGAAAATGTTCAAATGGGAAGGGGAACCAGGGGAGGGGGGAAGGAAAGAAAGGACAAAGAGAAAACAATAGAAGGGGAAAATGGAAACAAAGCTTTTATAAATAAGAGTGGTCAAAGAGAAGGATGGAATAGGAAAAAAAGCAAGATATAGCACATACAGATACACATTTGCTATGATGAATGTTATTATGTATATTTAAAATGTACCAGACCGGGGATTTAGTTCAGTGGTTCTGCCGCCTGCCTTGCAAGTGCAAGGTCCCGAGTTCGATCCCTGGTACCAAATAAAATGTACCAATAAAAAATTTGCTTCAAAAAATGAATGTTTGACACTAGTAATTTCCCATCTATTTTCTGCAGAAATGAGTGTCCCCAGAATGTGCACTCTTCAAGAGAATGAACAGTGGCTCTCTTGATCATCGTTATGTCCCCAGTTGTTAGACTAACACTTGGAACTAAATGCAGTAACCTGACTTTTCAAAGGTGATATTTATTGACCTTTATCAAATAGGTTCTGTGACTGGGCATGGTAGCACACACCTGTGATACCAGCACTCTGGAGGCTGAGGTAGGAGTATAGCAAGTTCAAGTCCAGCCTGGGCAACTTAGCAGCTTAGACCCTGCCTCAAACTAGAAACAGGGCTGGGGGTGCAAAGGTCCTGGGTTTGATCCCCAGTAGCACCAAAAAACAAATAAGTTCTGCAGCCTGCAAGAGCTTCAAATTCTAGTTGGTATCTAGTTGGTAAGCCCTTAGACAAGCCGTGAAGAACTAACAATGTGGTGTCCCAGGACATCTGTTCCAGTTCCCCAACGTTTATTGAGCCAAAAGAGAGAATGAATACAATGACTGGCTCCAGCCCCACATCTAAAGGATAGTAGAAAAATCAAGTGTTAAGAGAGAAAACTTAAGATACTGCAAAGAGATAAATTGGATGTGAAGGGGACAAGTATTTCATAATCACATTGCCTAGGGAAAAAAAGTTGGCTCAGAAGTTATGGCCCTGAAAGAGAGGAAAGTACTTGGTGTTCCCTGAACAGGACTGTTTGCAGGATAATGAAGGCTGCTTCCTGCTCTTGGAGTTCTTTGGATGGGATCTCAGGGAGAGGCTAAGCTGAATGTATCACAAGGAAGAGAGAACATATGGGTTAAATCTGGTTCTTCTCTTGACTCTGCAGTCCTCATATCTTGGAAGAAAGACAGTCACCAAGTGACATTTGCTGAGTGCTCTGCATCTGGCCCACAATATCCCAGTGAGAAGGGACTGTTGTCCTCATTTGAATGATCCAGAAGAAGAGATTCACAAGGTCAAATCCCTTGCCAGAAGTTCTCAAGCCCATAAGTGGTGTTACTACAGTGCACACCCCAGGAACAGGATGGATTTCTGTCCCTGTATACTTCAGTTTATCTGGATGCTAAGGGTACAAGACTCTCAGGATGGCCTCACCCAACCTTTGGATCTACGTAGTGGAAGGAGAGGGGCAGTTGGTGTCAGCTTTGAAACTCAGACTAGGTAGGTCTTTGAAGTAAACAGGAAACATTAAATGCATAGAAACATGGATCCACCGAAAAGTCACACATCAAGCCCTGACTCCTAGTACCTCCGACTGTGATCTTAACTGTACATGTAATTAATTAAAATCATATTGGACTAGGGTAAGTGTCAGCTCCCATGTGACTTGTATATTTACAAGAAAAAACAAAAAAGGAAATTTGGACTCACCATGCAAAAGTGAACATGAAGGCAGAGATCAGATGACAGATCTACAAACGAAGGAAAGCAAAGATGGCCAAACACAAAGATGGCCAACAGAGCACCAGAAGCTAGAGAGAGGCTTGGATGGGATTCTCACAGTCCTCTCCATGCAACATGGGAACAACACGAAAGCAGTTAGAAGAGCCAACAGGAGGAGGGAAACAGACCTCATAACATTATCAGAGCCCTGGATCCTGCCGTGCCTTAAACCAGATTTCCCACTGGACTTTGTTTCAGATGTCAGCCAAAAAATGTCCTTTTGTGGTTAAGTTTGACATGAGTTTTCTGTCACTTGCAATGAAAAGACTTCTCCACGAGTAATTTAAATAATCATCTGTACAAGGGAATTTTATGCACCAGTAATTATAATTCTATTAATTAATCCTGAGTAACAAATGGGAAAAGTAGATTATAAAACAATATGATAGCCCGGTTTTAGAATACTGTAGATACACATTTTGAAATATACTGATATACCTATAAATACTTTTTTAGATAAAAGGAAAGTGATTCACAAAATCTTAGCAGTACTTATCTTGAGGGGGCAGAATGAACTATATCCCCAGCCAAAAACAAAAACACAAAACTTTTGCTGTGCTGGAGATTAAACCCAGGAGGTTGTTGCTTATAAAAAGAAGATAAGGGCTGGGGATTTAGCTCAGTGGTTCAGTGGCCTTCCTTGCAAACAGAAGGACCCGAGTTCAATCCCCAGTACCAAGAAGAAAAACCAAAAAAAAAAAAAAAAACAAAACACAAAAAGAAGATAAAAGTACTTCTCATTTCTCTGAGCTTTCTCCTTGGAAAGCAGAGAGGGGATCTGCTGCTCCCCCAATCTGAGACTCCAAGCAATCTCGGTCCTCCAGGATTCAACTTGATAAGTGGTTGAGGGCTAACCATTTACTGGGGTGGGAGAAAGCAACCCTTCAATAATCTCCAGTGTGAGAAGACTAAAACAGAAGAAATCTGTGCAGGAGATCAAACACAATTATAGCTTCAGTGGAGAGTTTTAACCTTTTCAAACATTTCAGTTTGTCCTAAAAAACAGATAGTCACAGGAACAGTGATGAGTGAGTCTCTCATAAATTGTTATAATATGGCCTTATTTTTTCGTACAGCTAACTAAAAGATAGGCTTGTGGTTACACCCTAGAGAGGAATGGAAGAACTAAGCCAACTTTCAGGATTGTAGAGTCTGCCAGAACAATGTAATGTAAATTAGGGGTGGGATAATGCATTTGGCTCAGTTCAAAATCTACTCACCCTTTGTATTCAATGAAAACTGAACTCAGACATTTTGATATCTGAGTTCCATTTGCTCTTGGCAAGTTCAGTCCTGTGGTTCAAATAAAAAATAAAACATTTTAAATCTTTAAGAGGCCCATGGGGTTTCTTGGACATCAAATTATGCTCTCACAAACAGCATATCAATGAGCTGAGTGTAAGTGAATCACAAACATACAGAGTAAATGTTTTCTGGAACAGGCCGACTTTCCCATGCAGGGAGCTGGGGGAGTAGGGAAACATTAATCCTGTCTCTGCCTTTAAGGGGTATCCCTTTTTACCGTATTTTATCCCCTCCTCAAGGAGCCTTTGGAGAACATTTGCAAAATGTAGGAAAGGAAGGAGAGTGTATCCAGCTGTTCAAGATGTTGACTTCTCATAATCCCTTCCTACTTATGTCTTAAAACAGGCCTTGGATAGAGTTAGCATGGCTTAGAAGTCAAAGTCAAGAGACAAGTTCTGGCCCTGGTTCTGCCATTCAACAGCAGATCAAGTCCTACACGGAGGACTTGAAGTTGGTAACCTGGCAGATATGTCCTTGGTGGGCTTCTCCATACTCCTTTGTAACAGTTTTATTGAGAAGTAATTCTCATAGCATACAATCAGCCCATCTTCAAGGTGCAACTCAATGACTTTTAGTATATTCACAGAACTACACTACCTCCACAATTTTAGAACATTTTCTTCACCCCAAAGAACATACCCCTTGCATTCACTTTTTCTCCCCATCCTCCGTATCCCAGAAAAACACCAACCTACTTTTTTTTTTGGGCGGGGTACCTGGGATAGAACTCAGGTCCTTGCACTTGTGAGGCAGGTGGCAGGATCCCTGAGCTAAATCCTTGGCCCCACTAACCTACTTTTTGTCTCTTAGTCTTGCCTTTTCTGGGCATTTCATATAAATGGTATCATATAAAAATGGGGTTTTCTGGACCAGCCTTTTCAAAGTTGACCCATATTGTAGTATGTATCAGTACTTGATTCTGGTTTATTGCCAAATATGATAAATAATATTTCATGCAATATAGCAATATCCTTTTATCAGCTGATGAATACTTGAAAGGTTTTTACTGTGAATAAGACTGCTGTGAACATTTGGGTACAAGCTTTGATGCAGACCTACGTTTTCATCTATATTAAATAGATTCCTAATTCTGAGCCACACAGTAACTCTATCTTTATCCTTTTGAGGAATTGCTATACTGTTGTCCAAAGTAAATAAGCTGCTACACATTCTCATGGGCACTGCATGGGGGTTTTAAATTCTCCTCTGCCTCACCAGAACTTGTTATTATCTTTTTTATTATAGTAGGTATAAAGTTGTAGCTTACTATGATGCTGATTTGCCTTTCTCTGATGCCAACATTGAGTATCTTTCCACGTGCTTATTAGTTGTCTGTATATTTTATAGGAAGATAAGTCTATTCAGATGCTTTTCCTATTTTAAAATCCAGGCTGATAATGATGATGATGGTGATGATGATGATGTTTTATTTGGTTGTAGGATTCTTTGTATATTCTAGATTAAATTCTCTCATCAGATATATGGTTTGCAAATAATTTGCTCCCATTCTGTGAATTTTGACATTTTATTCTGATGAGATAGCATCACTTTAAAAAGAAAATTTCACAGTTTAAAAACCCATATCATAGCCAAGTGTGGTAGCATACCCCTGTAATTCCAGCACTCAGGAGGCTGAGGCAGGAGGATAGCCACAAGTTCCGGGCCAACCTAGACTACGTAGTGAGTTCAGGGCCAGCCTGAACTACAAATTGGGACTCTATCTAAAAAAATCAAAAGCAAAGACAAAAAACAAACAAACAAGCAAAAATCCTAAAACCCTTATCATCAGCTTCCACTGGAAAAAAGAGAGAGAGAGAGAGAGAGAGAGAGATTTGGCCACACTGGTCCTTTCTTCTATGCAACAAGCAACATGCACGGAGCAGAAGATGCACCCAGCTCACCCCTGACAAGGCGCCAGAAGTCCCTCACCTGAGGAGTAGGCTCTTGTAGTTTACCTGCCAGACTCCTGTTGACTTTGATTTGTGGCTCCTCCTCCCAAAGACTGACAAAGCTCGGCCTGGATTTCAACTCCACTGAAATTGCCCTCACAATTAAAGTAACTACTTCTGGCCAAGTTGTTGTCACCTTTGGCACTTAAACATAGAATTCCCCCGAATTTAGCACCACCTAGTAAGTCCTCATCTCTTCTTATTTTGCAATTCAGATGTCGCAAGGCTTGGAATGAGTCCCTGAGACTTGGCCAACCCTCCCCCACCTAGGATTTTGGCAGCTGTGTTCCTAGTGATGTCATGAGTGTCCCTTGCCATAATGCATCCTCATTACTAACTCAAAACAGCCAAACAAACAGGCTAACAGACTGCCTGCGCCTCAAAACACTGCACAAAAATACTCAGAAAAACACGTTAGAGCTTAGGACCACATCCAAGAAGGACAATCACTATTTCTTACTCTCAACTGTCACATTCCCTGATCCCAGTTTTCCACAAAAAGCAGTCTCCTCCCAGAATATGAGTAGCCCTAAAACAAACAGTAAGCTACCTTCACGTAGCTTTCTTTTCCCCTCATCTCATTAACCTAAGTTTAACTTTTTCTTCCTCTACCACTTCACTCAAATATTCTGTTTAAGCCAGGTGTGGTCACATACCTGTAATCCCACCACTCAGGAGGCTGAGGATCACCGTGAGTTCGAGGCCAACATGGACTACATAGTGAGTTCAAGGCTAGCCTGAATTACATAGTGAGACACTGACTCAAAAAACCAACCAACCAATCAATCAAATATATAGATTTTACTCTTTCTTTACAAGACAGCTTTATTCAATATAGTTTACATTCCACAGAATTTACCTATTTGTCGTATTCAGTCCAGTGGAGTTTAGCATATTCACAGAAATGCACAACCATCCCTATAACCAATTTTAGGACATTTTCATCTCCCTCCCCAAAGTAACTTCATATCCTTTAGCATAATCCCTCGTTTTCCCCATCAGTCCCAGTCAGGCAACCACTAGTCTGTTTTCTGTCTCTTTGAGCATTTCACAAAAATAAAATCATACACTATAACGCCCTCTGTGATGGGCTTCTTCCTCTTAGCCCAGTATTCTCAGGATTTGCAATGCAGCATATATCAGAACTTCATTTTTTCTGTTACATAGATACAGCATATTTCATTCATTTAAGTGGACCTATGAGTTGTTTCCACTCTTATTTAGTATGACTAATAAGGATATGAACATTTTATAGTACATATATGAGTATTCTGTTCTTGAGACATATACCAAAAAGTGGAACTGCTGAGTCATATAGTAACTCTGTGTTTCATATTTCGAAGAAATATTAACAAACTGTTTTTAAAGAGATGGTACCATTTTCCATTTCTGCTAGCAACAGATAAATGTTCTGACTCCTCTTTACCCTTGCCTATTCTTAGTATTCTCTGATAAGACGCTTGTCCTTCTTTCATCTGCCTCCCTAGATTTCATATAAAATTCCTAATGCTTTTTGCAGTTGGGGAAGTAGGGTGGTGAGGTAAGAGACAGGGCATGGTTTAGACTGGCTGGGAAGACAGGCATGGAGGGATCCCAGAATCTACACCGCACCACCTCTCAGGACCCTGTACATAAATTCTCACCAGTTGGTTCCCATGAGGTGTGGATGGCATAAAAGGACTCAGATTCCAGAAAGAGCCTGATCTCTTGCCTCTTCATGGTAGCCCACCCTGTGTCTCCCAGTCCCAGAGTGTACTTTTATTTCTACTTTTAATTCTTTCTCTCTTTTGTTTGGCCCAAGTTCACTCTGCAGAGCCAATTTTACCCCTGCTTTCTAGTCTTCATTTTTCAAATAAACTGTGGCACCATTTTTAGCTTGCTTTATTCAATTCGCAACAAGACAGTTCAAGTTGTCTTGTTCAGTTTGAAACAAGGACCTGGTGATCAGGTACCAGGAGACCAAGGCTTATGTTGGGCATATTTTTTGAGCCTAATGAGAGTTGTTTTTTTTTTTTTTCTACTTCTCCCGCTCACTCTATCCCCTGTGCTGAGAATCTGGGACACCTTTTCTCATGTTTTCAAGGAGGGGCTTGCTGGCCCTACCATGGGGGATGGGAGAAGGGAATATAGGCTTTTAATTTTCTTTCTAGCGATTTACACTGGCTCCATGGCTATACCTTGTTGTCTGCACATTTGCTACCCTTTTTGGAAATTAGCCTGGTCTTCACTTATTCCTATTCTTATTCTTATTCTTGTTATAAATGGCCTTTCTCTCTCAGGTTTGTGTTTCGGTACACAGCACCACCATATTACCTTGCCACACGGCCAGCCACCACTATATATTGCCTTGCCACGTGGCCAGCCGCCATCTTGCTTTGTTATGTGACTGTGGGCCTGCATCACCGGCCGCCATCTTTTTTGTTTTGTTTTGTTTTTCCTTTTTCTTTTCTCTTAGTAACTGGCCTTACGAGCTAAGCGTCTGATTTTAAAGAACATGTAAACTTGTGGAGAACAAGAAAAAGGAAACTCTTTTCCCCCCCATAGAAGACAAAAATGTGTGTGGCTACTTTAGGAATTCTTGTGGCTTGGGCAAGGTGAAACAAGGCAGGGAGAGCAAGTAAGCAGCGCCCAACAGTGCCAGAAGCCTATTCCCTGCAGGGTACAATCATCTCACCAGGGTGCTGGGTGGGTACAGAAACAAAAGAAAACTTTGTCTGTTTCAAAAATCCCCCGGCTTTTCACTGGCCTGGGCACAGGGCAAGCTGAACAGCGTTAGCAGGTGGAGGAGGAGGGTGAAATGAGCGCACTGACATCAGCGGCACCCACGCCAAATGGGCAGGCCTTGATGGCAATGAGCAGTGCTGAGCAAGAGGCTCCACAGGGGTGGCATGGGCTGGAATAGAAAGCGCACAGCATGGAGTTCCCCAGAAGTATGCTGAGTGTGCCAGGAGGCCCAAGTGTGCACACCTTTGGGTCTGCATGGAGCCCCTACTCCATGCTTGCAGCCCATGGCTCCTGCCTCTCCACAACAATGAGCAATGCCAGGAACATGACCCCATGGTTGCAGCAAGAGGCCAGACTAGGGAATGTGAGGAACCTAAGCATGGGTGGGCTGAAGTGGCTTGGCCTACCTGGAGGCTGAAGTCACAAAGGCGCTGTATGGGCCCATATCAAGCACCCTCTGTACTGTGCAGCCAACTGGTCTGTGAGTCCCACCGAATGCCGTTCTCAGCCAAGAGACTCTATAGCTGGCAAAGAGCCATTTGAGTGGTTCAGCTGGATGGCTAAGGGAACCTTGCTTGGGAAAGTTCCACCCTTACTTCATAGAAGTTAAAGGGAGTAAGGCCAGCAAGTGAAGTTGACTTTCTTCTTCTTTGTGAGTTAATGAATCCCTAAAAAAAAAAAAAAAAAAAAAAAAAAAAAAAAAAGCCCTCAGGAGGCTTTTGTGCTTCTGAGTTCTTGATGCTGGCATCAATCTAACGTTTGGACAGAGATATCTGTCTAGTCTGTGTTAGAGTCTCACAGAAGACATCTTGTGAAACCCTTTGGGTCTTCACCTCCTTCTACATTGGACGTCATCTTAAGGAGGCAAGACTTAGCTATCTCCTCTCCGTAGGCCCCCAGCTGAGCAAATGGGAAACCTCTTGGATCTCATCACCACACAGGCTCCACCAACTTCACCATTAGGCCATATCCTTGATGAATGAGAAAAGTTAGGTCCTGACAATTTAAAACAGAAACAGCTTACCTGGATGCAGAACAGTTTGGGAGAACTGGGAGGTGGCAAAAGATGGGTACAGTATGGTACTCTAAATTCTGAAATTATTCTCCAGTTATAACACTTCTGCTTAAGACATAAAAGGTAGAATTAAATCCTTTAGGTATGCTTTTGTAACTCTTTATCACAGGAAATGCACAAAAACTAGGAAGACCCAGTCTGGGGACCTTCACTGTCTCTCAGGTGGATGTAGATCTTTCTGATCTGTTGATGATACTAGGAGATCTTGCACCCTCCTCCTTATACCTTCCACACCAATAAATCAGGCTCCTTTTTCAGTTACAGATGCCCAACTGTGCAAAGCAGGGAGATAAGGAATCCTACAAAAGGCTAGAAACTACGCAAATGAGCAATGTGCTTTGGAAAGAAATTAACCTGGAAAGGTTATTCATCTTTCCACACAACCAAACTTGGACTGTAATAATAGGGGAGGACTTAGAATCATGTCTTATTTGCTAGCTGCTCTTAGTAGAGGTGTTAAAGTCTTAAAGAGTTGTTGAGTCTTTCATACATATACTGATCAAGAGGGTAGAGGATGGTAGAGTTCCTCTGCTTCATTGATGAGACTGTCATTCCAACATAGCCTCTAGGGACAGATCCATAGACAATTTTCTTCCAAATTGCAGGGGATACTAACTGGTTCTCAGTCCTAGATTTAAAAGACACATTTTTCTCCATCCCTATACAACCAGAGTCTCAATTTCTGTTTACCTTTGAATGAAATAATATTCTAGTTTGCAGCCCCAGATATTTGACTTGAGCTCCAACTTCAGATGGCCCTATAGATAGCTATGGCCCTATTGCTGGACATGATCTTTTCTGTGTTCAACAATCAGGATCCAGAAGAGGGACCAAAAAAAGGGCTAAGATTATAGCTATCACAATTGGCAATGCTTCAAATTCATCCAAATTGTCTAAGGGAAAACTGAGTTTCCTGTCTCGAGTGCAGAAAGGCTGGACACTGGACACAAGATTACACCAAGCCACCGCCTGGGCCCTGAGGTGGCTAATGTAATTACCTGCGACTGGAGGTTTGACTGTCCCCACTCCCAGAGAAGGGATAGGCCAGCCAAAATCCTCATTTACTGAAGAGACCCAGGGAACATGCAATGCCCCATCCATGGACATTGCCATCTGCTCTCAGGAACCTTGCGTAACCTTAGATGTCACAAGTGAGGCAATTCAATTACTTCATTCTGTCTTGATTCTTTCTCTACAAAACTCTCTTCTGGATCTATAGCCATAGTTGGGGTTAAGAGGGCCCCAATCAGAGATTCTTTATTTGTCCTCTCCCCAAAAGTTAGCCACTCTTGTAAACAAGTAATCTCCAAGACTGCAAGTAAGTAGGATACCAGTGACTTGCCCCTGCAAGACCGTGAGGAGGTGTGGTTCACTGATAGAAGCAGCTTTGTCCAAGAAGGACATCAAAAGGCAGGTTATGCAGTTATCAGCTCACAACACATTACTGAAGCTAAACTTCTTCCTCCAGGAACCTCTGCTAAAAAAAGCAGAATTTATAGCTCTTACTTGGGCATTTGATATTAGGAAAATTTACAAAATTAAACATCTATATAGACTCGAAATATGCCTTTCTGGTTTTACACATCCATGCAATAATCTAGAATGAAAAAGCCTTGCTGACTAACACACCATCGGCTATAAAGAACGGGAAGGAAATTCTACAACTCCTAGAGATAGTTCATTTTCCCAAACAGGTTATAGACATGGGCTATAAAGGGCAACAAAGAGACATGTCTGAAGCCTCCTTGGAAAATTAAAGAGCTGATAGGAAAATAAGAAAGGCAGCCCTATATCCCCTCAAGATTATAAACTTATTCCTACTTCTTCAGGAAATATTCTGGTCCTTCCTCAAGGACACAGTGTCAAGCTATAAAAGTTCTACAAGAAAAACAGTCTTCAATCTTCTGGAAAGGTAAAGAGAGCCAACCAGACCCTAATGTGAGCTCTGGAAAAGCTGCCAAGAGACATTTGAGTCCTGGCTGCCAATAGTACTCATGAAGATTTATAATATGCACAAACAGGGTTAAGTTTGAACCTGTTTAAGATGCCCTTTCTATACTTTGACATGATAGTAGACCCAGAGACTAGAAACTCTTACAATATCTCATCAATCTGGGCCAAGTACAACAACCTATCCAAATATATAGAAACAGAGTCCTGCCAGATCCTGGCCCAGGGAGACCACCTAGTGTCTGCTCTGGAGACCACTGGTCACAAAAACTTGGAAAGAGGGAACACACACAGATTAATTAATGCCAAAATGAACTGGCCCCTTTTCAGTGATCTTTGCCACACTCAGTACAGTAAAGGCGGCAGAGATAGATATTAGATTCATCTTTCTAGAATAAATCCAGTCCCACTTGAACTGTCTGAAGAACAAGATTACCCAAGAGGAGAAATATATACCTATGAGCCTCTAGAAGATTTGAGTTTTCTCTCTGAAAAGCAAGACTCCAGTGCTGCTATAGATGAGTAAACAGGATTTTACTAATGCCGGGAATAATTTACCCGACATGCATTTGTCTCTGATATACATTTGTATCTACTGGAAATGTGGAAATCTGACCTGCTCCTCACACTTGGGCTAATAGTAAAATTTCTATCTCCCATCAAACAGGTAGTTCAATGGTCACTAACTCTTTTCTTGATGTCTGACAGATTTTTCTTTCTTCAACCCAGCCAGCAAGCCACAGCACCAAAGGTAGTTGGACAGCATATCATCCCTAGTAGGTAGGGTCTAAAGCCCCTTCCAACTCGAAGGAGCTATAGAAGACAGAGACCTCTACTCCCTCAGCAGCCCATAAAGAATTATGGGATTTATGTATTTCAGGGAGAAATGAGATAGGAGACAGGTCACGGCTTATACTGACTGGAAAGAGGCATAGCGGGATCCCAGAATCTACCCAGCACGCCTCTCAGGACCACATATGTAAGAAATTCTCATCAGTTCTCACAAGGTATAGATGGCATAAAAGTACCCAAACCCCATGAAGAGCCCAGTGTCGTGCCTACTCATGATTGCCTACCCTGTGCCTCCCAGTCTCAGGGGTACTTATATTTGTGGTTTTAATTTTTTTCTCTTTTGTTTGGCCCAAGTTCACTCTGCAGAATTTTTCCTTTACTCTCCACCCTTCACTATTCAAATGAAGTTTGGCACCATGTTTAGTTTGTCTTGTTCAATTCTTTGTTTAAGATGAGAAGGACTCAGAACTAAGAGGTGAGCACCCCAGAAATCTGGCAACATTTAATCGGCAAGCCATTCCTAAAATGAGCTCCCTGATAACGGCGGCATTTAATTTTAGAGTGAACACTTACTTTGCCTCTTCTTTTAGAGAATTCATTGGAAAATATCACACTTCAAAGGGCACTTTGCTGTCATAAATCAGATTTTAAGGGTGCAGTTTAAGCCTGAATTTCTAAGTGCCTATTCTAGATACTTCAGATACAAACAAAATATAGCAATTATTTCATGAAAATTAAAGCCACAGACATGGAGTTAACCAATGGCTTCATTTTATAGCTGAGGATGCTCAAACCAAACCAAGAGAGTCCCGTGAATAAGCCCACATGGCTGTTTATTACAAAATTAGGCTGAAAACCTCAGTGTTCTTATCAGTTCACACTGAAGTCTGTCAGCCAGCTGGACTTTGCAAACACTAGGGTAGTAAAAATAGCAAAAGAGAGCACTCTGGCCATACACAACAAGCAGAGTGTAGGATTAGGTGATTCTGTGGCTGATTTTAGCTTATAGAAATGAGATTAATTTGCCCAATATGGTATTTTAAGATATTTTTAAGTAATTACTGCTGTGATTTGGATGTGATTTGTCCCAGAAAGATTTGTGTTGAAAGTATATTTCCCAGTGTGGCGATGTTAAGAGGTTATGGGAGGGCTGGGGATTTAGTTCAGTGGTTCTGCCACCTCAAGGTCCTGAGTTCCATCCCTGGTACAGAAAATAATAATAATAATAATAATAGTAATAATGATGCAACCCAGTGCTGCCAGTGGACCTTACTTATCATCTTCCTGTTATAAACATCGAGTGAAAGGCTACACAGACAGGCTTTGCGTGAGAAAAAGCTTTATTCCTGTCTGAGTGTGAACAAACTGAAATGAGGAGCAGATTTCAGCAGCTAGCTAGGAAGAGCTGAATTTATTTCAAATGTATGTGGATGGGTTGACGGGGTGTAGGGGGAGGAAGAGAGGGAGATATCAGCAGCTATCTAGAAGAGAAATTAAGTTTCTATAGGGTTTGAAAAGGAGGCTGTAATCTGGAGTGGAATGTTTATGATTGAGGGTCCAAGGACGGTCAGGGCAGGTGTTCAGATAATACTGGACTCATTGGTGCCAGGGAGATTGTACACGCCATCCTAATTTTTCTTTATGGCCATCTGTCCTATTTATTGACAGTAGCCTGTTGTTTGCAGAGAAATGCATGTTTTCTGTGGAGGTCTCATTCAGGCCAGGCATGACACTTATCCTCCTAGTTCCTGAAAGTATTCAATCCAGATAACTGGAATGTGTATGAGGTGTTGGGGCACTTGCTGTCTGCAGAAGTACCCCCACTCCACGTGGCCCTGGTCAAGGGAGAGACAGCATAGATGCTGGGGGACAACTGAGATATTTGCAGGTTTGTAGGGCTTATTCGGGGAGCAGCAGAGTGAGAAGGAGGCCTAGGACCCTTCATGGGGTCTCCCTTTGGGCTACATTCTCAAAACAAACAGCAGATGCAGCAAGAACCCTGCAGATTTCAAAGACAAATGCAGATAGCATGTTGCACACAGCCCCTCAAGAGAAGGCCTGGGAACAGCATGCACTCCTTTGAGCTGAAGCCCTCCGCCTCCTCCAGTGTGAGCAGCTTGACCTTACTTGTTTCCAGGAAGTGTCCTCTACTTCACCCTGCTATCCTCCACAGTTACCCCCACTCCACGTGGCCCTGGTCAAGGGAGAGACAGCATAGATGCTGGGGGACAACTGAGATATTTGCAGGTTTGTAGGGCTTATTCGGGGAGCAGCAGAGTGAGAAGGAGGCCTAGGACCCTTCATGGGGTCTCCCTTTGGGCTACATTCTCAAAACAAACAGCAGATGCAGCAAGAACCCTGCAGATTTCAAAGACAAATGCAGATAGCATGTTGCACACAGCCCCTCAAGAGAAGGCCTGGGAACAGCATGCACTCCTTTGAGCTGAAGCCCTCCGCCTCCTCCAGTGTGAGGAGCTTGACCTTACTTGTTTCCAGGAAGTGTCCTCTACTTCACCTTGCTATCCTCCACAGCAGCACTTCTAACTCATTAATTATTGGTGGACCGGGCCATGGCAACCTACAGGCCCCAGTGGATCCCAGACCAACAGATCCTGTAGAGCAAAACACTACAAACCCAAGTCCTCTATGGACTGGTTCCCTGCACTTATGGGATGAGTGTGAAAAGTACACTGCCCATTTTGGGTTTTTTTCTTAGTCCTTGGAAGTGACCAAAGCTCAGCCTACAGTGAAGTCACAGACACTGGAGGAGTTTTCCCTGTCCAAGCACTTAACACCAGAAGGTCTATTCTTTTTCTAATTAGCTGTGAGATCTCTGGCAACCTGCTTTTCCTCTTGAAGCTGCATCTGTAAAGTGGGGAACTGATGCCTGACTCTGAAGCTATTTTAAA
The DNA here is from genome assembly GCF_012274545.1 of Fukomys damarensis. Classification (NCBI taxonomy): domain Eukaryota; kingdom Metazoa; phylum Chordata; class Mammalia; order Rodentia; family Bathyergidae; genus Fukomys; species Fukomys damarensis. The sequence goes on along the minus strand of NW_022900920.1, from coordinate 26,401,751 downwards.
AACTGAAAAAGAGAACAGGAAAAGCACTTTGCACTGTCTGGAGCACAGAAAGAACTCTGTTCCCACAGTATATAGTTAAAATCTGATATCTATACATCTTCATAAAATCACAGACTGTCAGAATTGGAGGAGACTTTGGAGACCCTCTAGGTTCACCAAACTTATGAGAAAAGCAGTTTCCTCCCTCATATAACAAGGTGATGGCCTTGAGCAGCGTGTGGTCTCATCAGTCTAGGGCTTTGTCAATGCCCTTATTGTATGAAGCAAGGCACACCTGCAGCACCACCATGGATTTGCCCAAGGGGTAGGCCTTGCTGTTACGCTAAACAGCCACCTTCCATGCAGTTTTGGCTTACTACTTAACAGTCAGCACTTAAGAGGCCCCTGGGTGAAACTCAGAGACAAATGAGCTTGGAACACATGTGGGAGGGCAGGATTTACATTCTTTCTCTCTTTGCCAGAGTCACAAGTGTGTAAGCAGTGGGATGGACAGCTCTGAGGTTGGCGTTCAGCACAGCTGTGAAAACAGCCTGTCCCCAAAGCTTCACCCAGCTCTTTGGCACAGAGAGGCCTTCGGTGCTACTCTAAAGTGGAGAAAGCAAAACTAAAAGCTACTATTGTATGACCTCATCTCCAATCAAGTCCTTTCTCTCTTTGCCAGAGTCACAAGTGTGTAAGCAGTGGGATGGACAGCTCTGAGGTTGGCGTTCAGCACAGCTGTGAAAACAGCCTGTCCCCAAAGCTTCACCCAGCTCTTTGGCACAGAGAGGCCTTCGGTGCTACTCTAAAGTGGAGAAAGCAAAACTAAAAGCTACTATTGTATGACCTCATCTCCAATCAAGTCTTCCTTCCTTTCTTTGAAGTTGTGTGAGATCGGAGCCATGTGGGTGTAAAAGGGAAGTAATCATCTCTAAGGAGAACCCACTTCATAGGGCCTGCTGACTGCAAGCAGACTTGAGATACAGAAGCAACCAAAGGGTCTGCTGACAGATGAATGGAAAAAGAAATTGAGGTATTATTTACATGCATAATGGAATATTCTCCCACCTTTTTAAAAGAGGAGATTTGCTGTTTACAACAGTATGGAAGAACTTGGAGGATATGATACATTTCGCTTATGCACATCAAAACATCTTGTTGTGTGTACTTTAAAAATACACAATTACGTAAAACTGCAAGCAGCATTTCAAAGTCTAAAAACTTTATATTTATTTGCTTTCCATTATTATGACAAAATACCCGAGGCAAACTGCTTATGAAACAAAGAGATTTACCTTGACTCATTATTCTAGAGATTCAAGTTCAAGATTGGGTGGCACCATGGATTCAGACCTCTGGTGACGGCAGCACATTACGGCAAGAACGTGATGTCAGCGAAGAAGGATAAACTCAAGACATTGATTGGTAGGGACATGGAGGCGCCGTGACCAGCTTAAATATCCCCTGGTTTCTCTTATATGAGAAACCCAATTATAAATAAAAGAGACAGTAGGAAAGAGAGAGAAGAAATTATTGTAAGCAGGATAAACAATGTATCTAAAAGTGTACCTTGATTTAGTATGATTGTCTTATATGTTCTATGTGGGTTTTTTGACCTGGTAGTCTGGCTATTAATCTTTATGTGCAATAGTTAACTTTATAAAGAAGGGCTTATAAAAAATGAATCTGACACTGGCAAAAAAAATTTTTAAGAGGCTTATGTAGGGGAAGGGAGGAAAAGGAATTGAGATGTGTCATGTTTGTGTGCATGTACCAATTCCCTGCAATGATTACAATCATGTACTGCAAACATGTACTAATACAAATTAAGATTTCCTTGCATGAATATTGTTTTGGGGAGTTGAACCCTTAGCATAAGAAGTGAGTTCAAGATAAGGAAAATCTACTTGTGTGGCCCTATTATTGGCACACAGTGCAGAGTGCCATATGTATGAATTCCTACTGACATGGATCGCTGAGTCAAAATAGGCAGAGGCAGAAAACAAGGCCTAGAGCACTTGGCACTCTAAGCAGTAGCTGCGCCGCATGCACTCCCAAAAGAGGCCAATAGCTCCACGCTTGCAGAAGCCAGCATCTTGGGCCCGAAGACAGGCAGAGTTAGTCCTGGCCAAGTACTCCTCAATTCCAGTCGTCCTCTTACGCTTCAGAAGAGCATGGCTCTGAGAGGCCCAGTGCAGAGAGAAGGTTACAAAGCAGCAGGCCAGACAGGGCAGGGACACCTGGGGTGTCAATGACAGGCATTAACAGTAGCCCTGGGTTCTCCCTTTTCTTGACCAAGCCTAAAAACACTTCCTCAGAGCTTCTCTGAGGTGGTGAGGGTTGAAAGGGAAGAATCTAGGCTGGTGACACCTTTGATGTGGGCCCTGTCACCAAAGCTTGTCCCAGGCCTTGTCCAGGAGTCTAGGGTCAGCAGTCCGTAGGGACAGCAGTGAGGGTTGGGGGTCACCAGGGACACGATCAGCAACAGATAGGAAGAAGGGGCTGTGGGCCTCCTGAGGCAGAAGGAAGGAAAGAAGCGATAAGGGAGCTAAGGGATATTAAAGAATGGTCGTCAGATCCTCCCAAGGCCCAGCCTTCCACAGACCTAACTCGGGTTTTGAAAAGGTTCAAGGTCAGTTTGTAAGATGAGGATTGGAGTGAAGGGGAAAGAATCTGGGGAGGCTGGGCCTTCTGCCAAGTAGTCTAAACACGAGGCAATCTGGAAGGCGCTTGTTCTGAGCTTGGAGGGACCGCAGTGCAGTACCTTCCCTCAGGATGAGGCAACCATTGGAGAGATGTGGAGAGAGCAACCATCCCCCTGGAGGTCCACACTGCCTCCGGAAGCTGCTCTTGGGCGGGCAGAAAGGTACCTGATTCCCAAGTGCATTACGGCTGCACCCGGAGTGGCGTCAGCCCCTATCCAGTCTACGAAGAGGAAGTGCCTCGGATCCATGTTCTGTCAGCGCCATGGGGAGTAGATCCCAGGCTCCTGTCCCCAGCCTGCCCACCCCGTCCCAGAAAGGTTACACGGCCTGATGTGAAACGTGCCTAGGCTCTTTAAAGCTCTTTCGGGAGAGATAGCTTTCACCTTCCTCCCTGAGTTCCGCCCACTCCTCCTCGGAATTTTCCTGCAGGTGCTGCAGAATTTCATCTCCCAGTACTGCCTGCCCACACGGTGCCCCCTTGCTCCTCCCCAACTCCTCCACAGAAGGCCAGGGACCCTGCAGGTGCCAAACTGCACCCTGCGGAGGCTCCTGTTACCTGGCTTCTGTGGTCACCTCTCCCTCCTTCCTGGGCCTCTCTTTCCCTTTGGCCTTCTGGAGGCAGTGTTCTCCATGCCTTTTCAGCCCCCCAGCCCCCTTTCTTTTCCCATGTTAATAGCTGTCAGGGCTCCTACACTATCCTCGGGCATACACCTGGCACCCACTCACCTCTACTGTCACGGCTTTAACTCCCATAGCCCTATCTACCTGTCAAGGTTCCTACAGATATAGGCATACGTGTAGATTTTGACATTGAAGTATTCATCTTTAGCCCAGATCTGAATTTCTGAGTCCTGGATCCTTAACTTTCTCCTCAACAGCATTGTCCACATATTCTGCAGACATGTCAAACCAGACATATCCAAAATTAAAACTCTTCCTACCTTAAACTCGATTCCCTTGTTGTATTTACAAATATTTGGTACAATTCTACTTGTCAACAGAAACAACGTGGATTTCTACATTTATTCCCTTTCTCATGAATTTCCATGTAGGTAAGACCCTTCCACGCACATACGGCCCCATATGCTTCACAGGAACGTGGTACCAGGCATGGTCATGGATTATCAGCCTCTCCCCTCCTCCTGGCCACCAGGTTTGTTTTAGGGCTAGGGAGGACACGGCCCAGTTTGAACTAGGGGATGTGAGAAGAGACGCTCTTTGGAAAAGAATTACTTCACCCTTATAAACTGGACAACTACACTCACATCCTAGTAATAAATAAGGAAGCATGTAGCTCTCAAAAGATAATGACAGCCATCCTGTGATCACGAGGCATCCAGGTAAGGCAGAATGAAGCAGACATCCTAGATGTGTAGAAGACAAAAGAGGAAAACTGAGACTTTGGTGGCTTTGTCAACTTCCAGCTCAAGCCTTGCTAGGAGAATGCCTTACCTCTGGGCTGTAAATTCCACTCTGGAGGGGAGGTAATAGCTCAGTGATAAAATGCACAAAGACCTGGGTTGTTACCTGTGGGTGGCACAACTAAATGAGTGAATAAATAAATAATTTTCCTATTTTAAGACTGCTAGAATTGAGTTTCTATTACCTGCAACCCAAAGCACCCTCAGTGATACAACTAGTAGTGGTTTTCAAATTTGAATTCACTTCTGAAAATTCACTAATAATGCGTGAACCTCCAGGTAATGGAATGGCTTGACTCAGTTAATCGACATCTTACTAAGAAAGTGAATTAGTGTCCACGACTGCATATTTTGAGGTCTATAGGAGTAATGGGCCGCATGAAGCACCTCACCTTGTGGACATAGCTAACTCTGCTGCCTCTCCATGAGCCCAAATCTCTCTCTCAATTTCCTTGTCTCTAAATCAAGGTGATAAGACTTGCACCTCCTGCTACCACCCCTGGGTCTTGAAAAAGTTGGGAAATCAAAAATAATTCTGAAAGGTTGTGTTTCCCACAGCAAGAAATACAGATGCTGTCTACATGCAGCAGGCTTCCTCCCCTTCAGAAGAGTGAATTTTCTTAGGAAACTTGTGAGAAAATCCTTCAGGTGGGCTCCTTACATTGAGAAAAACACAAATGAAGTGTTGCGATCACAAGCAAAATTTCAACTCCTTATGCATAAAACAAACTTACTGAAGAGCAAAGAAGTTTTAAAAATAGAAGGTTGAATTAGATCAGAGGTGTTTGACCATACTGTTCAAACTTACTGGTGAATCATGGCCCATTGGGAATGTGTGTTGTGAGTGCTTAGTACTAATTCCCCAAGTATTTACTGTAGTAGCTGTTGGTTTTGCCCATCTAGACTCCTTTCATGTATTGCTATTAACTGTCCCTCCATTTTCCTTTTTTTTTTTTTTTTTTTTTTTCTGATACTGGGGATTGAACTCCAGATCTTGTGCTTGCGAGGCAGGTGCTGGAACCACTGAGCTAAATCCCCAGCCCTCCATTTTTTTTCCCCCTTTGAGGAATCCTCCACACTCACCCTTAGTTCATGCTGTGCAGAGAAGGCCAACTCCACCTTGATTCCAAGAGAGGGACAGAGGGAGAGGGGGAGAGAGAGAAACCCCAGCCAGTTACATATACAGTGGTCTCTAAAGCAGTGACTTAGCCAAGGCCTGGAGACAGTGATTCTGAGTCAGTCCAACCAGATTTAATCCTAGGACTTACACTAGAGCTATTGGCTATTGGGGAAAAAAAGCTCTTTTCTGGGGAAGCACTAAGCTTCAAGGACACAAGTCTAAGACAGCCAGAATCTATTGCTCATGAAGAGCCCCCTGTCTAACAATGTCAATACACAGAAAAGCAGAACCTAAGGGTGGATAACTAGTCTAAGTCCCAGGAAACCGTCTGAGGCCCTGGATCCAGCCAGGACAGATGCATCTCCTCCTGGATATCCTTTGATTTCCTAAATCAATAAATTTCATCTTTTTAAGTCCATTTAGGTCGGGGTTTCGTTACATATAAGAATCCTGAGTTGCATTTGTGGAAGACAGAGTGGAACCACGGTTGCCTTGATCATAGTATCTATCTCACATTCAGATACACTCTCTTGGTTGTGGGGCAGGCGGAGAAAAAGCCAGGACCAGCAACCACAGCTGGTCTACCGCATAGGTGTCTCTGGAACTGTCAGGCCAGAACCCTGAGGCCGCCAGAGCAAAGTGTCCTGCTCAGGACTATGACTCACAGGGTAAAGGTGGAAAATCTCTTCAGGGTGTTATTTCATAAGTTTCTTCCAGCCCCACAACTTGCAGGGTGTGCAAATGACTTTTATCACCACAGTCTGTTTCTGTCTACAGTTTTTTCTCTTTCCCAAAACACTTCTCTGCCCAGCCCATGGGCACATTTGCATTTCTACAACCCCATGATTAACAATACTGGGGTACAGAGGGAGAAACTGGAACCACCCAACCGAGGCAACCCGCCCCACTAGCCAAAGAGCAGAGGACACCCCGGCTTCCTCACCCTGAGCGGCTCCCCTCCCCTCTCCTGTGAGGACTAGATGAGCTCACAAATAGGAAAGCACTTTGGAAAGAAACTCAACCCGTGCCAGATGTATTATTATAAAGGCGACACTAAGTACAGAGTGACCTCGTTGTCACCCTCAGAGGTGGGGATGCTTACAGACCAGTCCTGCTTAATCTCTTGGACTCTGGGGGGAAGTATCTGGGGCTTTCTCCAGCAAGGTTAAGTCCTGCATGTTTCAGACATGGTTTTCTCCAAGAGGGGATGCATCGGAGAGAAAAGAGTGACGGCATTCCTTCCCTCTCTAAAAACAGCACCCTCCGATCGTGCTCAACTCAAGGCACTCCAAACACTGGCAGGTAATTGAGTCAATGTCAGGATTCACAATTTATGGACATTGTGGACATGTGTGATGGTTTGTTTTGGAAAATGGATTTGTCATGTGCAAGATATATGGCAGTGGATAAAGCATCCTGACAATATTACACACGGGGGGGGGAGGAGCATTTTATTTTGAAAGTGCACTGTTATGACATTTTAAAAATTCCAGAATGAATGCTGAGCAGACCCAGAGGCTAAGGCAATGCTGGAACACACAGCTGTGCAAGACCAGGAAGAATCATCCATTTTGCCTCATTTAAGTTCATTTTTCATTTCCTTCTCTCTCACATCACAGAGTTCAGGATAGGGGGATTTTAAGAAAATTTGATCTGACTATATTTAAAGGGTTTACTATAAAAATAATGGTGAAGATGCTCCTTTTTTGCAAGTAAGATTAATAACTCTGAAATTAAAAGTTTGCCCCAAATTGCAAAATTTTCAACCTGAAAGCTCAGCACACTGCAAATGCAGCTCATTCTCTTGCCAGCTGGTCGCCACATGGTTACCATCATTTGTCAGAAAGAACCTTGTATCGTGGGATTTGTTTGTGTGCTTCCTGCCTGTATGAGATTCTAACACGCAACCCTCCTCCTAGAAGACGCAGCTTCCTCAGACTCAGATGCAGTTCGTGCTGTCAGAGGGCTTACTGCATAGCATAGACTTACACACATCCGCTATTTCACACCTAACAACACAACAGCCCAGAGAGCACCACCATCACTTCTCAGAGAAGACGGAGGCTAGGCTTTGACTCCTTCCCCCAGGTTATATAAGCAGGAGGAAGCTGCAGAGCTAGAACTCAGAGGGTTTCTAATTCCTCACCCCCACAACCAACCTGTGAGAAAGGGACAGGGCTCACTGGTCTCCTGGTATGCACCAAGCACCTTGCTAGGCACTGGGTTAATGGACATGGGCAGATGTTGGCAGTGGAATGAGGCACAGTGTCCAGGTTAGTTCCAGCGGACGTCTGTATCTGGAAAGTCACCAGACAATAAGAGATGGGGTCGGGGGTTGAGAACGGGGTTCCCCTGGATGGGGAGGGGAAGGGCACAAGCAGCCAGAGTTGTCCTATTCTGGTGAACCCCACCCAGAGACTACAGAGGTCATCATGAAGATAGAAATAGAAAGATCAGCCAAATATCCCAATCTCTCATGTGAACCTGAGGAAAACCCAACACCAGACCACACTGGAGAGAGACCCGTGGCCCCGCTGGGCCTTAAGGAGCTTGGCTCTCAGTCTGAGAACTGGTGGTTGGAGTTCATTCCCACGAACAGGCTAACACACCAGTCTCTAGCGTCCTGCCATTGCTGGACTCAGTGATTTCATTTCTCCCCCCGCCCCCAGGGCTCCTGTTGTTGACTGACTCCTCAGTCTTCCTCTTCCCTTATCTCAAAGCTGTTTTGCAGACCCTCTGCAACATCACAGATTCTATTCACTGCACCTTTGGCTTCTGTTCCTCTAACCAATCCTCTCACTGATTAAATTCAAACCTTTAAGACAGAGTATCTGATTGGTTCACTGCAACACTGATTCCGTTTTGTGCAAAACTTTTGCTGCCACCTAACTTACAGGCTGTGTATTAACCTACCCCGGGGTGGCTGCTCACTTCTGATCCAAGCAGCTATGACCTTGGGGGTGAGGTTTGAGTGGGGTCCCTGGAACAGAGTATGATCACCGATCTGTGCACAAAAAAAGGGTATGGCTAAAGAGAATCAGAAGAAGAGGAAGAAGACAAAAAAGGAGAAGGAAAAGAAGAAGAGGAAGGAGGGGAAGGGGAGGAAGGGAAAGGGTGAAGGAGGATAGGAAAAGGGTAGAAGAGGGGGAGTCGAGTGGGGGAAGGGAGGGGAGGGGAGAGGAGGAGAGGGGAGGGCAGAAGGCTGCTATTCCCTTGAAGGCATATGTTGCCAGATAAAACTGGATAAAGAAGATGCGGTTTTTCTATAAAATGGAATACTACTCAGCCATAAAGAACGAGAAAATAGATTCATTCATAGGAAAATGGACACATATTGAAGATATACTCCTAAGTGAAATAAATACGTCACACATGTGTAAATACCAAACAGTTTCCCTGGTGTGAATAATCTGCAATAAAACATAAGATCCTAATAAGATTACTGTCATTTAGAAATGAGGTGAAAGGAGCTAAAGGTGTAGGGAAGGTGGGATGTGTAGGGGAAGGGTAAAAAGGGAAAAGAAAAAAATGTGAGATAATGAAAAGATGGAAATAAAGTGGTTGTAAATGGGGAGGGGAGGAGGGGGTGAAGGGAGGGCAGGGACAAGGGGAAAAATGAGAATCAAGGCTTGTCATGTAGAGGTACAAGATCCCAACAATGAATGTAACTGTACTGTATACCTAGAATGTACCAAAAAACTCAATTAAAGCTGAAAAAAAACCACACAGTACTGAGGGGGATTTGGCACAGTTGTGCCACACCTGCCTTGCAAGCGCTAGGTCCTGAGTTCAATCCCCGGCAACAGAAAAAGAAGAATTAAATTTTTAAAAAATACACTACTCAGTGAATTTCAGATAAAGGACAAATAATTTTGTAGAAGAATATTCTAAAATTCTTGCATTTTGGGGACATGCGAGTATCATTAACTTTTTATCTGAAACTTAAATTGAACCGGGTTCTCTGTATTGGTACTTGCTAAGTCCGGCAACCCCGTGGGGGCGGAGGGGGAGGAGGTCGCTAGAATGAATTCTGGATGTCCTTCCATGGCTTGAAGGGTTCAAGAGAGAGAGAGGAGAGAGCTAAGGTAAGGAAGAGAGCAAAGGCTGTGGATGCCAAGAAGGAGATCCAAACCGGTCACCAAAACACAAAGCAAAAAACAGGACACTGGTATAGGAAGCCAGAGACTGTAAGAGCCAGAGAAGGAGTCCACAGACAGAGAAGCAGAAAGAAGGCAGCCCAATGGGCACGTCTGGGGCCCGAAGCCGGTGTTCTCAGCTGGCATTCAAGTGACGCCCACAGGCAACATGAGCAGGGGGCCCTAGAAGACGGGCGGCCAGCAGACTGTGCCCCTTCAGTCAGTTCACTTCCACAAGGACCTAACCCACGCCTGCACAGGAGAGGGAGATGTGAGGAACACCGTCCTGTCCCCTAGACTGCACTGCTCTAAGATCAAGGCCGCACGCAAAAGCTCCGCAACAGAAAGAAAGGACAGAGCAGAAAACACAAGCAGAAGCCCAGCTGTGTCAATCAGGCCACAGTGTGCCGTCCTGGAGATGAGTCTCTGTCACAGACCCCACACCACGGAGGAGCCCAGTGACCTGGAAGCCCTCGTCTTCGGGCCAGAAAGTGAGCGATGGCTGCAAGACCAAGGTGGCTCCGGAACCAAAGAGGGATGTGTACCAGTCAGCGAGGCAAGAGAGAGCTGATCCTGGAACGAAGACTGCTTGACTTTTCCAACTTCCCTTCCAGGGGAGGTTGGGGAGTCAAATGAGATTAGATCTCCCAGAGTGGGAGAAGGTGTGGGGCTGAGAGGAAGAAAGTCTGAGTAGGGATAGAAGGAGAGCAGGGGCCAGGTTAACAACAAAGTATCAGTGAGACTCCAGAGGTGTGTGTGTGTGTGTGTGTGTGTGTGTGTGTGTGTGTGGTGACGGTGAGGACCAGCGAGGCCCTGGAAGATACACATCCCCAGGGCCTGCACTGGAGCTGTGGACTGCTCAGTAGGAGTGAGGGGCATTGTTTGGCATTGTTTTGACTTTGACATGATTTCTGAACTTTTTTTCATCACAATGCGTACCTTCTATCCTCATTCCATAAGTATGCATAATTAAAGCAGTGTCACAAAACAGTACTTTGACTCAGTGGCTTGTGAGCTGATCTTTTCTAAGCATCTATTTTCTTTCCCTCCTTTCTCTCTCTCCTTCCTTCCTTCCTTCCTTTCTTTCTTTCTTTCTCTTTCTCTCTCTCTTTCCTTCCTGTGGTGCAGTACTGGGGATTGAACCCAGCGCCTCACACATGCTAGGCAAGAGCTCTTTCACGGAGCTACTCCTCCAGCCCCCATTTTTATATTTTAAAAGTATGATTCACCAAAACCAATTTAACAGCCTACTAATAGATCATAGCTCACTGTTTGAAAAGTGCTATCTTAAATTCTGTCTCTACACCCTCTGGCTATTCACTTTATTCTATCACTAGCCCTTAGCAGCACTGCATTTTCAGATGTCTCCTCTTCTCCTAATCCTTTCCTTTGAGAACTGTTTTCTTCTCCTCCTAACTGCTGGGCCCCCCCGGAAGGAGTGAGGCTGCAGATCTACAAGACGTGATGTTTCCAATTCGAGCATATCTGGTTGAACAGGAGTAGACAACTGACTCACAATGGATGACCAAAATGTTTTCCTCTTCCCCCAGGAATGTAGAACCAGGTCACCAAGAGAATGACTAGTTAGATGGTGGGAGGGTCTTGTAATGGGGCTATACTATTTGGTTGTGCAGGTTGTGAACTACAAACTACAGATTATCAGTCGCACAGACCATAAGGTAAAATGTGCCTTCTAGAGCTGCTTTGTGTGTAACATATACAACTGTCTGTGACAGCCCTACCGGACCTGGAAGCTAATGGAATCCATACTGTATTCTATCACGGACATACAAAGTTTTAACATTTTTTATGATATTAGCAGCTGGAACCAGAATTCATTTTAGGGAGAGAACTTTTTTATCTTGCATAGGAAAGTACCTTGATAAACTGCTTTTAGAGAATCCTTCAATAACAAACAGAAAGCTGTGGCATGGTATCAGAAAGAGGCAGTCCACTCTACTTGAGACAAGGGGGAGGAATTCAATTATTTGGTTTTGCTCCTCAAATGGAGAGAGAGAGGGAGTGTTGGACAATGCTGTACTGGGTGGAGGCTCATAGATCACTACCTAGAATAGCAATCTATAAACAGCAATGAAATCTCATTAGGGTAAGAAAAATGCCGCTGGAAATGGAAAGGAAGTGGGAAATTTCAGGTTGTGAAAACTTCTCAAAAAAAGGAAGGACATTTGTACCAAGTACATTGTTAAGCTGCATGGGTTTGGGACAAGCTTACCAGGACCTGGCCATGTAAAAACTGTTGGTTTTGAAACAACTTTAGCAGACACAGAGAGCCATGGAGACAAAGGCACACATCTCACGGCCCACAGATGTGCTGAGGACACACACAGGAGAAAGGGCAGTTGTTTTCATTAATCAGTGAGGGGAAACTTGGAAATCCACATGCGGAAGCCTGAAAGTAGGCCCCTGTGTCTCACCATTATAAAAATCAACCCAAGAGGATGAAAGATGTAAATGTGAGACCCATACAGAGACGGTTAAGTAGATACAGAGAGATACGTTGTTGTTGTATTAATAGACCCGGCCGGGGCAACAGATTGTTTTAACTACTCAAAAACAGTAGTTTATTTTCTGCTTACCCCACACTTAAAGCTAGCTCTCCTCCCTGTGGGGATTCAGGTTCTTCCCAGCAGGTGGCTGCAGTGTCCACCTTGACCTTTTGGAGTTCATACCCAAATCGCAACCCCAAACCTGCTTATGTATTGCCAAATGCCAACGCTGACCCTGTGTCACTGTCAGCCAATGCTCTGCTGCTGGGGCGATGCTGGGCGACCGGGCTCACACACGACAGAGAAGGCTCTGCGTGCCCTCAGCAGCACGAGTGCCCTAGGCCTGCTACCACTGGCCCAGGGCCTAGGACACTGTCCTTTCCTATGTCCATCCACGGAGGGGAAAGACAGCAACAGAGCATGCTTTAGTCCCTTCCACTTACAATCTGTTGGCCAGCACTCACTTCTACAGCCATCCGACTGCCTGGAGAGCTGGGGAAGGTGGGTGACTCACAAGAGAACAGGGATCTTTGAGGAGTGGGTTTTTAGTAAACAGCTGCCAGCCTATTACCATCCACTGTCCTGGACATTGACGGTCCATTAGCAGCCTTCAGCCCATCCGGAGGCCACACTCCGGCTGCCCTCGAGGAAGCCAATACCAAGCCCCATTCAGTCACTGTACTCTGAACCTCCGAGTCCAGGATGCTCCCGGTCACAGTTCGTTCTCAGCCTGTCTTCTGTGTGGCTCCCCATGGTTCAGCAATTCACTGATTAGAGGACCAGTATCTGTGTCCTCAACACACGCTCATTACGGAGCGCAGAACGGGAATCATTAATAACAACCAGGCCCCCATCAGGTTAAAAAGAAGAAGAAGAAGAACGGGGGAACACAGACTGCTGCCCAGTTTGGTGGAACCCTGCTCAGGTTTCTTGGCGTGGGCAGTATAAAGACCCTCTGTCTGGCAGGGGGTTAAGTCCCTTCCTCATTCCCTTTCCCTGCTCTCTGGGAGGAGGAATTACAGGTCAGTTTTCTTTCCTCTAGGGCATCTTTCCTTTTCCATTATCCACTCAGGCTTCCTTTTTCCATTATCCACTAAGGAGTGGCTCCGTGAAAACTGTGCATCCTTCCCAGTCCGATTCCTGCTCGTACAAAGTTAAGACCCAAGGATAAGGCTTAACCAGGCAAAGTTTATTTCATCCGAGCTTGTGATTTCTTTGGGAACACAATTCCCTCAAAAACAATAAGCTTCTCATTTATATGCTTCCAGCAAATTCCAAATGCCAGTAACCACACCCAGAGTTCTTTTCTCAGATCTCCTTCTGAGGCCTATTTGTTTCTTTGTCTCCATAGCTTTCTCTGGATTTAATGGCAACTACTTCGAGGCCATTTGAACAATAGGTTTGGCTGGGAGAGCTACAGGGTTCATTGCTGCAGGGTCTCCCTGCTATATTTAACTGGGAATTCTTTTTTTTAAAATATAATACAACTATTAACTGGGAATTCTTACTGGGCTTTTCTCCTCTTAAATTGTGTGTGTGTGTGTGTGTTCCCTGCCTTGCTCTGAGTGTGGAATCCAGAATCAACAGGCTTTTCCAAATGTGTGGACTCTGCATTCTCTTTTATTTCTTCCTATAAACTGGACAATTATTGCCAGGAATCATATTTTTCTAGTAATAATTTGTTATAAGCAATAAGGAATGCTACTCAAACACATTGTAACATCCTCTCTCCAACCTCCTCTCCTTCTCCCTCTTTCTCTTTCTGTCTTTTATTATTATGGTACTGGGACTTGAACCTAGGGCTTTCACACTGAGCTGTATCTCCAGCTCTTTTTGTTTTTTTGTTTTGGTACAGTGTTTCACTAAGTTTCCCAGGCTAGCCTTGAACTCACAACCCTCCTGCCTCAGCATCCAGAATACCTGGCAGCCTGTAGTACTATTGGGAGGTAGTAGAACCTTGAAGGGGTGTGGCCCAGTATAAGGAAGTTAGGTCCCTGGGGGGCCGTGCCCTTGGAACCCTGCCCCCCACCCGCTTCTTGGCTGCCACGATACGAGCACCACATGCTCTTGCCATGATGTACTGGGTGCCATACGAGCCCAAAGCAACAGGAACAAGCAGCCATGGACTGAAACCTCTGACACTGAGCCAAAATAAGTGTTTCCTCATCACAGATTGATTCACCTCAGGTCTTTGTTGCAGCAGCAAAGCTGGCACACCTGCCTTACACTGCGAAGGCTGGAACTCTTGGAACCATCTTGCCACAACAAAGGGGAGCCTGGAACTGCGGGGGCCACCACATGGAGGCAGGAAACTAAGCCAAGCCAGCCCAAGGCAGAACTTAGATATGGAGAGAACCAAGTCCTGGTGACTTCATTTGCACCCTGAAGCCAACCACCCTCTTCGGAAGTCAGCCCGGCCCAGGACACTTCAGTTAATTGGCCCAATACATTTCGTTCTTCATTTAAACCAATTTGAGTTGAGTTTCCTGTCTCATCAGAAAGGGACCTAACTGGTAACTAGCTGCCCCCCACCAGCAATGGCAGGCAATGGGAGAGACGAAGAGATTTCTCTCAGAATTAAGATGGAGGGGTGAAACTCCAGTTTGATTTCACACATATTTGGGCCAATGTGAACCTGGGATGAGCTCTCCTGAAGTGTAAAACCAACACGTGACCCTTCCCCGATTTAACTCTGCCCGCTCTTGAGACACAGGGGTCACTGGGAGCTTCCAGTAAATTTTTCCCATCTCTGTTGGAGTTGATCAAATTTCTCAAAGCAGGTGAGGTGGAAGTGGAACACGAGCACTCAGTGAGGTAGCTGCCTGGTGATCCCAAAGCCCTGGGAGATCTTGGATTAAAACCTGGCCAAGAAACAAAGCCAGAGACTTGTTTCAGTCCAGCCTGTCCCAGTCAGCCACTGTGTCCTTGTGCACAATGGCACATAATAAGCAGGCTCTCTTCCAGGCCAAGCCCTGGGAGCTCGCTGCAGGTGCACTGGCAGAGCGCAGAGGGCTTTGTTCCCCCTGCTGCCTCCTCCTTCGAAGTTTGTTCCTTACAGGGAGAGCCGGTGCTGCGATGTAACAGGACACAAGCTCGGCCTGATTCCACTAGAGTACGAGAGAGAGGAAAATATTTAAATGGTTTAAACACACCACAGACTTCGGACTTTGAAAGAAGGGAAAGGCATTGAAGTTCTAATATACCCTAGACTTTGTATGAGGCACCTCTTATAAAGGCAAACACTTGTTACATGATAAGAGTCTTTTAGTGTAGGGCCAACAATAGTAACGCCTATATTTCTAGTACTTCTTGGCATTGGCCAGCCAACCTCCTTCCAAGGATCTCCACAAGCTTTGCAAACATTCACTACAGAATAACTGCACACACACAACTGTGCTTACTTTTGAAAAAGTCACCCTCGCGAGTAAGTAAAAGGTGATCATATACACACTCCTTTTAATTAACAAATGCATCCTGTAGCACATATCTCCGGAAACGGGAATAAGAAATACAGGAGATGGAAAGGAGTCCATGTTTTTTAACCCTTTGCGAAAGTATGGGGATGCTATGTAAAGAATGCGATTTCTGAGCAGAAGTATGTGGGGCAAGACTGCTGTAAGCCATCGAGGTGCAAAACGGCAGGAGCCCTGGAGGCTATGAGCAGGCGGACAGTCGTGCTTGTACCTAGCTGAGCTCTGTCATACTTGTCTAGGTCCCTCAGGGTCAACCTGTGAGATCTCAAGGCCAGGGGCAGATGAGAGGAAGCTTTACTCAGGGAAATAAACAGCATTTGGAGCTGAAAAGAGAGTTGAAATTATGGTCACTGAGCAGAAAAACGAAGGTTGAAGCTAGTAATATAGAGTTTAGGGGTAAGACAAGTATAGGAAAATAAGCCAAGGGGCCAGGGATGTAGCTCAGCGGCTCAGTGGCCTGCCTTGCAAGCGCAAGGACCCGAGTTCAATCCCCGGCACCAAACAAAGAAAAAAGGTAAAATAAAAAAAAATTAAAAAAAAAAGAAAAATAAGCCAAAACCTGAGAGGGGATGTCAGGGTAAACAATTTAGCAGAGAGGAAAAAATAGAGACTTTGGCACTTGTGATTGCAGGCTAGAGTCTGAAATCCGTAGGGCAGACCAACAGGATTTCAACCCAGGTGGACTTTCAGTGCTTCCGTCTTCAGAAAGAATTCCTCCCTTACCGGGAACCACAGGCTTCGTTCTCAGGGCCTTCCGTAGGTTGGGTGAGGCCCTCCCTACCAGGGAGAATAAACTGCTTCGTGTGAAGCCGACTCACTGTAAATGTTAAGCATATGTACAGAATGTCTCCACAACTACATCCAGACTAAGGTGTGCCCCAAACTGAGCACAGGCTGGACAGCTGACACGTAAAATGAACCATCATGTGGCACTTAAAAGATGCCAAAGGGACCAGATATTTACTGAAGCCTTTGCTCAGAGAGACTTAGGGCTAGTGATCCTCTGAAGATGGATAACCCAGGAACCAAATAAGGTAAAAAGGGACACTTGGGTCACCCTGCAGGTACCGGGTGTAGGTCTCCTAAATCCCAATTCACGGTTTTTCCAGGCTCCATATCTAGGCATCCCAAGGCCCAGTGTGCCAACTCCCAGGTGCTTTTTTTTTCCGATCAGATTAGTTTGGGTGTAAAAATGGCCATGTGCTTTTCAACTGGTGCCAGAGAGATGACATTCTAATCATGCAAATAGATGTTTCTTCAGAGACCTCAGGAGGAAGTTAGGCATAGCAGGAAGGCGAAAGACAACAATGAAATGCAAGAGTTTCCAAGAGGCTGGAAAGCATGGGTGCACTTAGAGCTTTGCTCTTGTGAGTTTTATCTCTGAGCTGCCTACATTCCAGCCAGCAATCACTTTGGGAATTCTTATTTGCACCTATGTTCACCTCCTTGAAAAACTGAGTTGGATCAAGATTCAGCCACTACCGGGACGGGGCTGTTTACTTTTCCATTGGTTAGGTCTCAAAGGGTAACATCTGACTCTTTGTGACTGGAATGAGAGCATTTGCTGCATGGACCCATCCATCAAACCTACTGGGGTCCCTCTGAGATCAGAATCCTCCCATGGCTGGGGTGGCTCCAGAAAGTGCTTAAATAGAGCAACAAAACCTTGGCAAAAATAATCCACCAGAGCATCATCAATGCAAAAATTCCTCCCCCAACAGAACAATTACCAGACCAGCCTGGCACTTTTCTGTGTGCTTGAAGAAATCACCCAGAGACCAAGGCGGACAAAAATGATCTGTTACCATGCTCCCAAGTCGGCCTAATTTGACTTCTACAAAATCATGGTCTACAATGTGTGTTTCCGTGTTTTGCCCCTGGCAGAATAACAACCAAGAAAACCACCACTCTTCAACTGAGCAAGAATTTGTGGAGTTGAGCGGTATATAGTGAATAATAACATTAGCTAATTGAGCACTTATGTGCCAAGGAATGTTCTGAGCACTTTTTCAGGGGGATACCGGGAATCAAACTCAGGGCCTTGCATTTGCAAGGCAGGCACAGTGCCACTGAGCTAAATCCCCAGCCCAGTTCTGAACATTTTATGTGAATCAATTCTCTAAATCCTTGCAACAACCTTATGAGGTAGGACCCTCTATGATTCTGATTTTGTAAAGGGGAGGATGAAACCAAGAGGAGTCAAGCTGGAGAAAGAATCAATTTCCTATATAAGGGCCATGGTTTATCAATTCTAATATCAGTGAAATTCAGATGTGCCCTGCAATACATGTCATTGTCATTGTGTCATAATTTAACCGGAAGCTTTTTTATTTGTTCTTAGTGATGCTTACAGCAATGGTGCATCTTTAATTTGCCTGCCAGTGCAGTGAAAATAGGAGGGGAAAACAGGCTTTGATTTCAACCCAGGTTTCAGAAACTGCATCAGGTACAATTTCTGAGAAGACTTCACCACTTACCTCCTTCTAAAATTGGTGGCTACCAAACAAAACTTTCAGTGAATCTGATGGTACACACCTATAACACCAGACACTCAGGAGGCTGAGGCAGGAGGATCACAAGTTCAAGGCCAGTTTGGACAACTTATCAAGACCATGTCTCAAAATGAAAAGTGCTGCACGTACTTTGCCTGGTTGGTTCAGAAGTGGAAAAAAGCAAAGGCCAAGGCAACCTAAAGCAACTTCGCCATTTTTAATTTTTGCCTTTGAGAAACAAAAACCTCCTTCTGGTTCCCTCCCTCACGATCCTCAGGAATTCTGATATGGTAACCCTACCATCACTCCACTCAGTTTAAGAATGTTCTGCCTGAAAATATCCCAAATGCTCTTGTTCTGTGTGCAATCAGGCACGGGATCTGACCCTCCTTTCTTTTATCTTCTCAAACAGAAAAAATATTTACACAGTTCTAAACTTAAAAGTTCTAAAAAGACTAAAGGCAGCTAAAAGGGTCAAAGAGGGTGAGAGCCAGGTTTGGTGCGTGCATGTGTGTGCACATGTGTGTGTGCACGTGTGTGTGTGGTGTTTGAAATTTTTAAATTTTGTTTTATATTTGGATTGATAAGAAAAAACTCCCCATTTAAAGAAAAATCTGTGTTTTAGCCAATTTGTTTTTCCTGCTTTTTCTACCAACAGCACATTGATTTTGTTGCCCAGGAAACTGGTGGGAGTTTCTGGAGAACTAATTACCTCATTCCAAACCAAGAGGTCACTAAACACTGTCTTTTCAACTCTGTTTTTATATGAAACCAAAGCCATTCTTGTAGCTCACCTGAGTCTCTCCAAAGCCTGAAACCTGAGCCTGCACTCAGGCCCGGGATTTCGCACTTCCTGTCGCAAACCATATGTCAGGGTCCAACGGGAAACCCCTACCGCCAAGGGTGGGGAGGTGGGAGAGAAGGATGAGGTCACACATCTCTGCAGGAGGCAAGCACAGCTCTAACCGAGGCTGCTGGAAAAACATGTTTCAGTAAATTAGCTAGATTGTTTTTGTAGTCTTCTACTTCAGTCTTTGTCGTGCTGGTTTGAGGTGCCTTTCCCTCCTCTCTGCCGCAAGCTGATGGCCAGCTTGCCCTGACCTGCTATGTGTCAAGATTTTGTTACCAGCACCTGGAAATTTCCTTTAATTACATGTATTTTTGTTCCTAGCTTTTCTTTCCTGGGGACCCGGAACACGGGGGTGGGGTGGGGGTGGGGAGATGAGGCCTCTCCAGTCACTGCGGAGACTGAATGAAGCAAGCCTCCTAGGGCCTCACCTTGCACCCCAGCGAAAGATGCATGAGAGATCTGAATGGGGATGCAGGGTAACTTGCCCTCCCAAGAATACAAGGGTAAGAACGAAGGCTGAACAGCATGCCCCACTGTTGGCAGAAGACCTAAGTACCCAGCTACTCCACTGATCATTATGAGCCTGATGCGACCACAGTCATTGTACCACGGCATAAACCTGACTCCTGTTAGCGTGGTGGAGAAGAACGGAAATAGGATTTGAAATCTGACCAAGCCAAATTTGAATTCTGGCTCTGCCACTTGCTAGTTGGTTAAGTTACCATGAATGAGCTGAGCTCTATGAACTTCTCTTTCCTTCTCTAGGACTTAGAGTGACAATATGAGCTAGGGCTGCTCAGAGAACTAAATTGTGTGTGCAATCAGTGCCTGGGGCAAGGGATTTAGCTCAGAGGTTCCACTGCCTGCCTCGTAAGTGCAAGGACCCGAGTTCCATCCCGGATACAAAAGAAAAATACAGTGCCTAACACCAAAAGGCACTGAGTAAAGGCCAGGCCCCACGCAATGATGACATCACGTCTCCCGGGAGTAGAGCAGGCAGCCCCTCTGCCCCTGAGAGAGCTGCTGTCCAAGACAGCAGTCATAAAGCAGTCATTACCACAAAGTTCAAACTCTTCCTAAGTCTCAGCACACCTCGACTGCTTTTCTCTGGGGCCTATGAGGCCTCCGGAGTTAGATCTGTGCTTAATCCACTTTCCCTTAGAAGAGACCAAGCGAGCAGAAGCATCTCTCCTTGCAAGAACTGTGCTGCTTGGGTCAATCTAGGTTAATGTCATGGCAGCTTATTGTTTCCTGCATTTTCAAAAGCCACGTAAAAGGATATCATCCTTTTCTTCCAGCGCTGTTCTGTGAAATTATTTCTATGCTTAGAACTTTTAGAAGTCATGTGGTCTATTGCTGTTTCCATGCATAGTTTCTAGAGCCTAACAGCCTTTGAATTCCCCATTATGCAAAGTTGGGGAGCCCCATCTCCTCTGTGATACACTCTCTGGCCGCCCAGCACCCTGTGCCTTCCCTACTCAGTTGCTGCAATGCCACTGGCCAGCACCGTGTGGCTTGGTGGGAACACTCTTGTTTCCTGGTGCTATGCTTGTCCCTCTTGACTGCTAAGTCCCTCAGCTAGGGCTGCCAGACAAAATACAGGATGCTCACTCAAATGTGAATTTCAGATGAGCAACAAGTAACTTCTCACTGTGTCTCAAGTATTACATCCCTTATTTTTGTGTGGTAAATCTGCAGCACGAAGACCAGAGTCTCCTGCTTTTGACCTGTAACAGCACCCATTGTGGAGGTGAGGCTGTTCAGGGCAACATCAGCCATGCTTACTCATAACAAAAACTACAACAAACGATAACAGCCAACATTTACCAAGCACTAAGTATTTGTATTTTCCAGACAGCGTGCTAAACACTTCACATTAACTAAGTCCAGGAGAAAGTAAAAAACATGCACAAATGTGTCATTGACAATGCAAGATAGAATATTATTTGTAAAGACAATAGAGTTTAAAGATTGAGGGGTGGCACCCTTAGTCACATGGCCTAGCATTGACCCTAGGACTTGGAGTCCTTACCTCATCTCTCCATATTCTCCTCATTTATAAAATGATGGTGCTAAGAGATCTTTTCTCTTGGAACTGTGGGTAAAGTTATGGTCCATGTCTAGATGTCCTCTCCGAAGCCTTATGCAGTCATGGGTGGAGCTTTTTCAGAGGTGGCTGGATCTAGAGTATGTGATGGTAGAATTGATTCACGGTGCAATGCTAGGACCAAGGGTACTAGGATTAAGGGTGTGAGTGTCATCCACCCTGAGTAGCCTGGATAAGATATAAGGGATAGAGGGCCTGGGATTTAGCTCAGTGGTTCTGCTGCCTGCCTCACAAGCGCAAAGACCCAAGTTCAATCCCCAGTACCAAAAATAAAAATAAAATAAAA
>NW_022900920.1:26363728-26380661 GCF_012274545.1 Fukomys damarensis | reverse complement strand
TATATATATAATAGAATATACCTTGCTGCTTTGCTAACTTCTTTATACCATGAACTGTTTCTTCTCTGCAATGCCTGTCTGCCATGCCATCCTGCCTTGGAGCCAGCTGATTATAGACTGAAACCTCTACAAATTGTGAGCTAAATAAGCCTTTCCTCCCTTATCTTTGGGCGTTAGGTATTTTGTCTCAGCAATGAGAAAAGTAACTAAGAGGAAATTTGGTACCTGAAGTGGGGTCATTGTGGCGACTATACCTGATTGTATGATTTAGGAGGTTTTGTAGTTGGCTTGTGGAAGAGGAAGAGTTAGGAAAGGTTTGAAGGTGGCTGAAAAAGTAGAGCTGATACACCTGAGGCTGCACTTGGGAGACTGTGGTCAGAGCTCAGAAGAGCAGAAGGCTGAGAGAAATGCTGCCAGTAAATGTCAGGCTTGGAAGGTTTCTGCTAGGAAGAAGGACTGTATTGTCTGTTGGACTCCAAACAACATTTATTATGGCTTGGCAGAAAGTTTGTCTGCATTTTGCTTGTGTCCAGAGACTTTGCCTGAGACTGAGATTAAGGGTGACAGACTAATTAATCTGGCAGAAGAAATTTTAGGGCAGTCTAATGTTGAGCTACTGTTGGGGGCTGTTAGCCAGATTTATGTTGAGAATTAAGAGCAAAGAGCCCAGCAGAATGATTTAAAACATTTTGAGTTTGGTCATAAAGGAAGCTCCAGTAAAGTTGTGGCTGGCAAAGATGGAACAGAGGAGAAATTGGTCACTGAAAAGGCTAGCAAGAAAAAGCCAAGTACTTCAGAAGAAGACAACACAAACAAATGACCTGAGGACAACACAAGAACTCAACAGAACTCCAACTTTTGCAGCCTCAGAGTTGCAAAAGTGAAAGACTTTACTCTGAGAAGAGAGTCCAGGACCACCATGTTCCAGAATGGCAGTGGCCTAGGGCAGTTCTTGCTCGAGGTTTGGTTTCTAGGCACTTGAATCTTACAGCCAAGAGGGAAGGAAGCCTGTCTACTGCTCTAGCTGGGGGCAGACTTTGGCATCATCCACATGGTTCTGGTTTTAGATGTATGTAAAACACAAGAGTTGTGGGGTCAGGAAGGCTTCCACCCAGATTTCAAAAGAAGGCCTGGGAGCCAGGCTGTGCGCCCCTGAGAGGACAGCGTGTGAAGCTGTGAGTATGAAGCCAAAGGTGCAGTGGAGACCCCAGAAGTTTGAAGAAGCCAGGACCATGGATCATCTGAGGAAAACTGCAAGGGAACAGAGCCGCCCAAGAGAGAAGCCATGGGAGCTACAACCACTGGAAGTGCCATAGAGGTGGAGCTGCCCAAGCCCTTTGGCGTTCACATCTTGCCACAGATTGCCTCAGATGCCAGACATGGACCTATAGGACTTAATGTTTGCCCTGCTGGCTTTTGGACTTTGTGTTCCCATTCCTTTGTATACCCTATTTGTACCTTTTGGAATGGTAACGTTTATCTTGTGCCATTGAATGTTGAAAGTGTTTAACTTTCTTTTCATTTGTACAGGGTCTTGCAGCTAAGAGTTTGCCTTGAATCTCAGAGGGGACTTTGAACTTGAACTTCTCAGCCACGCTGAACTGTTAGGACTTTGGCAACACTAAGAAATGGGCTAAATGCCTTTCACATAGAAGGTGGTACATGAGTCAGAAGGTTATGACTTGTGTCCAGATGTCCCCCGCAAAGCTTCATGCGGTTATAGGTGGGGTTTTTCAGAGGTGGTTGGATCTGGATGGTGTGACACTGGGATTGATTCATGGTGAAATGCTAGGCTCAAGAGCACTATGATTAAGACTGTGAGTGCTACTCACCCAAAGTAGCCTGAGTAAGACATAAAGGATAGAAAGAGCTGTGGTCTCCCCTTGTTGCTTTGCTACCTTCTGCATCCCATGAACTGTTTCTCCTCTGGGATGCCACCCTGACTTGGAATCGGCCGATTATGGACTGAAACCTCTACAGACTTAGCTAAATAAGCCTTTCCTCCTTGAATTTTGCCTGTTGGGTATATCATCTCAGCAAAAAGTAACTAAGACAAACAGGCTACTCTACCAAGGACGCAGCACAGTGTCTGCATACAGTTCAGGAAGTGCTGATTGGTGGCGGTGGTGGTGATGGTGGTTGTTTTTGTGGGAACTTAGGGAGGGCAACTCTTTGGCTGACCTGAGTAGTCAGTCAATAGAGCCTTCAAGGACTGCTTAGTTTAACAAATCAGAGGTGATTCCTAAGAAAGTGGGAATCTTTTTTAGCATATGGTGAGTAGACTTATCTGGTTGCTTCAGTTTGCATTGGGAGCAACGCAAAATCTTCTTTACCATCAAAATCTAAATAAAATATAACTCCTCACAGCTTAAAAAAATTGCCATCTTGAGCTACTTAGAGGTCTGAAGACACAAGTTGAAAATTCAGTGATAAGAAGAAAGAAAACAACAGATATAGATACCTGACCCTTGCTATCTTGCATTGCATCTCCTTTCTAAACTTATCACAAGACAACATTCACCAATGTACTGAGATATTGATTATGAGTCTATCTACTGATTGACAATGAAAAGAGTTGTGAAACCTTGAAGATCCCACCTAAAAATTCCTTTTGCTCCCTTCTGTCCTACAGGAGGACTGGGTACAAAAGTATGAATCCAGAACTCGAAATCTTTTGCTGGATCTGAGCTTCCTCTGAGCTTTCTCCTCAGGGCTGAGGCTGTGGGAATGAAACCAGAGAGGGTGCCAGATGGCAGGGTGTGGGAAGTCCAGGGTTAGAAAGGGATGGCCAAGATAAACAAGAGACTGGAGGTCTGAAAAATGAATGGATAAACATCCAGACCAAAGTCAACAGCGCTAGAGAAGCCAACCAGGTTTCCACAGCCGGAGAGGTTTTGATGCGCGAGTTCAGTCTCAAATCCTTGAAAGAACTTCTGTGCGTCTGTTTCTTAAGCATCCTTCCCTTTGGAGGGGGCTCTAGGGGGTGGGGCACAGTTCCTGGAGCAATAGAAGAATCATTAGATTTTTATTAGCCGGCCCTTCTTTACGACTTCTGCTTTAAAATGTCTAGATGACTGAATACTGGCTGATGTTAAAGAAGTAATGTTCCATTTTTAAAGCATCATAATGGCATGTGTGTGTATTTTAAAAGAGTATTTATCTTTTAGATAAACATGGGACATTTACATGAAATGATGACCTTGTAAATTCACATCAAAATAACCTGAAATTGGAGGCTGGAGATTGACTGTAAATTGATAATTGTTTAAATCTAGGGAACTTTGTATTATTCTACCTTTAAATATGATGCTTTAAATATGATACATATTATAAAAAAAAGTTGTAAAAGATGCATTTCATTTTGTATTAAGAAGCGGGATCCAACATTTTGCGGGGTTGGTTTGTTTATTTTCTCAACATAAAAGATAAGCATAAGGGCTGGGGATTTAGCTCAGTGGTTCTGCTGCCTGCCTTGTAAGCACAAGGGCACAAGGACCTGAGTTCGATCCCCAGTACCAAACAAATAAATAAATAAATAAACAAACAAACAAATAAATAAAAGATAAGTATAAAAGGTCTGCACAGAGCACAGTGAAATGGAAAAATAGCAAAATTAAGCCATTTGGAGCTAAGGAATAAGCATCTTCTACCTCTGAATATTTCACAATGTCCACGTTTCCTGTAAGTTCACAGATAACATGTGAATAGTAACCTGGATAACTGAATTGTGAGACCTAATCTTAAGGATAAGGTATGGGGTGGATCTAAAAGGTGTTTCAGAGTAGCAAATATTACTTGGTTGGCTGGTGGCCTCTTCGCTGTTCTGGGGGATCTTGACATAGATTGGTACACAAAGAGGAAAGAACTTCTAGAAAGTTCAAGAGTCTACCACACTGCCCAAAAGCCCCTGCCAGAACCCTTCTCTGATTCTATTCGTTTCCTTCTAACCTTCTGGTAAAATGGGATGAGTTTTCGTTTTGTTTTGTTCATTCAGTCTGTCTTTTCAATCCCTGATAAATTTGAATCACAGTCACTCTATGATGTGTGCTATGGGGCGGGGACAAAAAGCAAAATGCTTTAGAATCTTTGTGTAAACTAGAATAACTGATTTGGCTTTGAAAGTGATACAAGATCATTTCCTGACCAGCAAAAGCCCTCAGAGCCGCTGTGACCAAAGAGTTAGTGTTTATGTAAGGAAAAATGCTGCAAGCTGGGTTGCTGTCACTGGGGGCTGGGTAGAAATGTCCCACCTTTTCTCTACAGTATGGTTGGCGCACCCACTGACTATATAATCCTTTTTAGTTTGCAAATGTTGTTAGAAAACCAGCACATGTCATATTGTATTGCTTTTAATGCAGTAAGGAGTCAGATGATACAGCACAGCTTGCTCAGCATGAGAAGGCGGGATGCAGGCCTGGCTGCTCTGCTAGCAGAATCCAAATCAATCACGCTCTAATCAGGACTGTTTCCGGAACTGGTCGGACTGAGGTTCAGAGTGAAAAGGAAAAATTGCTATTTCTCTCCAGATCCTGTTTGCCTTAGTGGACTCCATCTGAGACACATCCTGTTTGACCCCCAGTGTGGTGGGGGAAGGGAATTATTCCATTTGACTTTGACTGTCCCTGATCCCATGGCCTTCCTTTTTTTTTTTTTTTTTTTTTTTTTTTTTTTTTTTTCCTCCCAGAAAAAGCTCAAATTTTTATGAAACCTCAGTCATGAGTCTTAGTCTATCTGTGTAGCCTCTCTACACATTCGTGTTTCTCCGGTGCATCAGAAACCCCAGGACATTTGTTCAATGTGCACATTTTGAGGCAGTCTGTAGGAGGGTGCTCATCTAATGAACTAACTGCTCACATGATTTGAGATGCAACTCAGTTAGGGAGCTTGCATTAGGATGAGAACTGCTCTAACCTAGGCTTTTCATGTCAAGCCGCTGACTCCAGCCACATTCAACTCCCCTGTTTATGCTGTAATGCTGGAGAAATTGTTTGGAATTTGGAGCACCTGGAAGAGACCAGCACAAAGAGCTGCTCCTGCCTGCTGCGGGCCCAGGAATTCTTTAGGAATTGCCTGCATGCATCTGCATGCCGATAGGGAGAGCCAGGGATGCCACTGGGGTCAGCCTAAGGCTGCTGTTGGCCTGATGGAGTTCTCTGCAGGGCAGGTCAAAAAGAGAAGAAGGTAAAATCAAACGTATTCAAATTATGTTGTGATTATATTTAACATGTTTCTGGGGGGGTTAAATCTTTTAGAGATTTATTTACGCATCGTACTGGGGGTTGAAGAGGGCCTCATGTACTCAGCAAGCACTCTATCCCAGCTATATTCCCATCCTTTTTCCTTCTAGGGCCTTGCTAGGTTGCCCAGGGCTGCGTCTGACTTGTGATCTTCCTGCCTCACTCTCCCAAGTAACCAGTCTTACAGGGGTATGCCATAGGGCTTCGCTCTAAAGATGTATTTTAAATTAATATGTGTTTGAAATAGTTAATACGCAATACTCCTTGTACAAAATTCAGAGTGTATAAAACCTCCTACAATGACTATGTAGGAAGTCTCCCTCCCACTCCACACTTCTGGTTCCCAACCCCAAGCTGTTGCTGATTTCTAATTCTACCGAAAAAATGCAGTGTGAATATGCCAGCAGGTATATTTGTGAAAATTCATTTTTAATACAGCAAATAGCACCTTGCTTAACAACACAGTAAGGAGGTACTTCATATCAGTACATTAGGGAATTTTAAAACAAAAGTGAATGATGTGACATACTGTAGTTGGGCATTTTAAAAAATGGTCTAGCAACTACACAGACACAAGCGTGTGCACACACGCAAGCGCGCACACACACACACACACACATTTTGGGGGATTTTTCTAGTCTACAAAATCAGAAAGCTGAAACCACTGACATAATACTTATAAACAATAATGATTTAGTAATCACATACTAATAAGATAATTGTCTTATGTAATACAGAATACTCATTAAGTAACAATAATGAAAGAGCTTCCTAATTGAATATCCTGGCTTAAATCTTTGTCCTGTTGTTTTCTCTCTCTAAGAGCCTAGAACTGGCAACAGACAGATACTGCCGAGAGATTACATAAGAGAACACTTGGAGGTGTTCATTGACTTTGGCAGTTGGGAGATCAATGGAAATCAGCTCCAGAGCCCGAGGAGCGCTGGGGACAGGACAGGGGTAGCAGCTGTTGGGCTGCTGTTGCCGGCACCCGGCTTTGTGCGATCCGCTCTCAGCGCAGGTGTTCGTAGTCACACGAATATCATTGGGCAAGCAAAAGAAAATTGGTCTTGGTCGCTTATCTGCATTTTCTCAGCACTGGGAAGGGAGTACGTCATGTAGAGTGATAGGGTTTTAAGTCCCTTTTCTTCCTCACCTAGAGTAGATCCTACGAGAGGCCTGAAACGGTGGGTAGGACTGAACCCTTTATCAACTGGGCTTCTTCCTACACATCCGTATACCTATGATAACACTGAATTGATAAATTAGGCACAAGAGATTAACCACAATGACAAATAAAAAAACAGGACGGTTCTGCTATAACAGACAGGTGGATGTGCTGTGTGCTTTCTTTCAGTCGACCTCTCTCTTTCTCTCCTACCCTGGCATGGATACACTGGACAAAAGAATGTTTCACTTCCCAGGAGGGACAGAGCAGGATGGAGGAAGATGTCATCATACCATTCAGAGCAATTTTGAATTTATGAAATGATTTCTGGAATTTTCCATTAATATGGAAAATGGACCATATCTAACCAAAACCAAGGAAAATTCAACAGCTATTAATGGAACTACTGTACTTTCCTCATTTTCTGCAGCTCTTCACTTGCTTTTTGGGCTAGAATAGTCCCTCTCCGCCTCCCCTAAAACCTTTCTTGTTGTGAGCACATCTCTTCCTTTCTGTTCCACTCTGACTCTGTCTCAAGAAAGTCCAAAAAACCACAGCCTGGCAATGACAGTCTCCTTTACAGAGAACAGAAACGATCACAAACACACTCTTAGACTTTCAAGAGTAGAGGAGTAAGCTTTTGAATCCTGCAGCATAATAACATTTTGTTCCTTCACAAATAAATGCACGACGGACTAGAGCCAAGCCAAATCCTGTCTGGGCTGCAGAGGCCCATCAACTCACCAAGGGCTGTACCTGCGCAAAGCCATGAGGAGCTATGAGCAGTGTGCGTCTGTGACAAATGGTGCACCACATTTAACGTGAATTAGGTCAATCACAGGCACCCGGCTAGAACAGTGGGAGGGATACTCGGGCACTTAAAGCATTCTAAGACCTCTCCAGTTAAAGGAGCCAGGTATCTCTCTGCATGCAGAGTTGGCTTTCTCGACCCAGAACTATCATTATGGCTTGTGTCTAAATGTCCCCCAAAGCCTCATATGGTCTTTTTCAGAGTATTTAGAGTGTGTGTGATGGATTGATTCATGTTGCAACATTAGGCTCAAGGGCACTAGGATTAAGGGTGAGAATGCTCCCCCCACTAAGTTGTCTGGATAAGAATAAGAGGTAGAAAGAGACTGTTGACTCCCTTGCTTGCTTTGCTACTTTCTGTCTTCCATGAACTGTTGCCCTTCTGCCATGAGCCACTCTGCCTTGGATCCAGCTGATTATGGACTGAAACTCTGCAAACTCTGAGCTAAATTAACCTTTCCTCCTTTAATTTTGGAGGTATTTTGTCTCAGCAGCAAGAGCAAAGTAACTAAAACAACCGTGCACCATGCTTGTGCCTTGATGCAGCATTCTATACTTTTCGGTTGCTCAATAAGCCACTCACTGCCAAAGCCTACCTGAAGAGAGCCGGGAAAATCCTGGGCATGACCCAGCATCCCAAGGTGAGTAGGTGATGATCAAAAAGACAGGAGCCAAGGGCCAGTGGCTTAGCTCCAAACGCATCCAAGCTCATTGGAAAGGCCTCTCCCAGGCAGTCCACCTCCTTCTTTTGGAAAACTAAAGCCCAGTTTTACAAAGCAGAAAGATGGAAGGTTTGGCCTTTTGTTAAGCTCGGGTGCTTTTTATGATAGTGCTCTGATTTGCTGAAAGATGTAGTGTAAATAACCAGGTTCATGTGTTTCAGCTAGAAGGTGAGTGGCAATTTAAACAAGTAACCAACCCTTTATACAGAGAGAAACTCAAGCTAAGAGAAGCAGCACAGTATAGCTGTGGAATTGTGGGGCCCAGGCTTCAGGACTATACCTTGTTACACCCTGATTCTATCAGTCATTACCTGTGTGTCTGTGGACAAGTTACTTAATCGCTCTGAACCAGTTTCCTTATCTGTGAAACAAAGATAGCAGCCATATCTATTTCATAACATTGTCATGAACGTGCCACACATCTAAGGCACTGTGCCAGCCACAGTGTGGCTTAATAAAGAGCATCTGTCACTGTTTCTAGAGTTCTTGGAGAATTGGCCTCCAAAGATGTGCAAGATTTTTTTTTTTTTTTTTGATACCCAGAATCAAACTCAGGACCTTGCGCTTGTGAGGCAGGTGGCAGAACCTTGAGAGTTACTAAAAATGTTTATTCTCTCATGTAGTTCTTTTTTGTTATAAATTCGTTGGCTTATTAACTGGCATTGTAAATTCTTTTTGTGTGGATAGTAAAATAGTCAAACACAAGTTAATGTCAGGATGAATTAACACAATGTTTAAATTATTTGGATTTGAAATTAACAAGACTCTTTCTTTCTGTGGTACCGGGGGTTAAACTCAGAACCTTTGGGGTTTTTTTTGTTTTGTTTTTGGTACCAGGGATTGAACTGGGGTCCTTATGCTTGCGAGGCAGGCAGCAGAATAAATCCCTGGCCCTAAACTCAGAAACTTTGAACTGACCTATATTCCTAGCTCTTCTTTATGTTTTACTTTGAGATAGGGTTTCACTAAGTCACCCAGGCTGGGTTCGAACCTATCTATGATCCTCCTGCCCCAGCCTCCTAGATTGCTGGGATTGTAGGTATGTGCTACCAGGCCCAGATAAAATTAGTAAGATTTTACTTTGTAAAGAATCATGTCCTACAAAGAAATGCAGTGTTTGATGTTCACTGGATGTTCAGAAAGCATGTATTGCTGAGCTGACTGTAAAAGTGAATTCACATTTTCTGACAGTCTGATCTACTTATAAACACGGTAGGGGTTGTTTGCCATGCAGTGAGTCTTGCTTTGAATGATCTCTTGGAGCTTCACTTTGCCTTTGCACATAGAACCTGTTTGTGCAAGGTTATACAGAATCTGAGTAAATAAGACACACTTTTGGCAAGCCACGGACGCCTCCACCATCTTTCACACAGCGAGCGTTGTCCCTTGGCTGGTGGGGGGATCGAGTATGTTGTTGAGAAATAAACATTTTACTTTTGTCTGTGAAGAAAAAAATATTCCTGCATCCAAATTCAATTTCTGGGAAGTTACACTGTTGCTATTTTTAATAAACAATGATAAGCAGAGGCGATGAGCACTGCCCGGGTGGCTGTGGGAATGAGAAAGACAGAGCTACAGGTGTCAAGCTGACTGAGTGACCAGGTGGAGCTGCTGCAGCCTGCAGTGAATCTGTGTCTGCACACTGAGAGACCATTGACACTGACCTCGGAGAAGGACCAGGCCAGATGACGGGTGTCAGAGCCAGGATGGTGTTGGGAGACAGATGATACCATCATTGATGAGATTATCGATAAAATTTCAGAATTACAGGAGGCACCGATAAAGAACGACACAGCTCCCTGGAATGGGTACAAGCAGGAAGCTGTTACCACCCGGGCAAGAGCTGTACCTGCAGAAGAGAGCTGGGCTATGGAACCAGTGGTGCTTGGCCAAGAAACCATTCCTGAACTGCCTTGTCAAGGAGCAAGTGCGGGGAGAATACCCAGGCTTTCTCTCATTCTCCAGCCAAGGCCTCCCAACTCAAAGCCAGGGAGTAAGAAAACCCAGTTGGTGCATCCTGTAAGGGTCTGGTGCCCAGTGCAGATAGCACAGTGGGGAAGGGTGGAGCCACTGGAGCCGAGAGAAGAATATCCATCTCTCCACAAAACATGGTTTTCACTCTCTAGAAGACCTTAGGTATCTGTGGTTTGGAAGTGAGGATGGCCTCAGTTGTCCTAACTTGTACAAAAGCTAGATTTTTCAGAGGAGCCTTGAATTTGGTACTCTGAGATCCTCCCAAATCACTGTTTAACGAGCAAACCACATTTCTTTGCAGCTATTACGTGAAAGTCACTCAACTGTACTAAGAGGAAGATAGAAATATTAAATAAAGGCCCAGGCTTCAGGAAGTTTGCAATTTTAGGTAATCAATGCTTCCTACATTACACTTTGCAGACAAACTCAAACAATCAGCCAGAATACTCCAGAACCAGACTGCTGGGTTCCAAACCCAGTCCTTAATCATACTAGCTATAGGACTGTGGACAAGTACTAGCTAGAGGCCTAATTTCTCTGGGTCTGTTTCTTCCTCTGCAAGTTTGGGATGATAATAAAAATAATGTCCTATTTTTTTGCTGCTTGGTGGTGGTGAAGATGAAATGAGTTACTACAGGAAAGCATTATCTCTGGTTATCACCTAGTACAATGCCAACCCTCCATGTACCGGTTACTGAAAACTGAGGAAAAACCACGAAGAGCACGGTGCCTGACTCATGACATAAAGTTTCCCTCCGCATTCATTGAAATAATTCAACTGAAGAAGAAAAGCAATAAATAAGTAATCATACAGTTGGCAAAAGGTCACAGAGGCACTGCAACAAGTAGGTTTAGGGAACCCTGCCCCCCAGTTACTTCTAGCCGCTTGACTCTGTGATTGCTGTCTTAATGTCCTTACAGATCAAGACTCTCCAGGGGGACAGATGCCTAGAGAGCTTTCTAGTTAACAGGAAAATGAAATTAAGTATAAACATAGGAATATCTTCTAAGAAACTGCAGTTGGTTGTGTATTGATAGCTACTACAAGATTCCTGAACATGTACAGGGACAGCCACACAGCGGTGTAGCTATGCCCACAGAACTCATCACAAAAGGTGCCTCACAGAACTCACTTCTTCAGATTTTGTTTAGTTACCACTGCCAGGATTTCCAAAGCATCAGGCTCCCTTTGTTAGGTCCAGCACTAGTTTCTCTTTGCTTTTTGATGAACTTTTGACCTGAACTGCATTGCCAATCTCCAGTCACTTAGTGGAAGGCCATTTGTGACTGGTTAAACACACACATGTGCACACACAATCTCATATATTACATTTCCAGACCCATTAAATTACAGGAGGAACCAATTTGAAAAGTTATTGAATTAAAACCCTAGGGGGAAAAAACCTTAGGCAGGCCAGGGATTTAGCTCAGTGGTTCTGCAGCCTGCCTCTCAAGCACGAGGACCCGAGTTCAATCCCTGGTACAAAAAAAAAAAAACCAAAAAAGAAAAAGAAAAAAAAAACCCTAGGGGAGAGAGAGAGAGAGAGAGAGAGAGAGAGAGAGAGAGAGATGGCTTTTATTGTTAGTGGTTGGCATGACAACTTGATATCCCAGAGAGTAGTATGTGCCAAGTTCATATCGTCGGAGATTCTGACAAGTTCAAGGCCAAGGCTTTGCCTCTAAATCTTGTTGCCAAGGTAATGCAGCATAAGGCCAGAGTCCGCTGAAATGAATACCTCTGACAGCTCATACCAGCAGGAGCTATCTGATTAAAAGGGATCTTTAAAAGGGAAAGAAAGAAACAGTATTTTAACAAGAGCAGGAGGAGAATGTAAAGGCGGGATATTGAAAAATAGTCAACAGAAAATCTGAAAGGAAAGCAGCCAGTGGGTGCCAAGAAGGAGCCAAATAACAGGATCTGCTTTATTAGCAAGCATTTGGTGATGTGTGAAGGTCCACAGGCAGGGGCACCAGCCTGCAGGGCCATTTTGCATGCAAAGCAATACTGCCCCAATTTAGTTCCCTGGCTCAGTAGCAGCAGAATGATTTCATCTGAGGGTGGCCCACCGCCCTCCTTCCAAAGGCAGGCTCTAACTTGACAGATTTTCTTCTCTGATGATACATTAAGGAAAATGGCTGCTGAGGGTTTCTCAGGCTATGCATAGTTTAAGATGAGAAAGGAGCCCACAAAAATCTTACCCTGGAGGTCACCAAAGTGTCACCGCCTCCAGCCAATAGAATGGCCTTTTGTATATTTGTGTGACTCGTGTCCCAAAGGTTTGTGAGTTGATTTACAGGATAATGTTCCTAGGTTCGTGATCTTACCAGAGCCACATTTTCCCAGTTTTATGTGCCATTTTATCTGGAATCTGTTCATGATGAACTGTGGCCCTTGGAGGTTCTTACTACACTCCAAGATTGGAGAACAAGTCCCCAAACTCATGATGGTATTTCCCAGAGGGATTTGAGCCAGGCTCTATGTGACTTTACACCTTCCAGAAACTCCCACAGACTATATTATCTCTAGATTACTTATAATACCTCATACAGTGCAAATCCTGTGTATAAAGTTGTTACAGTAGAGTAACAACAGGAAAAAGTCTAGATATGTTCCTTACAGATACAATTTTATTTTTCGGATGATTGTACTGACAAATCTATTTCCTCCCTCTGCAAGTGATTTGCTGCATGACCTTGGAAAATTATTTAGCATGTTTGTCCTCGTTTTTTAAGGTTTTTAGTTAGTAAGTTTGAGATAGTCTTGATATGCTGCCCGGATTGGTCTGGAATTCTCGGGCTCAAAGAATCCTCTTGCCTCAGCCTCCTGAGTATGAAGGACTACAAGCACGTAACACTGCACCAGGCTTGTTTTTTTAAGTTTTAAAACAGAGCAGGTTATCTTAGCTTTCACTTGCAGCAACAGTTTTCTACCTAGAATGTAGAGCCAAATCATGAAAGAAACTTTTTGGGGTAGTGTGTGTGTGTGTGTGTGTGTGTGTGTGTGTGTGTGTGTTTGGTTTTTTGTACCCAGGATTGAACTTGGGATCTTGTGCTTGTGAGGCAGGGGGTAAAACCACTGAGCTAAATCCCTGGCCCTATGGAAGAAACTTTTGACAAATTCAGAAACCTTGGGCCCCACCATAATCTCTACTGAGTCAAAATTTGTCCTTTGCAAGAGGTCTACACATGATTCTGATTTGAGTCTTTGTTTAAGAATCACCAAAGATTACGGATAACTTGTAAAGATGAGCAGGCTAATATATGTGAGTTGTCATAAGCTTCTTAATCAATCACAAAAGGGCACAGTAAGTTCAGCTTATGTATTATTTCAGCTTATAGCTTAATGTCTAAAACAGGGCAGAGAAATTTGGAATGTAGGAAACTTGGCATGTATGCAGTGGTTACATTTCCCTGTACCATTTGAAGTATTTGAAGATGTCCAAGCTTTAAATGAAAAGCTCTTTGAAGTAACTTTCTTTGCTCATGGTTTGCAATATTCCCCTTAGCCACTATTGATCTGGGCAGAATGATAATGATATGTATCTAATTTTTTCTGGCACTTACTCGAGTGCTTTATAAGTGCTAGCTCATTTGATCTCCACTCCCCTTTCACACATGCTGTGGGGAGATTAAGTAACCTGTCTAAGGGCCTCCAGGATAATAAGAGGTGGAGGTGGACTTTCAACCCAGGAATCCCACTCCAAAGTCCCACTCGTAACCACTTGGTGTGTTAGATGTTTCCATCGAGTAAAGTATTCAACTTTTTCAAGTGAAAACAAAAGCTTATATTTAAGTTTTTCTAGGGCTTCAATAATCATTCCTTACAGGGTGGTCTTTAGATTAGAATCACCAAAGGGTCAGGGTGCAGAGACCCCTCCCAGACCTATTACACTGTAATCTCAGGGTGCAAGGAGGCACTAAGAACTGACATTTAGAAAATGCACTGCTCAAGTGATTCTTGAGCCCTGGGAAGTTTAAGAACCACTGGCCTGGATCAGCATTTGTAGGTCACCATTGTTGGGAGGCAGGATAGGTAGAACATCTTGAGAGCTGTGGAGGAACAGAGCTGTTTTCCAGAATCAGACCTTGGCACTGCCTGGGGCAGAACATTCAGCCCAGAGGCTAGGAGACAGTTCCCTCCAGGAACAACTGGTTGCCTTTCACAAAGGAGAGCCAGCAAACCAACAGTGTGGATTGGGACGAATCCCATTTCACCTCAAGGGGCTCTTGCTCCTGGTAGCAAGGCTAACGCTGGCCTGGAACTTTGATATTTTCCTTTTCACTGTCTCAATACCTCAGACGCTCTGTGTCCCCAGACTCTGGGGCACAATGGCAGAGGCAGGGAACTGGCTGCTTGGAATGTGGTCCGGCCGCACTAGGGTTCTGAATTGGACTGGAATTTATAGACTTTCACCAGAGTTGATGATGGTATCTTTTTCATATGGGTAAAGAAAAAAGGGAGGCCAAAAGACCAACCCAGAGGGCGTGGTGTTTCGTGTTTTGGAAGAAGACTCTGGCAATGTTTAATGGCATTGAAAAAAGTATATGAAGTTTATTGAGTTACACTTAACATACCATAAACTTCATCCTCTTCAAGTGAACAGTTTAGTGAGTTTTGGAAGCCATGCATACTCAGCCTCATACTAACTATGGCAGTGAGGATTTTTGACTAATGCATATAGGCAGGTAATGGATATTTAGGAAAATACAGAACATTTCCACTCCCCACAAAGTTCCTTTACACACCTTTGCAGCCAGTCCCACCCTCTCCCCGCAACACTAGCGCTGATCTGACGTCTGTGTGCATTCCAGAGCTTCGCTTTAAGTGGAGTCATAATCAGCAACCTTCTGTTGTCACATATACAGGTAGTTTGTTCTTTTTCATAACTAAGTAGCATTCTGTTGTGTGCACGCACGCAATTTGTTTATTGGTTCACTAGTTGGAGGGCACTCGAACTATTTCCACTTTGAGGCAGGAACTGAAGTGTAAGTGAGGGCTAACTCAGCAAGCATTCATTCAGTTGGCACGTGAATAAACAGAAATGTGAGAGTTTATGTTTACAGCTTCTGATAAAAATGATAATCACTCTGGAAATCCAAGCTAACACCTAGAGAAGAAGCTTCATTTGTGGCCCTAGAATCGGGGAATGCCATTAAATGGTGTTGAGGGTAGTGAAAAACACAAAAACAAAACCCAAACTAAAAACCCACACTTTATACCCTCTGGGAACCATAAAAAACACTACCAGGCTGAGACACATGGGGGCGCTCTCAACAGCAAGCATTAGCAGACACTCGCGCGAGCACAAACACACACACACACACACACACACACACACACACGTTCTTAACAAAGGTTGTTTGTTTTTCATTTCATGAAAACTCTGGTGAATTCTCACTCTTATCCTTGGTCTCATTGGCCACTCTTGGATGATAGACAAGAATCTGGCATCAAGTGAATTTGTCTTTGACTGGTCCTTGGGGGCAATTGTACCGAGCTGTGGTTCTATGCTAGCTCCAGTTGCTTCACTGCTTAAACTCACAGATGAGAATTATTCATAAATCACAAAGAGAACTGGGATTGTCCCTAAAGTTCCTCTTTCATTATTGTTTTCAGGCCTTCCCGGAACACAGCACACAAGTATTTTAAAAAAAGTAATTACTGGGCAACGTTTTAGAAAAACTGGAGCTGCCTTTCCAGGGATCAGCTTCTTGGCTGATGGATCTGCTCACTGTCGTGGGAGGGGCCGGCTCGACCAACGCAGAATTGTCCTCACAGCAGAGCGGTCCAGAGAGTCTGGGGTTATTCATTATGGCTTCTGAGTGGCTGTTCAAAACATCCCCCCCAAAAAAAAATTTTTTGGATACAGTTGAAAAATTTTTTTAAATCAATGACTCACTTGTTACAGAGTAACTAAGTACAAAATAAAAGACACTTCATAAAAATTGCTTTAGAACGCTCTGGTGGGGACTACATGAATTTAGCGCTGGGGGTGCATGATTTACACCCAAGACTTAGCAAAGCTTAGGGGTCCCTTTCTGAGGGGAAGCATCAAGGCGGTCATCTGCAAGGATATTTCTGCAAGCCCTTCTTACCATTACCACAATAAAATGCTCACTTGAAAGAGAAGTCTTTTACTGAGTCAAACCTATCCAATCTAAAATATGACTAATTGTTCTAAGCAGAGAATTATGTCTATCTGTTCTATCCAAATTATATAATAGCATGGCCTTAAAATTAGAAAGAAGATAATGAAGAAAATATTTTAAAGACAAGGGGTGGCCCTGGCGTGGATTTTTATCAGTTTTAACCCTGGCCCACAGGGGACCACGCTGGTGTTTTTCTTCTCACCTGAGTGAAGTAACAAGACCTGGCATGCTCACATAATGCCTCTGTCGGTCTCTCCAGTGCACTTTCCCACTCATCTGTACTTGATTCCTTGGGTTCAGAGCTCACCAGTGGAAGAGGGTGGTGTTAAAAGCACAGTCTGGGGTGGGCATATGGTTCCATGGTGGAGCACTGCACAGGGTTCTGAGTTCCAGTCCCAGCACCACAAAAACAACTAATTATAGATAAGTAAATAAAAGTATGGCCCAGTGAGTCATTGCTGATTATGTAATCTTGAGTAAGTTATTCAATCTCCCTAAGATTTAATTTCCCCCACTATAAAATAGAAATTATAATAATATCGGTTTCAAAGGGTATGCGTCTATACTATTTGTTAGAAGATAGATAATACCACAGTAGATAGACTATAATAGTACCTACATGAGGTTGAGAAGATTAAATAAGACGATGCACATAAAATAAAATCCATGGGTCAGGGATTTAGCTCAGTGGTTCTGCCACCTGCCTCGAAAGAACAAGGTACCGAGTTTGATCCCCAGTACCAAAAAATAAATTTTTAAAAAACCCAGAATCTTGGGCCGGGGATTTAGCTCAGCGGCTCAGTGGCCTGCCTCGCAAGCGCAAGGACCCGCATTCGATTCCCGGTACCAAAAAAAAAAAAAAAAAAAAAAAA
>NW_022900920.1:26338323-26363549 GCF_012274545.1 Fukomys damarensis | reverse complement strand
AAAAAAAAAAAAAAAAAAAAAAAAAAAAAAACCCAGAATCTGATACAGAGTAAAGCTTTCAATAGAATCTGAAATAATAATTATTATTACTAATTTCTAATTTGGCCCCTCTCATTATAATTATCTCCCTAATCTGGTCATCTACACTCAGAGCTCATAGAAAGAACTTACTAAACCAAACACTAAAACTCTCCGGACCCTGCCTCTCTCTGAGGATTATCTGCCCCACCCACCAGGTTTACACACAAAATGCAACCCATGCTAGCAATCTTGTTGCATCACATATCAAAGTTCTGCCAGGACAGCCAGGAGTAGCTGTCATTTTACCTCCCCATCACTTTGGGTGGGTTTTTCTTGAAGGTGGCACACACTCCAGTGCACTATAAACTGCTTCTCCATCTGAAGGAGAAATGTGATTTCAGGAGCATATTCTGTCCACCAACCGTCGTCTTCTTACAAATGAGATATTTTAGGTAGAACACATGTGAATGGAGAGGTGCTCTGTGTGAGAAGAAATGCTGTTTTATATCATTCCAATTATGTCTCCAGCGAGCAATAGACTAGAGGCACAAGCTGACAATTACAGCTCAGTTTTGCAAGAGAAATGGAGCAGAGGAAAAGGCAATCCAAAGAGACAGTGATCCCAGTTTTCCAAAACTGTCACTGTGATAAAGTCCTGTGACAGATGAGTAAGAAGTAAAGTGCCTCAAAATAGATTAGTTAACATTTCTTTTGAATAACGAGAGAAGTGTCTTACAAACAATTCAGAATAATGCAGAGAAAAATTGTATTTTAAACAGATTTCCTTGATTGGTCAGTGAAGTGTTTAGCAGTGTAGATTCTGGATCTGTCTAGCTGGGTTTATAGTTTGCGCCTACCGCTTACTGTCCCTAAGCCTCAGTTTCCCCCTGTATGCCTACTTCGTATTGTTGTCATCAAAAGTAAATAAGCTAAGCCATTCATACTACCACACACTGCAGCTGGAGATGGAAAAAGGATGATAGATAAAGGAGAAAGTCATTAATAAGATAAAATAGACAGAAGCCTTACCAGACGACTGGCAGAAGGATGTGTGAATGTAGCAGTACATTTAACTCATTTCCTTGAAGCTAAAGTTCAAGCAAAGAAATAAGAAGCTTTAGCTCGTGGACCTTGAAATCATGTTTGTCCATTGGTACCTTCTGGTGCATTTCCTTACTCCCCACTATCTGATATTGGGTAGCCGAGTTTCAGGGAAACTGAGTAATCAACAGAAAGGAGCTGCAACAATTATGTATATCCATAGACAGTTATACACAGCTGCACACATCTGTATACTTAGGGAACTTCAGAGTCTTTGGATCAGCTGCCTAAGGCAGAAAAAGTAAAGAAGCAGCCAGCCCAGGGGTAGACTCCGAAGATAGCTTAGGGTCCTCCCCAGTACATCAGGCTGCAGGAGGAGTGGAGAAAATGATAAAAATGCTACTTTATTTCCTACTTATATCCAATGGAAAATGAAAGAAAGGCTCAGACACAGGCACCTCACAATAGGCCTTCCACTTTAAATGGGTCAGTCTGCATCACCATGGTGACTCCTCCAAGTTTTCACGGAATCATCGGCTGATTTCTAATAAAGACACTGCCCAGAACTTGCAACTCACCAAACAGATAAATATGTTCCAGTAGGAAATACTTAGCTCCTTGTGAAGCTTAGTCAGCAATTGCTGTTCCTCTTCCACTTCTCAGGAAAACAGGCTGAAGCCTGCCCCTACGTCCTTCCACCTCCTGATAACAAGGCTTCTTCCCCGGTTTTGTGTGATTTATGGGTTGAGAAGCTGGCCTTTCTCAACTTCTAGCTTTATAGCTGAGCAATGAAAGCGTCACAATTTAAAAGCCATGGAACGGTGGGGCGGTACCTCAAAAAATGAGAAAACGTTATCATATCGTTTAGTAGTTTCTCTTCTGCATACACATCCAAGTGAATTGAAAAGGTCTCGAAGAGACACTCATGGACTCACGCTCGTGTTGGCATTATTTGCAATAGCCAGGAGTCATGGAAGCAACCCAAATGTTCTCTGATGAAGGAATATGTGAATAAATGTGGTATTTAGAGAGAAATATATAGGTATATATGATGAAATATTATTCAGCCATAAGAAGAAAGGAAACTCTGACACATGCTTATATCGTGAAGGAACGTCAAATAAGCCAGTCATAAAAAGACAAAGACTGGGTGGATTCCCTATGGAAAGTTGCCAAGTTCACAGAAACACAAAGTGCAGTGGTTTCCGACAGGGTCTGGGGAGAGAGAGAAATGAGGGGCTAGTTAATGGGCAAAGTTTCAGTTTTGCAAGATGAAAAAATTCTGGAGTTTGGTCACACAGCAATGTGAATGTATTTAACAATGCCAAATCGAACACGTAAAAGTCATTAAGATGGTAAACTCTATGTGATGTATATTTTACCACAGTTAACTTTTTTATTTTCAAAAAATAAGAGGTAGAGAGGTGGAAAGTCTCTAAGTCCTGTACTGTTGGTTGCAAGCACACATGCAGTTATTTTAGTCTCATTGGTCTCCTCACACTTCTCAAGCATAGCTGTGAAAGTTCCTTGCTGAAATCTCAGGGCATTGTCCGTCAAAAGCATGAATGTAAAGACTAAACACACAGCAAATGAAAGAGCAATCAAGACCAATTATTAACCTGAATGATTATTTATCTAGAGTTCTTAAGTTTCCTCTCAGCCCATGTTGGTCTCCTATGAGCTAAAGATAGCTGTCATAGTTTTATAAATATCCCCAGAGTTCCTTTGTGTAAATTCTGGTTTTGTCCAAATTTTAGAGATTAGTCTTCTTAAGGCTGAATAATATTTCACAAGAAAACTTTATTATCTCTAAAATGAGCCAGTTAAAATCCTTCGAGTTCAAGCCCTTGCTCATGACGTAGCTTCCGACTCCTATGGTGAAGTCCTTACTGCCAGTACCACAGAAAATGACCTTTGGAAATAGGGTTGAGACAGATATAATTGAGATAAGGCCCCCAGTCCAATCCGACTTTTGTCCTTATCAGAAAGGGAAATATGAAAACCAGTTCACACACAGGGAGAGCAGAAGTGAACAGGAAGGCCGAGGTCTACAAGGCAGGGAGAGCCAAAGGCGGCCTGCAACCCTGGGCAAGGAGGGGCATAGAAAAGATTCTTCCTCCCAGCCCTGAGAAGTAACTTGATCATACTTGATCTTGGACCTCTAGCCTTCAGATATGCACAGCGTAAGTTGTTAAGCCAAAAATAAATAAAAATCAAGGCCTTTGGTATGAGCTCCACTCACACTACCATCTCCCTTTTCCTTGACTCTTCTCTCTTAGCTCCTGGATTTTTGAGGGAGGTGGGTTGTTTCTCTTTTGCTTTTGTTTTTGTTAATCTCTTCTGAGTCTCTTCTCTCCAAAGTCTCCCTGCCCCTGAAGGATCTCACCCCATGTGCTGTGGTGTATTTTCAAATAGGCCCAGCTTTATTTTTACACAAATTGTTTAAACGTATACTTTTACACAATTCATAAAGTAAGTAAAGTAAAAAGAAAGAAAACTGTCTCTTCATCTGTACCTGACCAGAGCTGCCTCATCAGGTGGGTAATCTGTCAGAAGCAAGATGGAGGTCTTCAGAAATGTTGGTACCTGGCTGGGGATTTAGCTCAGTGGTTCTGCTGCCTGCCTCGCAAACACAAGCACCTAAGTTTGATCCCCGGTACCAAAAACACAAACAAAAAAAATCTCAGTAGCTGTCTACACATACATTTGGATGAGGTATTTGTTTTAAAAAGATTAATGTAATCTAAGAATACATACTGTCCTCCAACTTGCTTTACTTAATTACCCATGTATCCTGAACAGCTTGCTGTTTGAATATATGTAGATAGGCTTCTTTGTAGAAGTCTCTTACCTTATTTAACCAATTTACCAATAAAGGAAATTTCGACTGATTCCAGTTTACCGTGTGTTTGCAACCAGTTTCCAAGTGAACGCCTTCGTGTTTCTATCTTTGAATATTTATTTCAGTACATCTACTGAATAAACTCCTAGGACTACCAGGTCAAAGGACACATGCATTTTATATTTCTGTATCTTCTCTATGGACCTGAGTACCAAACAAAAACAGATTGAATGCCACCAACACTCACTTGCTGTGTCACTTTAAGAGTTGCTTTATTCCTAAGCCTCAGTTTCCTTGGCTGTAAAGTCAGTATCATTTTATTTATTTATTTATTTGTACTGGGGATCAAACTTGGGACCTTGTGCTTGCAAGGCAGATGGCAGCACCACTGAGCTAAATCCCTAGCCCCAAACTGATATAATTTAAAGTCTGAGTTGTTCACAAATTAAAAAACATGTTAAGGCTAGGGTTCATTCAACTTTTCTCTCCTCTTTATTTTCCATTTCTTAACTTCTCCCTGGGTCTTGCAAAAATTTAGAAAAGATCCCATTGCTTTTCCGTTCTTTCTTTCTGCTCTTTATTTTTATTTTTTGAGATAGTACCTCACTAGATAGTCCAGGATGGCCTCAAACGTATGAGCCTTCTGCCTCAGCCCTCTGAGTGCTGGAATTACAGGTGTGTACCACCACATCTAGCAAAAATCTAATTTTATGTCAACAAATATTTATAGAGGATGGCAGGGTTTCACAAATTCTGAGGGGGTACTCTAAGTGCTTTGTTGTTTTAAAAAACCCACTGTCCTTTTTGGCACTTATAATACTATATGGGAGAACCCAGATCCGGTATGGTAGGCCTTCGTTTAATATTTTTGAATGAATGAGTGGAGCAAGGAAGAAATACACAGCGTGAAAAACAGCTTGGTGGCAATCCAAGCAGCAGAAAGTCAGGAGTGATGGAAACGGCGATTCACAAAACATTTCTTCTGCATTTTGTGTAACGGAAGACAGGCACCCCCCTGAGGGCCAAAGCGTTTGACTAGAAATATAAATTATGTTATATCTTGAACCCTCACAACAAATCTGCATTCTACTCCGGAACATTTTGTTTGCCCCCATATAAATGGCACGGGTAAAATGGATACGCCAACAATATACACCATGTTTACGGGGGCTCAAGCTCCTCCCGGCATACTGCGAGAGATGTGCGTACCTGAGTTACAGACACACAAGATTTAGAAGCTGGGTAAGTTCTCACCTCACGCCTCCATCTGTGTCCAACGCTCCCACCTCACAGACTCATCCCACCTTTCTACTAAAACCCTCCATCTTTCTACTAAAACCCTCCCTAGCACCTATTGTCTCTTCAGTCCCGGTTTTATTTTCCTAAGAAATCTAAACTCCAACCGAAGAGCTTTTCCAATAACAGACGAAGTCATTAAAGTCTCAGGGGACACCCTTCATTGATCCACATTTGGCTGACTTCTTGGTTTTTCTCACCCCTGTCCTCTATGACAATAGACCCATGGAGGGATGTAGCTGATTTCATTTAAATCTCAAAAAGAACCCAAACTAAGGTGGTAGTCAATAAATGCAACTCGGGCTGAACTCTCAGTGTTCTCTGTGTTTGGAGGTCACCGCAGATGGGACGCATGCTTTGACCTGCTTCTCCAGAACCCCTTGTCCGTCCCCACTGCTTCGGCTCTGGGTTAGGTCTTTATGTCCTCTTGCCGAGATTCCCACTCCACCCGCCTCAAAGCTGTGAGCATGATTTTACTAACACAGAGATTGGCCTATGCTACTTCTTTTCTTAAGACTTGGTCGGCAGTGATTCACGACTACATGCAGCCACATCATATTTCCCTTAAATAAATGCGTGAAAGAAGCCAGACACAAAGAAAATACTCGCATTCAACAAAGTACGAAACCCAGCCAAACCAATCTGTGGTGTCAGAAGTCAGATAGTGGTTATACTTGGCAGGGGCGGGATCGTAGCAATGGGGAAGGAACATGAATGGAGGTGATCCTAGTATTCGGGATGCATATAATGCATCCTGTTACTGTACAGTGGGACAGTCTAGGATTCTTCTCTCTATCCAAGCCAGAAATTCATCACTATTTGTGCGCCATAAGCCCCTTTGGTAAACTGAAGAAGGCTATGGGCTTCCTTCTTAAATTAAATTTTACCCAAGTTTGACTATAAGTGCACAAGTCATAGATGTACAGCTCAACAAATTTGTACAGAGTGAAAACACTCATATTTCCCAGACTGGGATCAACAAAGCACCCCTAGCCACTTCCCCATGGAAGAGTAAAGTGTCTTGGCTTCTACCCCCAGAGATCAGTCTGTTTTCAAGCTATACAAATTGGATTATGTATTATGTTCCCTTCTGTGTCTGGTTTCTTTGTTCAGTCATAGGTTTGAGATTCATTCATGTTTCTGAATGTAGTGATTGTTTATTCATTCTCATCTCTGGGTGGTATTCCATTATATCAATATACCACTGCTGATTTAGTCATTCTTCTATTGATGGACATGTAGCTCGTTTTCAGGTTTTTTTAACGTAATGAGTAGAGCTGTGATGAACATCCTCATGCATGTGATACATTTATGTGCTTGTTTCAGAAAGTTTTTAAATACCTAAGACGAAACACATGGGATGCAAGAGAAACAAATTAATTTTTTCAAAATAAAATTT
This sequence comes from Fukomys damarensis, assembly GCF_012274545.1. Taxonomy (NCBI): domain Eukaryota; kingdom Metazoa; phylum Chordata; class Mammalia; order Rodentia; family Bathyergidae; genus Fukomys; species Fukomys damarensis. The sequence goes on along the minus strand of NW_022900920.1, from coordinate 26,356,950 downwards.
GAGATACAGTTATATATGTGTTTTGTTTTGTTGGTACTGGGGATTGATCTCAGGACCTCACGCTTGCCAGACAGGTGGCACCTCTAAGCTCAATCCTGGCCCATACACGTTCTTCTTTATTAGTACAATTCCTAGAGCTAGCAGTGGATCCAATATGTGTGTGTGTGTGTTTGTTTTGGTAGCAGGGGTCGAACTCAGGACCTTGCACTTGAGAGGCAAGGGGTGGAACCACTGAGCTAAATCACTGGCCTTGTATGTGTTTGTTTTTTACGTCAGAGTCTCACTATGTAGCCCAGGCTGGCCTTGAACTTGCAGCACTCCTCCTGCTTTATTCTTCAACTATTATGATCTTGAAGTAATGACATGCATAAATGAAACCTCAACATTTCTGTCCAACTACATTATGTAATGAAAATATCTGTGATTTCAATTGGTTACCAAGTCATAAATATTGTGAATTCTTCTATGATGTGTTGAATATGTTCATATTTGAAGGAAACATTAAATTTCAGTTAGTGAAAAATAGAGATGTGATTTTTTTTTTAAATTCTACTGGATTAAGAACCTCTGGTTTACACTTAATCCCCTTAAAAGTACGGCTCATATCCTTGCTTTATCAGTCAGTGCTTATTAGTGAAACAGTTTAACGCAAGATATACAAATGCATAAGAATTTACAAGATTGGTTTGCAGTGGTTGCCTAGTCAGGTGTGGGAGAGTACAGAAGGGCTGTCTGCGGACTGGAGATCCAAGGATCCAGGTGAAGGCCTGGAGCTCTCTGTAGGGTCCCATGTGAGTCCGTATCAGGAGGGAGAGACCGAGAGGAGGGGGAAGCTGGCACTCCACTGAAAAGACGGGAGCAGCCTTCCTTCTGTGCTTCCCTCCCTTCCATTTAGGCTGCGAGCCCATTGGCTGGCACTCCTCACACCTAGGGTGGTTCTTTCATCTTCAGTAAATCCCTCCAGTCACACCCAGAACTATTCTGATCCCATTCAGTAGGGCGTTTCTCACTCAAACTGACACAGTCAGTTATCACACTAACCATATTAAAAATTCAGAACTTCGATAATTTGGCACACAGTTGGTGCTCAATAAATACTTTTAGAACAGCAAATTCATGAATGATAACCTTAACTTTAAATTTATGATATGTGTCAGGGACTGAAAGCTTTGTTCTTAAATCCTCCTGACAGCCCTTGGATTACTGTCTCCATTTTGTTGATGAGGAACCAGAGACTTGGATAGGCTGTGCACCTTGCCAAGATTTTACTGTCAGTGTCAGGCCACGAACAAAGTCAAATACATCTGACTCTAAAGCTCTCAGCTAACTGCAAACTTCTATGTTTTACTGCTGAAAAGTAAGTGAAAATGTTAATGCACCAAAGAATGAACTCAGGGGCCCTGGGATTTAGCTCAGCAGTTCAGCGGCCTGCCTTGCAAGCACAAGGACCCAAGTTTGATCCCCGGTACAAAAAAAAAAAAGAATGAACGCAACCAACTACACCTCCTATTCCACTAATCCTGACAACTAGTGGAACGACTTCTAGAAGCAAGTGGCTGGCATGAGTGTCACAGTGTGGACACTAAAGAATTGAGAGGGGGCAGCAGTTGGGTCCCTTGACCAAGCGCTCATTAACATTGTTCTTCAATCAGCTGAACTGGCATCTAGGAGATGTTAGCTAACAGATGTTTACGGTGCCCAGCTTAAGTAGGTGAGCTCCTGGCCTACAGAGGCAGCCAGCAGTAATTCACAGTGACCACTGCTTAGCCCCAAGTGCACAGGTCACATAGTTTGTGGGAAATCATCTCATAACCAAATCCCCCAATCTTTAATGGAGAAATCATAAGACTCACAGTCACTGTGACATTTTGTCCTATTCGAGAAAGCAGTGGAAAAATACAAAGGAATTCTGGGATGTCAGAGATTCCCAGTTCCTCTCTTGTTTTGAGTGAGGGTCTAGCTAGGTGGGTGTTTTTGCAAAGGACTAAACCAGATGCACTTTTGGTTCTGAGATTTTTTTTTAATCCAAAGGAAACATTAAATTTATTCAATTTTCTTAAAGTGATGTTCTCCAATTAAGGACTCCTGAAATTTAGGAAAGGGAACTGAGGGTTTAAACTTGCTTCTGAATTTAGCCATTGTTATTTTACTGTTTTTAGAAATTATACAAGAAAATAAAGAAACTATACAAGTAAGATTTATACATATAAAAGCATTCAATTGTAAAATCATTTAAAGTAAAAAATGAAAATCTCTGGGCCAGGGACTTAGTTCAGAGGCACAATACCTGCCTCACAAGTGAAGGTCCTGAGTTTGATCCCTTGTATCAAAAAAATAAATAAAAAGAAAAAGAAAGAAAGAAAAGAAAATCTCCCTCACTCTCTTAATCTCATGCCTCAGAATTACCTACTGTTTGTTTGTTTGGTTTTTTTTGGAGGGGTGCTGGGGACTGAACCCGGGACCTTGCACTTGGAAAGCACATGGTGGAACCACTGAGCTAAATCCTCAGCCCTTAACTACTGTTACAAGTATAGATTTCCAAACTTTTTTCCATACAGCATATATTTATATACACACATAAATACATACAGACATATTCATTAGTGTAGCTTTACTGTGCATATTGTTGTACAACCTGCTTCTTTCTTTAGTAATATGTCATGCCAGGCCAACCTCATGTTCATTGTAAGTACATTGTACTCCATTTTATGGGTCCATTGTAATTGCTTTTATAATTGAAAGCTTTTGTTTGCTATTGGAAATCACATGGCAGGGAATATTCTTGTAAGGATATTATATAAAGGCTCACGTATAGATTTCTGTAAGATATCATCATTTTCATTAATTTTCTTGGTCAAAGAGTCCCAGGATTCAAAAAAAATAAATAAAAATGAGTCTCAGGGTAAATTCAAGAGGAGACAGTTTGGATACAGTTTCTGTTCCTACAGACATTTGCCATGAGATTTCAACTGACTGAGAAATCCATATCTCTTGGTTATTTCACTTCTAAGCTCATAGAATTCCTGTCCAGTAAAGTTAACATGCTTTCTGTATTGCTATGATCTCTCCCCCAGAGCATATTTTAGCTTTTACCCAAACTATCCTTTATTTCAGAAGCTTCATACAAGGGGTGATCAAAATATACAATGAATGGAATGTTTAAATTTAAAAATCCTCTCCCTCACTTTGAACCCACTTATCCCATTGTCCTTGCCACTTTCTAAAGAAGTTCCGGAAGCCCCTTTTCATAACTGTCTTCATGAGGTGTGATAAAATACAGTGAACGCTGCTGCCAAGTTCTGTCCAAAGGAAAGGCAGGCTCTTAAAAACATCACAGTGTGTCCTTACCTTCTTTATTTACCAAATCTCACACCACGTGACTTCTGGCTGTGCTCCAAACTCAAAATGGCCATGAAAGGCAGGTGTCTTGAATTGATTCAGGATGCTGAAGCAGCCACAACAGTGCAAGTAAAAACATCCACGGAAGAGAACCTCCAGAATGGCTTCAGAAAGTGGCAAGAAGGATGGGATGAGTGTTCGTATCTTGAGGGGGATCTTTGTGGTTTAGATCTAGGGTGTCCCCCCTGCAAGGATTTATGCAATCAGAGGTAACTGGATCACGGGGGTGCTTACTCATCAGTGGATTAATCCAATGAGTTCAGAGCAGTATGTGCTGTTAGGAAGTAGGGCCTGGTTGGATTCGGGTCACATGGCAATGACCTGGAAAGATGTGTTCTGTTCCCAGATTCCTCTTTTCTCTGTTTGCTGGCTGCTGTGACATGAGCAGCGTTGCTCTGCCAGAACCTTCTACCTTGATTCTATTTTAGAGCTGGTTAGTCATGAACTGAACCCACTAAAACTGTAAGCCAAGGTAAACCTCTTCCCCCTTTAAATTGCGGGCGTTGTGTGTTGTCTCTCAGCAACAGGAAAGTAATTAAGACACGGATTAGTGGCAATTTTTCTTTTATTGTAATAAATGTTTTGAACTGTACACACTTACGATATTTTTCTGTCATACTTCATACATATTTGCAGCAACATTCAGAAGCCTCTTATGCTTCAAGTAAGGAATTAAATTCCATCTCTACTGGGGGCTGTTTTCTCCCTGGTCAGCACACACGTCTTCATCTCTATTAAGTTCTTATAAAGTGTCCTTCTCTTTTTATAATTGCATAAATGAAACAACATGTGGATTGATTGAGAAGGGAGATGCAGAGAAATATATATTAAGAAGCAACTGTTTATTTTGGACTGGAGCAAGGAAAAGCTGAGAAAGCTTCAGAACAAAGTTTCAGAAGGCAGCAAGAACGATAGAGTAAGTGTTTGTTTGGAGGGGGAGTATTGGAAGGGGATTATTATGATTTACAACTAGATTGTTCCCCAAAAGACTCACACATTCAGAGGTGGAGCTTCAGGAAGGGGATTGGATTATGAGGGACACTGTACTCATCGATGGATTAATAAGAACCTGGGATTATGCCATAAACTCCACAGGCCTCAGTAAATACTGATTTTTGTTGCTTTCTAAGAAAAAAGAATCCTCTTGACAATCATTTTATAAAGCATCACTTATGTCAAGACATTATATAGAAACTTTCCACACATTTCCAATATACCCATCAGATAAATGAGGAAACTGAGGTAGGCAGCAGCACCCCTGAGCTAAATCTCCGGCTACATGAGGAAATTGAGCCTCATAGAACAGATGCAGTTTGGTTAAGAATTTACAGCTAGTGCTAAATTTGATGGTCCTGGGTCAGGGATGTAGCTCAGTGGTGCCTCACCTGCATGGCAGGCACAAGGTCACAAGTTTGATCCCTAGTACAAAAAAAAAAAAAAACCAAACCCATTATAATTAAAAGTTGAGGTCCAGACTCAGGTTGGCCTGATTTCCCTTCCACTGTATTGGATTTTCTCTCTTGCCCTTCAAATTGCCAACTCGGAACTTCATGGAGAGCATAAAGACCAATAAACACAGGCACTGAGAGGCAGAACTTGGTTCAGCACGAGGAACAGGGAGGAACATACAGTGGGGTGACAGGTAATCTGACAGGAAGACCGTAGATGAAATTCCTTCAGTGGATAGGATGCTGGATAAAATAACTTCCACATCCTCTTCTAAGGCTACAGATGGACAATTTGACTTCCATACCCATTTCACAGATAGGGAAAGAGAAGGGCAGAATAGCCAGAGCTCTGCTCCTGGCCACACCTAACTAACTGGTGTGGAACACGGTAACTCTTCTACCGACTTGTTCACTGGAAGACACTTCCAAGTTTGCAGATGTTCGAGCAGCTTGTCTTCACAGATGCTGAATCTCTACTAATTCGATGGGACTTTGACTAATCTAGTTTCCATCTTAATATGCTACAACCAGTGTATGATCAGAAGCAGAAGTGTCATGCTTTCATTTTCTCTCCTTTCCCTTCCAAGAACAAAGGTAGAAGAGACAGGCTGGCACAGGACCATTTGATGTTACTCTATATTATTCTATGTTTTTAATGCTTTGGGTTCCTAATCCACTATTGTAACAAAAGTCTTGGCAATGTATACCCTCCCCCCAAAAAGCAGCAATACAGGAAAGGGTGGGGGCGGGGGTTGGAATACTCCCAGCAAACACAAAAAACCAAACCTAACCACAGGTGCCTCTTGTAAAAACTCTGGCAGTCTTGTGAAAAGCAGTCAAGGCGATATTAATTCTATCATCCCATTAGGCAGAAAAGAAAAAGAAAAAAGACTCAGGTGTTTAAGAAATTATCACCTGAGCTGGGCATGGGGGTGCATACTTGTAACCTCAGCACTCTGGGAAGCTGAGGCAGGAGGACTGTATGTTTGAGCAGAGCCTAGACAACTTAGCTACTTTGTGAGACCTTATTTCAAAAAATGAATGAATAATTAATTAATTAATTAAAAATGCTGCAGTCACAGCTCAGTGAGAAGGACCTGGGTTCAATTCCAAGTATCTCAGGAAAAAGGTGGGGAGTAGGAAAGAGGAGCAGAGTAGAAGAGGGGAAGAAGAGAAAAGGGAGGGAAAGGAGAAGATCACTTTCTGGGCTAAAGCATATTGTGTCACAGCCCAACTTTGGGAAGACCAGCTCTGTGATGGTAGGAGGCCTGCTGCTGCAGGTGGCACCCGGATGCCATCCCTGTAAAAGGGCTGCTGCTCCCATTCTTTCATCCCAAATCCTCTGCAACAGAATGCATAGAAGTTGAATTTAAACCGCGGGCCTGTGCACGCATTGACTTATACCACTAGATATCTAAATTCCTACTACTTAACTTAATGTAAAACCTGGGTAAGTAAATTGTCGTAAAGGCTGTTAGAGAGGCTTACCGTTGAGTTAACAATTAACGACCAAGCAATTTGATTCCGGGAAAGCCTAGGCTGTCTGGCTTAGGAAGTTTTTTAAATGCAGTTTTAAACATTCAGAGAGAGAGTTCGGAGGTTAAAGGCGCAATGGAGGTTAAAGGCATGATCCGGTGCTGTCTTATTAATTGGCCACGCAATGTTGGACAGTGGACAGAAAGAAGTTGAGAGCTGGGATTCTGAAGTCACCCTGTTGTGATTCAACTAGCTTTCCGATCCAGTAAAGAATCTGGTAGTTTCCGAACTTCTCAGGGCCTTGGCTCCTTTGTTTCTACGTAGGTACAATAGGATGATAGCAGATGGTGCTGTAAGGACCACACGCCATGATGCACCTTACAAGGCACTTTATGTGCCTTTTTTTGCCAAAAAGAAAAAAATATGAGAAAATGGAAATAAAGTGTTTGTAAATGGGGAGGGGAAGAGAGGGTGAAGGGAGGGCAAGGACAAGGGGAAAAAATAAGAACCAAGACTTGTCATATAAAGGTACAAGATCCTGGGCCGGGGATTTAGCTCAGTGGTTCTGTTACCTGCCTTGCAAGCACAAGGACCCGAGTTCAATCCCCGCTACCAAAAAAAATTTTAAAAAAATAATAAAGGTACAAGATCCCAATGATGAATGTAACTGTACTGTATACCTAAAATGTACCAGTAAACTCAATGAGAGAGAGAAAAAAAACAGTACCCGGCAGAAAGTAGGTCCTCAGTAAATATTAGTGACACTTTTACATATTTTCACAATAAAAATGGTGACGACTCCTTCCACACGTTTGAAACAAAAACAGCCATAGAATCGATGTAATTTTATACCTAGATGCTGTTGCATTTAGTTTTCACAAATAGCAACCACTATTGAATTTTTTTAAAATAAAATTAACTAGGCTGTCTTTTTTATATTTGATCTCTATTTATAATGCGTATAATCTGCAAGTGATTAGATTTCATTTTTATGACTGCCTTTAAACTGTAACATGCTTGTTATCTTTCCCAGGGTGTGGTTCACACTCCAAATGCTATTGGCTTCTTCAGCATCCTATCTGTTCTTAATTTCTCACTGTGAAGGAGATTGTGAAAAACCTGTTCCAAGGATATATTGTTCCTAAGATGTAAGTTAAGTTACTAATTTATTAGAGTCTTGCATTGTAAGTCTTTCTAAAAGTAGAGAGAAGAGGGAGGTCAACAAACAACTAGGATTTAACCCACATTACTAAAAGGACAGGATGTTCTTTTTCCCCTGGGGACCACACAAGGAAACGAGAACTAAATTTAAGGTTATGAGTTCTCATGTCATAAATTGATGTCTTAGGTTTATGTGTCCTAGTAATTAAACTTTGGGAAGGCTTACCCTGAAAGGTTAGCCTGAAGGAAGAAATTCAGTAGCTGCGAGGGCTGTATAGAAATTACAAAGCAAAAGCATCCAGAGTTTCTGGCAAGGCATTCATCTCATGAGTAAACACAAGGCAAATTAGTGTCAAATTAGTGTCGCACTTCAGTGGCAGGACTGACGTCCAGTACAGAGCCCTTCTCTCTACCTGGTGAAGTGTGCTGTGGGGGCTCTGCTAACAAACACGTACCTTTCAGTGAAATTTTAGGTCAATGCATTACTGCTCTCTGGAAGGATTTGTTTTGAAAATTTATCTCTAATTACGAATTGCAAGGTATTTTTTTTTTGGTCCCAGGGATCCAACTCGGGTCCTTGTGCTTGCAAGGCAGGTGACAGAACCACTGAGCTAAATCCCTGGCCCAAATCGCAAGGTTTTTAATCACTGTCATAGATTACATGGTGAGCAGCTGAGATCACTCTAACTTAAGACGAGGATTTATTCAAAGAAAATGGCTCAGAGCTCATATTGAAGAAAAAGCTGAAGAATCGGGTTTGGGAAAGGACTAGAGCCATGTGAGTCCTGTGAGATCTCTGAAGTCATATCTTAGGTTTTCTTCAGGGACTCCCTTGAGGATAACTCAGATCTTTTCTCATTTTTGAATTGCTCCACTAAAGAGTCAAAGGCCAGAGAGGGGCCTGGGCATGTAGCTTAGTGGCAGAGCACTTGCCTAGAATGCCCGAGGCCCTGGGTTAAAACCTCTGGACTAGAGGGGAAAAAAAATAAGAGAAGGAACACCTGGGTAGCCCAGCCTGGCCCAACCCTGTCAGAGAAGGTAGGGTACCCAAACTGCGATTCTGAGGTGAAGAGGCTCTGCAGAGGAATATTGGGGCATTCTTTCTGAAAAAGGAAATGGATAAAGTGCAAACCAAAACACACATTTACTGTAATCATCTAGTGGGGGAATTCAGACCTGTCAAGGAATTCAGTAACAGAGGACTGTATCCTGACCCTGAAATCCTAGCATTTAGGTGGCTACTTTTCTTCATGCGATGACCCTTCAAGAATTCAAATAAGACTGAAGGGACACCAGGATTCATTCATTGGTCTTCCCTCAAAAAGTTTTTGAATAAACACTTTGTGATTTGACTATATTTGAGAATATATCGTTGAATCCTTAAAATCATACACTGTAGTCTTCATTTGTTATGGTTGACATCCAGATATCCCCACAAAGCCTCATGTGCTCCTAGGCGGGGCTCTGGGGAGGTGACTGGATCGCGGGAGTGTGACCTGTCTTACGGTTGTGATGATTGGGTCAGTGTGCTGATTGGATTAGCACGGATTGAGGGTTGTTGAATGAATTTACTGAAGACAGAAGACCCACCATGGGTGTGAGTGAAAGAACAAGTTCGCCAGTTGCCTGCGTGGAATAAAAGGGAAAGGGAAGCTCCCTGCTGCTGCTTTTTTTCTGCCTACCCTGCCAGGGACTGTTTCTCCCCTGCAGTGCCCTCTGCTGTACCACCCTGCCTTGAAGCCTGTCAGCCATGGACTGAAACCTCTACAGACTGCAAATTGAAATATACCTTTCTTCCGTTAAGTTGTAGGCATCAGGTATTTTGTCTTAGCAATAAGAAACATCTCTTACAGGGAGTCTGAGTGATCACTGACATATCTAAACTACTGCTTGAACTTGAACTCCATTGCCCATCTACAGTGCTGGCTAAATGTGCAGTTCCTGAGAGCAGCCCTGACTCACCACAGTGGACTTGGTTGCCTTAGGTTATGGTGGGGGCTTCTGATTTTAAACTTTCAATAAGTTGCCCAGGTTGTTTTGTTTTGTTTTGCTTTGCTTTGCTTTATTTGTTCGCAGTACTGGGGAATGAATCCAATGTCTTTACACTGAGCTACATCCCCAATGCTTCTAATTTTATTTTTATCTTGAGACATCAAAATTGCCAATGCTGAGCTCCGACTTTCAATCCTCTTGTCTCAGCCTTCCAGAGAGCAGGGATTAGAGGTGTAATAATTACCGATTTTGGTGTACACAGTTAAATTTGAGAATCACCAAACCAGATTCAACAAATCCCTATGTTTATTGAGCATATACGGTGTACCTGTGAGTATCTGTGAGTGTTCTAGACTCAATAGATACACAGTGGACAAAATAAGTCAGATTCTTACTCCTTTGAAGGCTCTTGAGGGGAGGAAATTAATGATGAATAAATATAAAAAATAACGAGTGCAATAATTTCTCTGAAGGAAGAAAAGAGGGTAATCTCAAGCTTCACAGAGAGGTTCGCTTTTACCTGCCATACTCCTGGGTCTCAAGTCTTCTCCGTTTTAGGCAATGGTCCTGCCATCTATCTAGGTACTCCAGCCAAAGATGTAGTGGAACATTTCCTCTCCCTCACCCACTTGAACACTCCATCAACAAGGCATGTCGACTCTCCCTCCCAAAGAGACAGAAGTCCATGCCTGTCTCCTCTCACCCTATTTCTCCTGTGTGGCTGATTTTAATGGCTTCCAAAGTGACTTCCCAGTGTTTTGTCCAGAAAGAAGCTGGGTTAAAATTTCAAAAATTCAAATGAGATCATATCTCTCTCTGGTTTAAAATCTTCTGAAAGTCAGCCGAGTGTGGTGGTGCGTGCCTGTAATCTCAGCATCTGAACGACTGAGGCAGGGGAGTCACAAGTTTGAGCCCAGCCTGAGCAACCTGACAACTTAGCATAACCCTGCTTCAAAATAAAAAAATAAAAAAGGCTCAGAATGTAGCTCAGTGCAAAGGCCCTGGGTTCAATCCCTAGCACCAAACTCGCAAAAAGAAGAGAAAAAAGAAAAACTTTCCAAAAGTCAAAATCCTCACCCTAACTACCAGACGTGTGTGACCCAGGCCCTGTCCAGCTGTCTCACCTCATCTCAAGTCTCTCTTCCTTTCCATCACAGTGTTCAATCCTCAGCCTCTTCCTTCAGCCCAGACACACCAGCTTGTCCTGCCTCTTGAACTTAGTTGTCCCTTTTCACCTGCCAACTACAGATCATCTGGGTCTCACTTGTCCTAACAGAGTACCCCCTCACCCACCACAGTCACTGTCAAAGTTCTGTTTTATTTCAGCGTCTGTAATGACCTTATTTATCGATTCATTCTCACAGGAACATCTACATTTTCCCAGTACAATAAAAGCTTCACTGCTCCATCCCTAGAACTTCCAAAAGTGACCAGCACATGGCAGGAACTCCACCAGCACTGTCACCTCAACGAGAGAAAACCAGACAGTGGTTTAATGGAAGTAAGTGGAGGTGGGGCAATTTAAACAGCTCTGTGGAAATGAAGGCTCGGTGTTTCAGGGTAACAGGTTAAATTCCTTCTTGGAACATTGAGCTAAGAGTAAATGCATAGTTACGTGTTTGGGAACTGCAGACATCTTAACTTTGGCCTACACAAACTCTTCATTCCAGGCAAACAGGTTTACTTGCTATTCTATCAACATACTTCAGACTTCCTGTCCCCATTCAGCAAGGGACCTGAGTCATGCGCTCACCATGAGCACATCCCTGGTCAGAGCACCAAGGGACCACCCCAGAAAGTGCACACCCGTCCTACGCCCCTCCACCTCCGTCAACAGAAGACCCCTCTTCTCCATCTTTCCCTCATGAAAATTCTGTTCTTTCTACTCGGAGACATTATGTCTGTTTTTTTCCAACAGGAACTGACCTATTTCTTTCTTGACTCCATTTGCACATTTATTTATTAAATGTGCACCTTGGGCAAGGAGCCTCAGTTTCCTCCTCTGCAAAACAGGGCTGTTGCTACTGACTTAACAAAATTGATAGCATGAGTAAATGGTAACATCTGTGGAACTCTAAGCACAGTGCTTGATAATCACTCATTAAATGATAGCTAAAACAATTTTTACTCTTTCATGCTTCTAATAAAACAATAATTGGGTCTTAACAATTATTAAAATAGAAAATAATATCGATAAGAAAGCAGTTAATTATGTTTACCATTTGTTTTCCATTCTATGTTTACCATTTTCCAGGAGCTTCACATTTATTGTCCTGTATGAGGTAATTTTGCAATCTAGTGGCTTCACACACTTGCATATTGTTTTCCAACTTGGTGTTTAGGGCATATGCTAGGGTTTTTTTTATAGTCCTCCCAGTGCCAGACTAGTAAACTCTTCATAACAAGGGATTGAGAACTATTTGTTGCAAATAATGCAATAACTCTTAGCTCTGAGATGTGGAGACTTGGGTTAGTTCTGATAGAAGATGATCTGGAAAATCAGATCAATTTGGTCTGCAATTTTTGTTTAAAAATTTAGGTTTGGGTGTGTCAGCCGCTTAAATTGTGTACTGCCACAAGCTCTGTCTTTGGGCACCTACTATGTGTGCCATCTGTTATAGGCAACTACTGAAGGCTTCTGAAGTAAGGAAATTACGTGGGGGCAGTGCTGGGGACACAGCACAGTGACAGAGTACATGCCTAGCATGTGTGAGGCCCTAAGTGCTAATTCAATACCTGGTACCCCCCAAAAACCACTTAAGGAATTTTTGGCATTTGGTTGTCCATCTTTCTTGCATGTTTATAAACTCCACTTTCAGGGCCAGGGCACTGTGCCTGCCTTGCAACCACAAGGTCCTGAATTTGATCCCTGGTACCGGAAAAAATTCTGCCCAAGAGGCTGTTATACAGAAATACAGGGCAATGACAATTAGGCTCTGGAGCCTGAAGGCCTGGGTCTGAATCCCAGCCCTGCTGATTCTTTCTATGAGATCTTGGGCAAGTTACATAAGTAACACTGAGTCTCTAAGGCTCGGTTCCTTCATCTGTAAAAGTGAAAATAATAATAGTACCCATCTGTAAGGGTTATTGTAGGTATGAAATGAAATCATGTCTTTATATACCACTCAGTTTGGCTTGTTTTATTTTTTGGTGCTGGGGATTGAACTCACACAGCTGGCACATGCTAAGCAGGTCCTGCACCACTAATCTACATCCCCAGCCCAGCACTGGCATGCTTTAAAAATCCAAAATATTAGCTGTCATTAAAGCAAGAGATCTTATTACTTGATCAAGAACACTAAGAACCCTGTACAAAAAGAATGTAAGTGGGAACTCATTTTTGAACAAGGAAAGAGGGACATAAACTTCAGTTCCTTTATGTGCCAGGCAGTGGAATAGAAACTGCACAGTTATAGCATTTCATCCCCACAAGAAGACTATGAAACACGTATCTAACAGAGGAGGATACTAGGGCTCCACAAGGTTGAGTATCTTACCCAAGACTTTTAAAAAGCACAGCCAGGCTTATCCTTTGCTGCGTCCTCCTTGCCCATTGCATCTCACTCATCCTGTCTCTGGGATCCAACTCACACTCTGCACTGATTCCGTAGGACGGTGTTGCTCGGACAGCCTGCCTGAGAATCCAGAGGGGTGGGAGTGCGGGAGGACACTAGGGCACCATCCTAAACCGTTCCATTTTGGTAAATCTGCGCTGGGCGCAGGGATCAGCATCGCAGGCAATTTTGCTGCAGGTAGCTCCTGATCACATTCTGGACGTATGGACACAGGATTAAAATACTTGTTCTAAGATCCTGTAAATAACTATTTTAAATTAACAGGTAGGATTATGACACACAGCCATATGATGAAAAAAATGTATATACAACCGATATATTTTAGGTTTCATACAATAATTGTGTCCTTTGCATTTATTTTATAGTTTCTCTGCATAGAAACCAACGAGTCAGCTGGGTGCAAGCTGCATATGCCTCTAATCCTAGAATTCTGGAAGGTTAAGGCAGAGGAATTGCAAGTTTGGGCCCAGCTGGGGCAATTTAGCAAGACCCTGGCTCAGAAAAAAAAAAGAAAGAAAATTTAAAAAGGGTTGGGAATGTAGCGCAGTATGAAGGCCCTGGGATCCAAACCTCAGTACTACGGACCACCACCACCAGAACAAAGAACCAAGAAAGAAAGAATCCTGTAAGTCATGGGTTGAGTTCGTATGAGTTTTTGTATCCAATCTGTAAGTGGACTTCTCATTAGGAATATCTTTTTTGTAGCAGTTGTTTGCTTATTTATTTAGCATGACCATTTAAAGTCACCAAATAGAAAACAGATAAAATAAACACAGTGGGGCTGAGGATTTGGCTCAGTGGTTCCACTGCCTGCCTTGTGAACACAAGGACCAGAGTTCGATCCCCGATACCACACACACACACACGCACACACACACACAAAGTATTACAAAGAATAAACACACCCACAAAAATAGGTGGATCCTATAGAAAACCATGGCGACTTCCACGTCAGTCATGGGAATCTATTAAACTAAATTATATAAACAGTTGTACAAGGATCTGTCAGGTATTTAACTGTGATGATTCCTTTAAAATAAACCATATAGGTCATGCAGTGCTAATAAAATATGTTGATGAACCTGTGAGTCCTTTGCCCTGATTCCGTCTCCTTGGGGAATGGAGAGCTCATTAGCATGAGTTCCTTGTCAGTCCTCCCTGGCCTGTTCCCCAAGTGCTTTCCAGACAAGCTCCGCATAAAAGAGTGATCAGATCGTGTGTAGCAGGGCAGTTTCAAATGAATAGCTCATCTAGCCCCCTGATTAAATACATGATGTTACGTAGTGTGAACAGGCTGCTGTGCTTTATTAGGTTTATTTTTCTCTTGTCGGAGAACTTTAAAAAGGTAAATTTGGAGAGGGGATAGGATAGGGAAAGAGAACTCTATAAATTCTTGTGTCTTCATATTCAACTGAAGATGCCTATTTCCCAACCTGGAACTCCTCAAAGCTGAGAAGTTGTTAAATTGGGAACAGCAGGGGTGTGTGTGTGTGTGTGTGTGTGTGTGTGTGTGTGTGTGTGTGTACACAGTGAGATGAGAGATAAACTTGTTTGGTTTCTAAAACAATAAGTAGTAAAGGGTAAAGTCCCTTGAACTAGAAAAATGATTTAAAATGTCAGCCTATAATAATACCTTACACTTTATGTTGTGCTTTGAAAAGTTCAAAGCAGTTTTATATTTACATGTCATTTGAACTTCACAACAGCCCTACAAAATAGGTAGAGCAGGCCTTATAATCTACCAGCACCACTTAAAAGACGGCTAACGAAGGAACAAACAAACTTGTTCGAGGTCACATAACCAGTTGGTGTCATAGCTAGAACTAGAATACCAGGATTTTGAAACTTAAGCCTGTGTTTTCTTGGCAGAAAGTGTCTCTGCTACTGCTTGATCTACCCAGGGTTCATGTGGAGATTTGTGGCTACAATTTAATTGGAGAATACAAATCAAGCATGCCTAAAGAGCTCTACAGAAAGGAGATTGTGTCTTCTAGATCATGGCTGTGTTAGAAAGGGGAAGTACAAAATGGAGTCAGCTGTTTTGAACAATACAAATTAAAAACAAAAACACTTTGTAATCAGTTTCAGGGTATTTTGGGGCAATTCCCTCATTAAATCGGGCATTCATGTTTAAAAAGTATCTATTAAGTGTCTTTATACAAGAAACTGCTTTATATCTCAGGAAGATACAAAGAAATGCATTGAATTTTTTCGGGGTGCTTGCTTTGAATTATAATAACCACTTTATTCATTGATCATTACCTCTTAGTAGGTGAAACAGCTTCCTGGCAGAGAAGCAAGATAAAAACAGATGCAAAACTGGGCAACTAATTTCCTTCCATTCTTTCCCTGTAGGAGGCATTTTTTTTTTTCTTTTTTACTCAAGGTGATAGTTTCCCTGCCAGGTACACAAAATAAGAAACTTGTTATATCGCCTAATATAATGCAGATTTAACCCTGAAACTGGGCTGACTGGGCTCAAGCTCCCACCCAGAAATACCTGCTCAAGATTTCAGGGAAAATGTTAGTGCAGACCACAAAGCTCTCAACATCCAAAGAGCATTTCTGAAGGTCAGAAATGATTTTCTATAACATTTTCCCTCCCTGGCTCCAAAAAATAACTTTTCCTGTAGGTAGGCATGGTTGAGGATGTAGACAAGAACAGGTACAAACAAACACTCTGCCCAGAGTGGCTGAAGTTCTTGTCATTTGGATGGAAGGTAGGCAAGAATATGCTAATGGATGGTATGGATCCCCCAAGGTGGTCTATTTTAAAAAACATTTTCCTAGAAGGGTCAGGGATTTAGCTCAGTGGTTCTGCTGCTTGCCTTGTCATTTGGATGGAAGGTAGGCAAGAATATGCTAATGGATGGTATGGATCCCCCAAGGTGGTCTTTTTAAAAAACATTTTCCTAGAAGGGTCAGGGATTTAGCTCAGTGGTTCTGCTGCTTGCCGCCCAAGCACGAAGACCGGAGTTTGGTCCCTGGTACCAAAACAAAACACCATAGCCAAAACATTTTCCTAGAAAAACTTCTTCTTACTAGCATAAACACCTCCAAACCTGAAGGCAAAATCTGTAATAACACTGACATGCATTGTCAGTACTTGTTTACTGTTCCTTTAGTTTATACTGCCCAAGCAGAGCTTCTTAAGCATAATCACCTTCTGTTGTTTTGACTGGTCTTGCCTGGCCCCCAAACGTGGACGAAGCGTTCATAGTACTGAGTTTATTGGCTTCATGTGTGAAGAGTGAAATTAACCCCAGCTCTGTTCCCAATACTGTTCCTATTTTGCTCTTCCAGGCTTCTACGTTCCCCACTTGTAAAATTACAGATTTGCAGTAGGTGAGCTCTAAAATGTGTTCCAATTCTATCATCTGAGGGTGGTGAATATGTCTCAGTTATGTTTAACTCACACCAGATCACCCCAGTCAGCTGGTACCCTTAACAATATGGAGTTTGGGTTCTGCTTCGGAAAAAATGGTCATAGTTGGGCAGGCGATCATAATTCAGATGAAAGTAAGTTTATTCACTTTACAAAATGGTTGTTCCACAAGACAATTGCAAATTAGTGGTGAATAACAAATGGTGGTCATGCATTTAAAATATTTATTTTAATCCATGTTTTCAGGGAAAGTAATTTAGAGTTGGACATACTTGTATTGAATAATCAAAACGCACATGTAAGAAGTGACAAAATGACAGTATTTTAGAATGCAAAAGAACCTTGGGAAACTTCAATCCAATGTCCACATTCTACAAAATAGGAAACTAAAGACCAAATGAGGTTATTTACTTGCTCAAGACTACATAGGTAATCACAAAGGTTGTGCAAAGAAAATTAACAGCAGAATATTTTCCGTACTTTTCTCTATTCAGTTTTGAGAACATAACTCTACATTTACTTATGCAGGAAAAAGTCAAAGATGCTCAGTCCTTAAATCAAGGAATATTTTAAAAAATAAAGTTTGGTTTGTCATGCACTCACATAGGTGCACTTTAATGGTCTAAAGAGATTCACTTGCATTTAAAGTAGGCTAAGACACTCGAGTTTGACTTTGCTGGCCGCTGAATTGCCACTGAAATAGCACAGTTCTCTATCATTTTCTAAGATTTAGCTATAAGTTCATTGGGATTTTTATAACATGTGAATATACATTGAGCTGTCAATAATATATTTTCTAATACTAATTCACCGAAATTCCAGGTATGCTTGTAGGTGTCAAAAGGACTTGAATCAGTTGCTGCCAGTCACGTTAGTTTATTATTCTTGTAATCAGTTTTGAATAGCATTTCTACAGTGACGTACAGTGATTGGAAATTAAATATTAGCACAGATTGCTGAACAGTTCCAAGGCACACGTCTTTATTTTCGCTATTAACCTCAGCGTCTGAAGTTAGCAGGGCTCTTTAGAACTAGTGCTTCCTAGCGATCCCCTGACTCAACCTGAAATCAGCGCCTCTGTCCCACAGTCACCCAGTTAATTTTAACCTTGACCTCCCACAGCTGTAACTGCTTTACCCGGTCTAGAAAAACTCCCTGATCCCACCCTCTCCCTCTCCTATGAAGCAACAGTGGAGAGGAAAAACGCAACCCATTCCTTTAAGAAAGATTCCCCCTCCTCTCTTAGAAGCCAGCGCCTGATGGTAATTGCGGAGTCTCCAAGTCATACTCGTTACTCCTCAGCGTTGGGAGCCACAGCCGCCGCCGCCGGTCCGAGGCTGCAGTGGGTTTCTGTGCAGCAAGCACTGCAGAATCCACGCCAAGGAAAGGAAGACAGACAGACACACGGCTGCTGCCCTGCACACCGAAGCCTTTGGATCTTCAGAGGTAAGCAGATTGTTTACCCATTTTGCTCAGGAACTACGGGAGAGGGAATGGTCGTGGAAGACTGCTCGCTGCTCGTCAGGCATGCTTCGAACGATTGCGAATTTGTTTTCCTTCGGCCATGGTGGGATCTGTCTGTGACTGGCAAATGCCCTGTAGAGTGAAGACCATCATCTGAGAGGGCCCTCGGCACGCTGCGTTTGTGCATTATTTATTAAAAAGCGAATCTTGATGCATGCAAAGCCTTTCCCCCTTCCTTTGCTTTTTAAATGAAAACACCAGCCACTCCCAATCTCTCTGTAACACTGCAGATATTTTTAAATGCCGAATAAAATGACAAGCAGAACGTTTTCTAAATATTGTTTCCTCTCCAAAGCCGGGAAGTCTTCCCTCCCCACGATTGTTTAGGGATATTTCAAAACAAGGCACGGTTAGGTGTTTGAACAAATGGGAGCTGGCGGTGGACTGAGATTCCTATAGGCTTCGTCCACTGGAGAGAAAAAATGAGGATAAATGAATCACAGCTTGTGCCCAGACAAGATTCATTTTCCACACTTCCTATGTGGGAAGAGGAAACTACATTTAATTAGCACATTTTTAGGGGACAGGGAGGGGACGGAGATGAGGGGATGGTGTGTGGTATTTGAGGCGTCTGCAGATGAGGAAGGAAATGAAGTGGATCGTCGCCAGGGCTCGGAAGGACGGCAGATAAGGGTGGAGAATGAAGTTTGTTCCGTGTCGGGTGGGG
>NW_022900920.1:26325436-26336786 GCF_012274545.1 Fukomys damarensis | reverse complement strand
GTGTGCACACACACACACACACACACACGCACGCGCGCGCGCACAGACGCACCACCCCGTAGATGTATGCGCGTTAGGTTGCACTTCTTGCCAGGAGTGACAGGCAGAGTTGGCAGCAGGTCTGGTTTGCTGGTGCTCCTCCAGCTCCTCTGGAGGTAAGCTGTCCTAGCTGAAACAAGACCACAGACCGGTAGAAAAATCTGGGATAAACCGGCAAGGATGCCCTCGGGTGAACTTTTTTTTGTTTGCAAATTTAATTGCAAGTAGGTGCCCGTTTAAAATGGGAGCGTAAGGAAAACCACTACTATTCTTGGCACTTGTGCTGTTGCAATTGACCTGCTGCCGTGGTATGGGATTTAACTCACCCAAGAGGCTTTGAGTTAGGATTATATGCAAAGTTGATGAAGGAATTACTAAAATTCTGGGGCTGGAGGCTAACTATGTAATTACGTGTGTGCATGTCTATATGGAATTACGCGACATTTTAGATTTAGGAGTATGAAATGGTTGCCTTTCTTGGAATGGATTCCATCTACATTGTGCTAAATACATATTGACTTTGGTTTTAGAAGGCTTCTAGTGCTAGCACAGTTAGTACAGTGTAAGTACAGTAATTTGTCGTTAAGATATTTGTCTAGTAAAAAGATTTGATGAGTAAAGTTAGGCATGGACTCGTTTATAGGATTTCTTTTGGGGCATTTGTAGAAAGATTTTGTATGTGAGTCTGTCATTGCGTTGTACTTGCAGTGCATTACATTTTCTTTTTGCTTTCATCGAACAGATTACTGAAAGAAGACCAGAAAAAATTTTGGCCACATTTCATTTTTCTGCTCCCTAGAGTTCAGTCTATACCACTTAAAATTGACCTCGTTGCTTGTAAAGGAAAAATAGAAATTTATCTATTTTAAACATTAAACATTAAACATAATTTATGGATTTCTTAAGATACTTGGTTATGAGACATTTAATGTGCTGTAGCTTTTTACCTGTCTTATATCAGGAAATGTTGGGTAAACACTTGATATATGACACAGTGGTCATGTGACACCTGGAAATACTTATTTTGCATGATAGGATATTTTTAGAATGTAAAATATGAGAAAAATTGTACACTGCCATTTCTAACTTTTCTTTTTCAGTAATATTATACTGGGATGAATATGAGTTCTGCTCAATGATGTGGATTTGTTCTTTGTAAAAGCAGAATGTTTTGGGGATTAAGAGCCTTGTAAATATTAACACAATTCTAAAACCTAGATACAGTTTGGTGTTCAATTTCTGAGCTTGTAAGGTTTTCCTGAAGTAGGCCTGTCTGACCAAGTGCTTTTGACACTTGTAAGCCTTCAGAAGGTTAGCTGGTTAAAGTCTCCTGTCTCAGGGCAGTTGGTGAGCAGTACTAGGCAGCATGTGTGTAAATCACCGGAGTAGAAGCATTTCTGCTGAGGAAGGAAATTAGGTAAAAACATGAAAACCCAGTGCTGAAAAGTTTGTGGGGTATTGGGCAACGTTCATAGCAGAACCTTAGCTTAGAAGAAGTGTAACATGTGTAGTGCTTAGAATAGTTTGTACACAGTGTTTATCATCATTGGTATATAAAATGACATCTTTTTGAAAGCAATTATATCGTGCTACCCAACACTGAAGACTCAGCAAATATTTGTAACAGCCAACACAGTATATATTTGCTTTACCTCTGTGCCAGGCACTTTCCTGAGAGTTTTATGTGATTTAATTTACTGAATCCTGCCAACAACCTAGTGACTAAACAGAGTCATGGAGAGGTTAAGTGCCTTGCTGGTTGAGAACCCAGAGTTTAGCTCAAGAGTGAGCCCATGTAATCACCGGGTCCTGCTGCTGCTGCAGTAATGGTGAATTTATGACAGGTGTGCCCCAGCCGCTGTTAGTATCATTGACGGCTTTAAAAAGGTCCCTCATCACTGACCTATAGTAATAGCCGCAAATCAGTAAAAGGTCATCATACTCCAGAGACTGCTAGCTGTGAGGGCCAGATTAGCTACACCCTTTCGTATTACTACTATCCCCAGTTGTGTTTAATTTGAAGGCTACTGATAAATCCTCCTTGAGTCCATTTTTGACTTTGGAAGAAGATTCTCTTGATACATACATACATCATGTGTTTAGTGATGATGCTAGAGTATGTTATCTTAAGGAATACTAAAGATATTAAAGTCTTTTTATTTTTAAATTTACCAGGTAAGTAGAGTTCCACTTGGCACAGAGAGCACTAATGCATATGGTTTGTACACTAAATCAGTAAAGCTGATCTTTATTCTAATTTTCAATACCATATCATCCTAGGGTGGATTTACACTTAAGTTTGTTATAAATACCACCTGAATTGCTTCCTAAAAGTAACTAAATGAAAAGATGTAGTTGTGGCTTAGATTTTGTCACTCACATTCATCAAGGAACTGTGTATTGCTGCTTCACAGCAATATAGTTGATATGTCAAGGAAATTAATTAGAACATAAGTCAGGAGCTTTAAAAGTTGCATAAATAGCTGATATGATCTTTGCTGACAATTTAGTGAAATGTGTTAGGGGAAAACATGAAAACAACACACACTAATAAGGTACAGACTGTCTCCAAGACAAAAGTTACTATTTTGTTACACCTTTTTTTTTTTTTGATATATAGTGCTGTTTAAGTTCCTTTGAAGGTATTAAATATGTAGAGCTTAAAGAGAAAAAAACTTTAAATGCCTGAGCAACAGTGCTGTTCTTTTTAAAAGTGGACTTCTTTGAAATTGCTCAAACTTGATTTGAAGTTAAACATAGATTGACTCATGTTGTCTAGATTAAAAATGAATGCCTTAATACTTTATTTTCTGTGTCCTATATTAATGTTCTAACATTTGAATTTAGGGAACATCCTATAGTATTTATAGGTGAGATACTACTTCTCGGCCTTTTGGCTAAGAACAAGAGTAGTATTTATAGGTGAGACTATTATAAAACCTTTTGGGTTCTGCTAGAGATTAAATTCTCTTGGCCAAAAGACAAGACAGTCCCATATTCCTATAGTAATGGCTTGTGTATCTCCAGAATTCTCTCTAAAACACACAAGTTAGAAGTCATTCATGGTGGCTTGAATGAAAGAAGTGTGTTGTCCCTTACA
Source organism: Fukomys damarensis (assembly GCF_012274545.1). Taxonomy (NCBI): domain Eukaryota; kingdom Metazoa; phylum Chordata; class Mammalia; order Rodentia; family Bathyergidae; genus Fukomys; species Fukomys damarensis. The sequence goes on along the minus strand of NW_022900920.1, from coordinate 26,333,647 downwards.
TGAATTTATAGCAGCCCTTCCCATCTTATCCAGAGTTTTGTTTTCCACAGTTTCAGTTACCAGTGGTCAATTGCAGTCCAAAAATATGAAATGGAAAGTTTCAGAAGTAATTCATTAAGTTTTAAATAACTTTAGTTGCAGTATATTGTTATACTTATTATTATTTGTTGTTACTCTTACTTTGCCAAATTTATAAATTAGCTTTATCAGAGATATGTATGTATAGAAAAAGCATGAATATATGTAGAGTTTGGTACTGTCAATGATTTCAGTTATTCACTGGGGGTCTTGGAATGTATCCTCTTGAATAAGGAGGAACTACTATAATTCTTTTGGCAGTAGCTAATTATGGGCACTATGCTTATGTATGTGTATGACCATACCATTTAGGAGATTCATTTCCTTTCAGGTACAGTTAAGAATTACTCAGGGCTGGGGATTTAGCTCAGTGGTTCCGCCACCTGCCCCGCAAGCGCAAGGTCTACTTTATTTCATGTATGTTTTAATAACGTCCTTTATAGCTATATAGGTCTCAAAATAAAATTCAAAATTAAATTAATTGCAAAATTGAAAATATTTGCATGTTACAGAAGTACTGTTTAAACTACCCGAAAACCTTAAATGGTAGCATAGCTAGTGAGTCTCTTGTTTCCTTAAACTATTTTTGGTTGAATATCTTTCAAAAGCTGCATTAACAATCTCAGGCTCTTCAGACATGATTTCCTAAACGAAGAATATCCTAGTAATCTTAACTCTTTAAAGCTGCATTCATTCTTTATCTGGCGTGATTCAAATAGTACTGTGATCACAAGAAGGTATAACGTGGGTGAACTCTTTCTTTGATTTGAAAAGATTATAGTTCTAAGTTTGTTTCTTCAGAAAACAGTGTAGATTAATTTTAACTATGCTAAAAGCTGAGCTGTTATGGTACAAAGTGTGTGTATAGGCTTCAGCATATGGTTTTAACTTTATAATGAGATTACATCAAAATTGAACCTTTGATGTCAAACTGATATGCATTGCCATCTTACATGTTCATGGCAGTTTTTGATGTTGGCTTTAATTGAAGCTTCCTTGGCAATGCTAAGCCTTGCTGATATAAGATGAACTTTGAAACCTCTTTGTTTCAAATTCCCTGAAACTGGGCTTGAAAATATGGGTGTGTAGGCATATATTATCTAGCATTTAAGAATTCTGCTTCCTCAAACATAGCTAGAATTTGAACCTTGGGTTATGAAGCTCATGTTTTCTATAGTAGGAATACCTGTTTTTTCCCATAACCAACCATGAGGTAAAAATAACTCCAATAAATTTAAGGGAAATAAGACAGTGTCCTTAAAACCAATGTCTCCAGAAGTCTTCTGTATTCATAGAATAATAAAATTAATTCTAATGCTCACATTATACATTAAGGCAAATAAGCATTATGGTGAGCATTGGATTAAGCAAGATTAGAACCTGACTCCAAGGAACATAAATGAAAAATTTTTGTTATTTTAACTCTCATCCCCTTTAAATTAATCTTGTAATTTTTTCCCCTCCTGTCTGACCAAGAAAGTACAGTTTCCTTGGATGGAAGGAGAAAGGATAGTGTAGATGTGAGTCAGCCTGTTTAATTCAGTTACTGTGGCTGTTGGTTGCCTGTGATCCCAGCACCCTGTGAGGCTGAGTCAGTAAGATTGCTGTGAGTTTGAAACTAGACTGAACTACAAAGCAAAGACCCTGTCTCAAAAAAGCAAAGCAAAATAATCAGTTGAAGACTTGTGTTTTCCTGTATATTAGACACTTGGTTTGTGCTTTCATTTTGTCACCATCAGCAGTATATCTGTGATGTTTTGCACAATGGCTCAGCTCATCCTGTGCAAGGACAGCATTTCCTCCTATATAGTTTTTCTCATCCTGTCATCCTCTCAGCTGGCATGACTAAACACCATAGCAAAAAAAGGTAGATTTGCCCAGTTTCCTCATGGAGAAGATAATTAGGCTAACTTGATAAGTCTAACGAAGTGTATTTGTTTTTGTTTTGGAGGGTTTTTTGTGTTGTTGTTTTTGTTTGTTTGTTGAGGCAAGGTCTCACTATGTAGGTGAGACTGCCCTGGAACTTACTATTATAGTCCAGGCTGGTCTCGAACTCACAGTGATCCTCCTGCCTCAGCCTCCTGAGTGCTGAGATTCCAGGCATTTGCACCACCGTGCCTGGCTTAAAGAAATACATTTGGTTGGTGGACTGAAGATGTAGTTCAGTAGTAGAGTGCTTGCCTAGCATGTGTGATTCTCAGGGTTCCATCCCTGGTTATAAAAGAAGTATATCTGGTGCTCAAGGCCTCCCTAGGAGCTTTCGATTTTTTGAGACAGCCTTGCTAATGTAATGAAGGCTGACCCCAAACTTGACATGTAGGGCAAAGTGGCCTTGAACTCTTGCCTCAGCTTTTCCAGTGCTAGGATTACAGACATATGCCACCATGCCTAGCCTCCCTAGGGACTTTTAAGAACACTCTAGTTTTTATCCTTCAGATTTTAGAGCCAGCCAACTATTAGCTGCACTATGTGAAGACTTTTCTTTTGCCTTATGAGTATGTGAGAAAAAGATTCTGTAAGGTCAGCCTGTTAGTATATAAGGAAGTGGTTGAGGAAGGGCAATGGTGAGAACTCAGGTAACATGAATGGACCCGAGTTCTTTGGATCAGTAGAATGAATGCTTCACTGGTACTTAGATGATTAGCACAGGAGGTGGAAATGGAAAAGAGATCAGCAAAGTGAAATGGTGGAAAGACAAAGATGCTCACTCGCAGCTTTTAAATTCTGTGTGTTTCTTTTAACCTTGACTTTCTCTTGCCAGTTTTTTTTTTTTTTTAATAGTACTGGGGATTGAACCCAGGGCTTTGCATTGAGTTACATCCTCACCCCTTATTTTTTATTGAGATGGGAATCTTGCTTAGTCCTTAAATTGCCCAGATGAGCTCAACTTTGCCATCCTCCTCCCTCAGCCTACAAGAGTGCTGGGCTTGCAGGCATGTGCTGTCATTCCAAGTTCTTTTATGACTTTTATTGTCTGGGCAGTGTTCTGTCTCTCTTAGGGAAAGGTACAAGTTATAAAGTGAGTCCTGTCTGGTGAAAAGTTGACTTTCAACTGGATATTACAGTGGAAGGAATTTTCTCCCATCACTATAAAGATCTGCTTTTTTTAGATTCCTAAGAAAGATCTCTGAAACAGAAGCATGAAAAACCTTTTATGCATTACCTTATAGTTGGGAAGCATTCAGTATTAGAGTAAAATACATGTCATTACTGAGTCAGAGTTCAAATACCTTTAAATACTTTTTAAAAATTAGATCCATTACTGATTTTTTATTAAAATGCTTGATCTATTTAAATAGGTATCAAAAATTATCTTCAGCCAGGATGTTGAACATAATGCATCCTTCATTTGCCTTAGTAAATGTTGATATTAATAAAGTCATAGTTCTTTGCTCCCATTAGACACCCTAATGCAAAACGTGTGATAGACAAGGACCTGGTCCTAGCCACTGATCAGCTGTCACAGCTATTGCAGAGTGGAATAGGGAAGGAACATTTTTATGCATGAATAAGAAAAGTGTATTTGTGTGACATAGTAAAGGCTCGAGATGCTGATCACTTGGTAATAACATTTGAGTTAGATGATTTTGTATTGTACCTGATGTCTTAGACGATCTAAACTTGCCTTTGCTTTAATATAAGTATCGGGTTTGACCCATCACCTTTTGATGAATGCATTTCTGGAGGGATTCTGACTCAGTTAAGTGCTTTGAAGAAGGAATCCCTGTTTTGTGTCATATCTGAATGTCTCAGCTCACGCTTTTTGGAGTTTATTTAGTTTGCACTCCAAGGGAACAGTGCCATCTACTGAATGGCCAGCATCAATTTGAGCAGCCCCTGAGTTTTCCCTACAGAACTCTACAGCGAAACCAGCCTCACTTGCAGGATTTGACAGGATCTTAGTACCAAGTGGAATTGTTGCCTGCTTAATTTTAATTATGTTTCCCAACAGGAGGTCTAAACACATGGTGAAGAGCTAACTCCACACTTGTTGGAATGCATGGGAAAGGAGAAACCTTAAGAAGTTTTTGGGACTTATTTTAAAAAACAATGTAGCAATGGTGAAATCATTATGTAAGTGTTTAATGAGGTGTTTTTTCATTAGGAGGTCTGGTTATTGATGGCTGCTGCAGACAATAATGAAGTACTTGAATACTTCGACTTTTTTTCCCCTCCTGCCCTTTTTTCTTTGTCTCAGTTTCTAAAGTGATGATTCCTAATTGAGTGAATTGTTTGGCAGTGTATTTTGTTGTTTTGGTGGATGCTGGTAGTCCTGTTTTTGTTGTTGTTTTTTGTTTTCCAGAAACTGTCTGATGTAGTAGCCTTGGATAGAATTGGAAGTAGCAAAACCAGTTGGAGGTCCATGGAGGATGAAGGTAGATTAGAACTGTCAGGTGGATAAGAAGGATCTTTGACAATATGAAATGAAAGGAAGCTCAGAAATTTTTCCTGTAGTACCTTGATTGTTGTGTATTTATTATGTATAATTACTTAGTAACCATTTTTCTCCACCCTTAAAACCTGCCTGGATCATGTTAAGCACTTTACATACATTACCTGAAGTTTAGTGAAGAAATATGCTAACCAGTAGCATATACTGTAGTTAATAAATAGCAGAGACAAGATTTGCTTTCAGCGCTAATATCCGTAAACACTGTGTTGTACTGCTGGTCTATTTAAGCTTATTCTTGTTGGTGACTGCATAAAAGATTTGAATCCAGATTAGAGTATTTCTGCCTTCACTGGAAAATACCTTTTTTTTTTTGGTTGGGGATTGAACTCAGGGCCTTGCACTTACAAGGCAGGCACAGAACCACTGTGGCTAAATCCCTGGATACCTTTTTTAAATTTTTTTTCGATGCATGGTTAAATGGATAAATAGGATTGAGATTTCACTAGAATCAGTAAGAGTGTAGAATGAGGTAGACTCAAATGCTATTTTTTCCTACAATGTAAATTTGTTGACATCCCTTTTGCTATTTTATTAATTTAAAACCACAAGAAGTTTTTTGAACCATGAAGTGAATTGTTCCACCCACCCACCGGCATTGTACTTAAAACATACTATTTCTAAGGAGGAGAGGTTGAGTTACTTGCAGAGAGTTTTCTGCTAGGTTTATTTTTTGTGGGAATGACAAGTTAGGGATTTGTTAGTTGTCTTTCTATGTTTTGCTCACTCCTAAATATTTTTAGGTGGTAGTATTGCAACATGGCAGTAATATTCCATATCTACAACACGGTGGGAGTCAATCATATGGCAGTCTGAGGTCCTGTGGGAACTCATTCTTGTGCATATTAGGTACATGCACCAAATGAGTACCATGCTTCATATGTGCATATACGTCCCAGTACTTTATTGAATTCATGTGTCCTTTCAATGAAGAGATATTTAATACCTGATAACTATCAAGTGGTGTTCTTGTTTGTTTGTTTGACATATTCTGACCTTAATATGGATAAAAGATATCCTTATTACTTTAGAAGATTGGAAATCCTTGTTTTGGTATAGCTAAAAACTGAAGCAGTTAAGTGCTTTGTGTTGAGTATCCTAAACCTTTTTAGGGCTTCTGCCTCCTCCTCTTCATATGTAAGGAATTATACTTGATCATGTACCTCCCAGAAAACTTTGGGAATCATTGTAATTACCAACACAAGACAAGAATTGTCTCCTTTTTGGAAAAGATGTATTTTTTAAAAAAATCTGTATTTGTGCATTGTGTTAGCTTTCCATTGCTGTGACAAATAGTGCTTTCCCTCTCTGTGAAAATAGCAATTTAAAAAGGAAAGATTTATTTTGGCTCAGTTTTAGGGGCTTCAGTTCATAGTCAGCTGACTTTAATCATTGTTTTAGTGCTGGAATAAAGCAAAAACAAAATGGCAGAAGGGTGTGGCAAAGGACAACTGCTCATCTCAGGGCAGCGAGGAATCAAAGAGAGAAATAGCCAGAGAGCTGGGCTAAGGAATGGCTTTTCTCCCCGTTATTGTTTTATCCAGGCATCCATCCTCGTGGGTGGTGTTGCTCCATAAGTTTCCTATTTCAGATGCTAGTTGTCTCTGGAAAAACTCTCAGACACAACCAGAAGTGTGCTTTATTAATATGCTAGGTGTTTCTCAATCCAGTCAAGCTGACAGTCAAGTTAACAATCAAGATTAACCACTATATCCATTATGTACTTTATTTGCTGAATGCTAGAATATAGTTTTATCAGTGTCTGTTGTAACTTTTAAATCTTATGTGTGGACAATAGATGAATAGAATTGTTGATATTATGAGATAGGACCATTTTTATTTAAAACTGTCATAAAATACTGGTTTTCAAATTTTAGAAGATTGGTTCCCAAGTGAATTTTCTAAACTCAGACTCAGTTATATACACCATTTACTGTTTGAAAAATACTTAATATAACTGTTTAAGACATTCTGAACAAGTAACTCTTTTTTACTTTAGTTTTCTTAAATATAATGTGTATGGAGGGCTAGGATACATCAGTTTAAGATTCGTTTCAGCTTGAAGGTGCTATGACTTCACTTCCACAGAAGGTGAATTTTACTAGCTAGTGATTTTAATTGGAAACTGGCCTAGATGCTTATGACTGAACTGTACTAAGGTCCTGTAAATGGGTGTAATCTAAGGCAAGTACCATAGAAATCCTTGGCTCTCTGTATGTGTGGCAACTGAGAGAAGGACATCATCACACCAGGAACTCATCAGATGCCACAGTTTCAGTTCTCCAGAAGCTAAGGGCCCTTGGCAATGGACAGATCTTTTCCAAAAACAATGAAATGGGACAGGATAGCAAGTTTTCCTAAAGCAAACTGTAGAAATGTATATTTTTCCAGAAATGGTGCTTTCCACTCCACTCTGGCTTGATGTTTAGTAATGTTGTTTCCTCATAAATATTTCTGTGATCTGTTTAGCCCCTTTTTTGAACAATTTTGTGTTTCCTTTCATTTGTTCACTTGTTTGTTCAACAAATATTTATTAAGCACATAAGTGCTCAGAATTCAGCAGTAAGCAAAACAGACAGACCTTTTTTGCCATAATAGAGTTTATATTTTTAGAGTAAATAGAAATAAGTAAAGGATATATGATATTTTTGGTCAATGTTGTAGATTAAATATAGAGCAGGGCAAGAAGATAAAATAAGATTTTTGGTGCATGATCGTAAATTAAAAAAGGGTGGTGAGGCCAGGTCCTCACTAGTAAGGTGTGGCATATGACAAAAGACATGAAGAAGGTGAGGACAGAGGTAAGAAGGTTGCAGGCAGAGGAAGCAACAGGCCAAAGTCCTTGAGGCTCATGCATAACTGGCACAGATGAAAAAGAATGAGGGGGCTGGGGATTTGGCTCAGTGGTTCTGCCGTCTGCCTCGCAAGCGCAAGGACCCGAGTTTGATCTCCAGACCCCTCCCCCACCAAAAAAAAGAATGAGGGGAGGTAATGGGAAGCTTCCGGATGACTTTGATAACTGCTGATGGCTTTTTTGATAAGAGAAATGTGATAAAATCTGACATGTATTTTAAAAGGGGATTTGTTATCTTTTTGTTTTGAGACTAGATCATAGAAAGCAAATATGGATACATGGAGACTGCTTAGGGGGCCAGTGGAGTAAGTTTGGTGAGAGATGATGTATCTGGTAAGGGTGATGATTTGATCGGATTTTGAAGATGGAGCCAGTAGGATTTTCTGACTGGCATGTGGGGTTATATGAGAGAGAAATCAAGTCTGGAGAATGGAAGAGAATAGGAGTTTGGCTTAAGATATATTAGGGTTGAAAAGTCTGTTAGAAACATTTATTTGAAAATTGCTCTGAGTGGAAATCAATGGATAGTTACAGGCTAACTATATAATCTTGAGAATTGGCATTATTTTCCTTCTCCATTTTTAAAAAGAATTCATATTTAATCCCTTTGATGGCTGGAATAAATACTTTGCTCCAGTAAGAGTTTGAGATACTTCTGCACCGTACATCTTTAATTCTTTCACAGGCCTTAATTTGTCCTACAAAGCCTTGGATTTAGCGTGTGTGTGTTTGTGTGTGTGTGTGTTACTGAGGATTGAACCCAGGGTCTCACACATGATTGGCAAATAACCTGCCACTGAACTGCAACCCAGCCTTTTTTTTTTTTTTA
>NW_022900920.1:26272625-26320118 GCF_012274545.1 Fukomys damarensis | reverse complement strand
GGCCGGGAGCTCGCGCGCACGCCGCCGGGTGATCGCAGACAGGCAGGCGCGCAGGCCTAACCCAGCCTTTTAAATTTTTTATTATTTTTATTTTTTGGTACTGGGACCGAACTTGGGACCTTGCACCTGTGAGGCAGGTGCCAGAACCACTGAGCTAAATCCCCAACCCAGCCTTTCTTATTTTTTGAGAAAGGATCTCACTAAGCTGCTCAAGGTGTCCTTAGATTTGTAATCCTCCTGACTCAGCCTCCGGAAGAGCTGGAGTTAGAGGTATGCATCACCATGCCCAGCTCAAGAAGAGAGAAAGAGGTCAGAAACCTACATGCAGCACCTGGTATTCCCCAGTTGTTTTCCTCCAAGTACTAACCAGATCCTGTTCTGTTTTTTAATTTCTAAAAACCCTTGATCCCAAAGGAAATGTTTTCCTCTAGGGATAGAACAATTTGCAAACAAAATATGAGAATAAAAATATTCTTTATTACCCTTTAAAAATGTAATTGTAGGTTGAACGGTTTAGCTATTCCTCAAAATTAACTTGGTAAAAATGGTAACATTAGAGTTGTCTTTATGACCCAGCAATTCTACAACTATCTGTTACACTTAAGAGAGTGGAAGACACATGTTCTAACGAAAGACTTGTACATGAATGTTCAGAGTAGCCTTATAATAGCCAAACAGTTGAAACAGCCCACACGTCTTGCAATTTATGAATGGATAAATGTGTTATATCCATACAGTAGAATATTATTCATTGTTATTGTTTGTAAGTAGATGTACCCCCACAGCCTCACACAGGCATAGGTAGGGCTTTTTGGAGGTAGCTGGATCTAGAGTGGGATCAAGGGTACCTTATCCTGGGTGTGAGTGCTACCTGGGTAGCCTTCATGGAATATAAGGGAAAGAAAGAGGGCTGCCGTGGTTGCTTGCTGCTGCTGCTGCTTCTCTGCCTTTTGCCTGCCATGGACTGTTTCTCCTCTGCAGTGCCCCTCTGCCATGCCACTCTGCTTTGGAGCTAGCCAACTATGAACTGAAACCTCTAGAAACTATGAGTCAAATAAATCTTTCCTCTGCCTTTGGGTGTCTGATATTTTATCTTAGCAATGAGAAAAAGTAACTAAGATAGTCATAAAAAAGATACATTCTAAACATTATACTGAGTGAAAGAAACCAGACAAAAGGCCCCATAATTGTATGGTTCCATCCATTGTATGACGTGTAGTATAGGTGAATCTATAGAGACAGAAAGATTAGTGGTAGCCAAGAGCTACAGAGAGAGATAGAAACTGACAGCTTATTGGGTAGTGGGTTTCCTTTCAGGGCAATGAAACTCTTTTGGAATTAGAGTGGTGAGGGTTGCACAATGTGAATATACTAAAAGCTACTCAATGTACAATTTGAAGACTAAATTTTATGAGTGGATTATATCTTGATTTTTAAAAGGATTACAGGAAAAATGTTTGTGTGTGTGCATTCCTATGTAGACAAAAATAACAAAAACAATCTATGTGTACCTGCTATCTAAAGCAGAAGTGCTTTCCCAAGAGAATGTTGAATGAAGCAAGAATTACCACACCCGACCTGGTTTAGCTTGGTTTGCTTATGAGGCTGAGTTAAATAGTTAGCTTGTCCAAGTAGAAATCAGGAGGTAGTTTGTGATCCTGGCATTGGATAACTCAAGGATGAGTCTAATTTCTTTAATACCCATTTTCATGGAGATGATCTAGATAAGCAAAAGAAGGCTTTATGATTATCATGTCTGTGTGTTTCAGAGAGCCGGAAACAGCTAATAAGTTTATGGGGTGTTAAGTCAATAAAGGCAGCTTGCCTTTTTCGTACCTATAATTTTAAAATATGGAACACTCAATTTGCAATATTTTTTTAGCAAACTCAAAATGATGCTTACCGTGTTTAAAAACATTACCATCAAAGATTTGCCTGTTTAGAAAGCACATGAAAGGATTATCTTTAATTTATTTTTCATGTACCACTTTTCTTTCATCTTAATTTTTACTGAGATATAATCTTATACAATATAGTTTACCCCAAATTTATTTTGAAAAAAATTATTTTTTTCTTTTGTAGAATAAAAAGTTCTAAAAGTAGTGCATATTATTTGATGGCTGTTATATGCATGGCTTAATATGTTTTCAGCATTTGAAGGGCACATGTGAGCCAGATGAGAACTGAGATAGGGAAGATAGACATTTATGTAACTGAGTCCAACACCATCCTGAGATCTATGCTGTAGCAGCATTTTAAAGGAAATGCAGATGGGTACAGAAAAGAGGTATTTATGCTATTGGGGAGAAGCAGTTCAGTGAGGGGCTGGCATTTGATTTATGCCTGAGAAGGTCCAGTAGGGTTTCAACTGTCTGGGAGAAAGGTGAATTGCAGGCCAACATAACAGTAACACCTGTGGGGATGGGTGTATGATGGGAGAGGAAGTAGAAATAGGAGTTGAGAGCATCAGATTTTACCAGCCTTAGGTGCTATTTTAAGAAATTTAGATTTTATTCTGTGGCACCTGTTTTAATTGATCAGAGGCATAATCAAGTGTGTGAAAGCTTTAGTGATGAGGATGTGATGATGGAGAGAGTGAATGTTGGCAAGGAATCAAGTTAAGAGGCATTTAATAGTAAGCAAATAAACTAGGCAATGGCTTTGAGATTAGTAACTAGTGTCAGGCTGGGTGTGGTGGTGCACACCCGTGATCCCAGCACTTGGGGTGCTAAGGTTGGGGATCACCATGCATTCAAGGCCAGCCTGAGCTACATAGTGAGACCCTGTCTCAAAGGGGGGAAAAAAAGGCTGGGCCACTTCCTGAGGTAGTTCTGGAAGTATTCTTTAAAGAAAGTCTTTAGTTGAGCTGTTGTTTGTGACAGCTTTGATGTCTTGAATTGATTCAACATATTTATCTTTCCTGGTCATTTTGACCATGCCCCGAGTCACACAGTGCCAGAGCCAGTGAATAAAGTAGATGAGAACACAGTGAAATGTTTTTATGAGTCTCCTTTCTGTTGGATGGCACAACATTCACCATAATTTTTGGTCACACCTCATAGTCACAAAAGAGGACTTCTAGAACTGCTGTGTGGCCTGAATAATGGAGTGTCTTTAAAGCAAGGGAGCTTATTTTGAGAGGGATTAAAATTCCTATAATAATTTTAAAAATATAAGCATTCACTGTATTTTGGTCACATACATATACGGTATGTGTTAACACACGAGTCACTCAGTATGTATTTACTAACTGCAGCTTATTTACATCCCCTTTTGTGAGAAAGGAATGAGACAAGTGGAAAAGGAATGTAGAAAATACTAAGGAAACGGACCTCACTCACTACATCTCCAGCCCTAGTTAAGGTTTTGATTCAGGGCTATTATCTGAAAAGCTCAGAAAATGATGAAGAATTACTCATACTCTGCATTGTTTAAATTGTAAAAAGTGAATTTTATTGATTTTATTTCAGTGTATTTATTACTAATCAGTAACATTTTTGTTTCTACATTTGTTTGATTTTTGTTGTTGTTTTGTTTTGTTTTGTTTTTTGAGACAGGGTCTCACTGTACAGTTGAGACTGACCTGGAACTCACTATGTAGCCCAGGCTGGTCTCGAACTCACAGTGATCCTCCTGCCTCAGCCTCCTGAGTGCTGGGATTACAGGCTTGCGCCACCACGCCTAGCTACATTTGTTTGAATTATGTAAGAGAACAATCTCAATAATCAGACTTTTCATCTTTTCATGAATTTTCTAGCTATTTTATTTCATTTCTTTAAGCTTTACCAAAAAGGTTATTGCAATTTAGAATTTAAATGGTTTACATCTACTTTGGGAGGTCAGTTTACAGAGTAACGGATTGCTCTGTTAATTATAATGTGTAGTAACTGAAATAAAAACTTCTGAATGTTGACTCATGTAATGGAAATACGGTGTATTGTCTTTATTCAGTCGTTAACATAAACTTGTGTTTTTAGATAGAATGGGAACTTTTTATGACATTAGCTGTGTAATGTGTGCTGAATCTGTTTAGGAGGCAGGAGTTTTCTATTGCATGTATTTGATTTGCTATGCATTTTGAGAAATTTATTTGGAAATTGAAATATTGAAGTATGGGGAAGCGTGGAGAGTTTTGAATAGATGATTAAATTAGGTATGAGCTTTTCAAAGCTTTACAGTCACCATCGTGTAGGTCTCATCTCTGTTGATGTTCTTGGAAATCATTCACATTTGAAAATCCAGTTCTTTGCCCATACAATCTAGTTATACTTCATATGACACTTTGAAAATATTTTTTGTAACTACAAAGAAGCAAACCATATGACAGACTTTTCTTACCTGATTTCAAGTTGTTTATAATTTAATTGAACAATAATTTTAACATGTCCAAAGGCATATTGTCCAAATATGTGGAGTATCACCACACTTCAGAGATTAAAGATTCTTAGAGTTGTCAACCTTTTTAAAATTGTCGGAACCCATACATTAGTGGCTCTTCCTAAGAAATACACAAATTGGCATATACCCTACTAATGAGCAGTCAGGAAATGGTGTTTACTGATATGGACTGCCATTCCTCCACTAATTTCTACAGCTCCCAACAGCTGTATTAGTTAAATACTTGTGTATATATCATAGTTGACTGAATTTTTTTTTTTTTTTGGTACCAGAGATCAAACTCAGGACCTTACAATTGCGAGGCAGGCAATGGCACCACTGAGCAAATCCCTGGCCCTATGAATTTTTTATATACAGGTGTCTTAACCATTATAGTAAATGAGGCAACTAGATTTTGTTGGCAGCCTGCAAAAGATTAGTGAGATGAGTTTTAGTGGCAAAGATCTAGAGCCCTGGTGGTGAACCTATAGCTGATGTGCTGTCTCAGGCTGTTTGTATCATTGAACCTAAAAGGTTCACCATCACTAACCAGGCTAACCTGTGAAGCAGGTAGTATTAGGTAGAATAGACTTTTTCGTCTGATGCCAAAATTACAGAGCTCCATTATCCATAAGACAGCCACTCGCTACATGTGACTGTTGACTACTTGAAATGTGGCTAGTCCTGATATGTGCTGTAATTGTAAAATATACAATTGAAATTGTAAAATATTTGAAAACTTAGTACGATAACAAAAAATGTAAATTCAATTCTTAAATCATGATTAAATTTTGAAATGACAACTTTGTGCTGTTTCATCAACTGAAATATTAAAATTAACCTGTCTCTTTTTACTTTATAACGTGGCTACTAGAAAATTTTAAAGCATATATATATGGCTTGCATTTATGACTCACATTATACTTTTAACAGTGCTATCAGAAGAAAAAAGAGATTATGTTGTTTTCTTAGTTTGCAGAGGTTCAGGGGAATGCTCCCTCAGGATTCTTAAACTACAACTATTCCAGCTGACTTGGTTGGGGCAGTGTGTATTACAGTTCTGTTTTCAGAATTATTGCCTACAAGCAGCCACTGTCTCCCCTCTTTCTAACTCCTCCAGTTGATATATTTTTTTAAAAAAATTCACTTCACTGTCTAATGTTTGCTAACTTTTTTTTTTGTACGGGGGATCAAACTCAGGACCTTGTGCTTGCCAGGCACGTGGCAGAATTACTGAGCTAAATCCCTGGGCCTGTTTGCTAACTCTTGACCACCTGCTTCAAGACAGGTGATAAAAAATAAATTTATATCTACTATTCATTGGGCACATGCATGTACCAGATATTGGGCCAGGTAGTTTATATAAAATCTTGAATCCTCACATCAGTTCTGCAAGATTTATAAGACAAAGGAACAGATTCAAATACCTTTGTCTTTGCCCTGAGCCAACTAGTAAGTGACAAAATCAGGATTTCAGCTATCTGTCTGGTTCTATTTATTTATTTATTTATTTATTCATTTATTCATTTATTCATTCATTCATTTATTTATACATACATACATACATACATACATACATACATACCGGGGATCGAACTTGGGTCCTTGTGCTTGTGAGGCAGGCAGCGGAACCACTGAGCCAAATCCCCAGCCCTCTGTCCGGTTCTAGAACTGCTATTCTTTCAGCTGTAGTCTCATTGTTTTGCACATCCTGTGTTTGTGTGCCCTTTAGTATGAAGCAGAGTGCTGTATATAGAGGGAGGGGTCGCTTGCCACATGGTGTTGACTGAGAGTTACTTGGGATCCTTGAGTTGATTTCCTTTGTTTTGGTAAATGATTTTAGTATCCCTGGCTCCAAGCCACCCCCACCTCCAATTTGGTACTTCGGGAGTGGCCCAGGCATTCATGGAAATAATTCAGTTTTTTAAAAAATTTAACCAACAGCCAGCCATGGCGGCGCACACCTGTAATCTTAGTACTTGGAAAGCTGAGGCAGGAGGATCACCATGAGTTGAAGGGCAGTCTGGGCTACATAGTGAATTCAAGGTTACCCTGAACTATATAGTGAGTCTTTGTCTGGGAACAAAACAAAACAAAATGCTTTTAATTGACTAAACTGTATATGTTTATCGTGTACAACCTGAGGTTTTGAAATAGGTATGTATTGTGGAGTAGCTGCATTGTGCTAACTAGTGTGTGTGTTAACCTCACATGTGAATTTTTTTATGGAGAACCACTTATAATTTGCGTTCTTAGCAATCTTTAAGAGAGACAAGTTTAATGACAGTCTTTGAGCAGTATAGATTGCCTGAAGCCTGTGAAAGCGTCTTTCTCACTGTGAAAATCAGTGCACAAAGATGTTTCACATGCCTTCAGAAAGAGATACAAGGAGACTGTCCTCTGAATACCAGGAATATCCTATAAGGAAGACCAACCGTATAAAGAAGGGGCTTTTTATAGACAAAGAGGGTTGAAGTAAAATAATGGGATAGAGTAAGCATATTAAGCTGAGTAAGTTTTGTATAATCCTAGGTCATCTCTTAAAGACCATGTCCTTGATATTGTTGCATTAGTAATGAGAGCAAAGGGGCACTGTGTGTGTGTTGGCATGCTAGTTGCTAAATTAAAATAGATGTGATCACAATTTGCAACTGCTCTGGAAGGCTAGATGCTGCATTCACTCACACAGTGCTGCCTTCCCTCGGGCTCAAGTAAATGGTAGTGACTTTGGAAAGATAGAAAAGGAAGAACAGAGGTTCAAAGGGTGAAAGACTAGTGAAGAAGGCAGCAAAAGACGGGCAAGTTCAAAGTGGGAAGCACTTTTAAACATGTATGTTATAATGGTGATACTAAGAGCTGTGTAAAATACTGTTATTTCAGGAAAGAAATGATTCACTAGAAAGAAAAGAAAAAATTTAGGTGCTTTGGATTCAGTTTTTATAACTATCATAACCCTAAGCCTGTAACCATAGGCAATTATAGAATCTGAGATAATCACTGTCTTTCTTCTCTGGATTTCTTTCATGATTAAGAGCATGAAAAGTTTGAGAATACTTTGTTCATGCTCATATGCTGTGTATACTGTTATTAATACTGTATACTGTTAATTACTCCTTATCTAAAGTATTGCCTACTTAAAACTTCACTGGGAGGAAAAAATTGTATGCAAAAACACCCATTTTATGATTAAGAGAAGTGAGAGTTAAATGGCCAACATAAACAGGGCCAATTTGGCTTTCATCCCTGTTTTTATAAAAGACAGTGGCAGCTTTGTGGGTGAGGGGAATGTGAACCTAATTACTTACTTAATCACTCATCCCTTTAACCCCTTTAAAACTGGTCAATTATATAATGTGTGTACCCATGATGTTTCTCTGAATGAAAAGCTCTGTTGGATAGCTATTGTTTTAATTTTTATATATTCATAGTAATAATTTGTTTTGGATTTCTTTGAGGCTCATGGTCTTCAACTTCAAACTTCCAAGTTAGGAAGGGGTTGCTATAACTACCAGATGGCAAACTTTTCTAATCCTGTGCTGGATGCCAACAGACTAGTAACAGAATAGATGCATGCAGAATTAAAGCACAACAGTAGCAATATTATTTAAACTGCTCACCTATCAAATTTAACATAAAAAAGATTAATTGAATACATTCATGTTACTATCAGGACAATCTCAGGCTACATCTTTAATTTGTGTTTCATGTAAAATTCTGGATATGGGAATATTTTGCCAAGCACTGGTTTGAAATTTTGTTTGGGATCCAGCTGGCAGATGGGGCATATCTGGGGAACAGAATTCATAGGAGGACAGTATTACTGGTGTACAACTACTTAAAAATCAATTAATTTAATAATTTCCAAATGCTACATTAAAATGTAGATAGTACAAACCATTATCTACTTCATGCTCATATATTGTGTTCTTATTGTTGGGAAAGTAACAGCAGGGACAATAAATTCATCATAGTTTACTCAGTTGTTTTTTCATTTCTACTTTGAGTTCCTGTGATCATAATGTTCATCTTATATTAATGTCTATGAACAAGAAAGATACTGAAGTACATATGAGTTAAATTAATAAGCCAGGCATGGTAGACACCTGTAATCTGAGCGCTCTGGGAGGCTGAGGCAGGAGGGTTGCAAATTTGTGAACAGTGACTTAGTGAGACCCTGTCTCAAAATTTATAAAATGAAAAGGTCTGGGAATATAGCTCAGGACCTAGGCCCTAGGGTCAGTCCCTAGTACCACAAGAAAAAAGTCTTAATAAGAAATACAGACAGCTAGTTTTCTGTGTAAAGAAAGTTATAAATTCATACTGTTTAAGGAAAGTAGATTGACTTAGAGACCACTTGGTACAAATGAAAAGGATCAAAGATGAGATTAGACATGCAGAACTAATATGAATCTGATCAGCCATGTGTCAGTATAATAATACATTGTCATTTTCACGTGAAGAAACCTCATGCTCTGGAATAGCATTTTGTGCAATATGATCTGTGAATCATTAGTTCTAAGAGATTTCCCAGGGAAAATGGTTCCAAATCTGTTTGGAGAACTACATTCTGTATAATCTTTCTCTTAAAGCTTCACAATGCACCTTACAATAGCAAAGGCCGAGAGGCAATGCCATTAGCTACACTTTACCTCTTTTTCTTAAAATTCAGTCTATCTCCATTTATTTTTGTTTTGTTTTGGTACCAGGGATCGAACTCTGGTCCTTGCACTTGTGAGGCAGGCAGCAGAACCACACTGAGCTAAATCCCCGGCCCTATTTCCATTTAAATGTCACTAGATCACAGAAATCATTCTTAAGTAAAATCAGTCTCTCTAGTGAAACTGTTTTGTAGAACACACATAAAAAGTGCCCTTGAATCATGAGTGAGTAGACCTCAGAGTCACAATTAAAATTAAATTTGGTAGTTACAAATACATTTAAGTATTTGGGAAATATAATACTTAAAAGTTGTTTTAAAATCAGTATTTATAAGGCCATTTTGCATAGAAATGTTAATCTCTGTGGGGGGTATCTTGGATTAATATTGAGTTTATATTATTTAGAGAACTTTGAAATTTTTATTTTACAAAAAAATTATTTACTTTTGTATTTATTTAGCCAAGCTGTTTTATGATTTGAATTATATATAGTTTTCAAGAATAAAATAAACTTCAGTTATTTTAAATTCAGCTATTAGGGATGTTTTGATGGCAATTAAATCTGTAATTGTTTTCTTTTGAATTGAAAGAAAAACCAAAGATCTCAGTAATCCAGGATACCACTTTGTAATCAATTATTTTAAATGAGGTTTTGAAATTCAACCTACACAATATTTGAAGGATGCACAAGTTACTTATGGCCTACTATGTAGAGTTTCTAACCAGACTGTGTGTCAAGGATTTTAAGCATTTCTTTGCTTTCTATGAATTCTTTAAAAAGTGATATCTAAGAGGATTTTTTAAATGTCATGGCTAAATGTGGATCTTGAATCATCTCCTCGTTGGAAAACGGGGAATATATATCTTTTTTGTGAGTAATATAAAATACTAAAAGTAGACAAGTTTCTAAGTATAAGCCAGTACATAGATCAACAACAAAAAGCTTAACTAGCTATGTTTAAGGTTTGGGGACATGTCTAAAAATGTAGCATTTTACCAGAAAATAAATAGTTCTCTTGACATTTACCACAAAACCAAATCATGAGACAATATTTTATTTTCAGTTGAATATGAAAAACATATACATTAGCTTTGGCTTACCGTTGCCGAATCACTGAAAGTGGCATGTTTAATACTAGGTAGTATTTATAACTAGACCATCAAACACCACGTGGAATTTTGAGTGAGGGATTCTTTCATGCTGAAATACGAATGTTTTCCCCTCAGTGTTAATGTTAAACTGTCCTTAAGGTAGTTGTCTTGCCGGTATATTTCTTTTCTTCAGAACATCCTTCCACTCAGCACCCCCTTGCTGCTGTATTTGTTTGTTTTGTGGTAATGGGGACAAAACCCAAGGCCTTCACACTGAGCTACATCCCCAGTCCTATTTTATTTTTTATTTTGAGACAGGGTCTCACTAAGTAGCCCAGGATAGGCTTGTGCTTGCGGTTCTTCCTCAGCCTCCCAGAGTGTTGGGAATGCAGGCAGTGCCACCAGACCCAGCTTACTGCTGTGTCTTCATGGATATTTCTACTTCCATCCCAGACCTACCCATCAGCATTCCATATTTAAAAGAATCAACAGTAGTAAGGAGTAGATTCACTAGAACAATGTTTATTCTGAAGGATATTGCATGGTGAGGAGGCCTACAGATTAATTCACGATTAAAATTAACTCCACCCGGAAGGAATTGCCCAACATCTGGGACTGACAGCTTGAAACTAGACTAGCTGACAAAACCAAAGCTGCCCTTGCAAAGCTGTCTGCTGTCCTCTGACACTCTCTCCTTTAGGCTACCAGTGATAGCATGAATCCTTTTAGACTAGAATAGGCATTAGAAACACTTGAAATGCTTGTTAAAGTTAGACCCCTATAGATACTGTCTGATTCTTTCAGTCTGGAGTAAGTCCTAGTAACTTGCATCCTGACAAGTTTCCCTATGATATTGCTGGTTAGAGGTGAGATGTGCTGCCCCCTTTTATTTTCAAGACATTATGAAGCCTTTTTGAATCTTATCTCTTCCTTTTTTCTCTTTTGCCACCTCATCCCTACTAACTGTCTCTTGTTATGGACTGCTCCAGTCTGTTACCAGTTTTACCTGCATTGGTTCTTATATTTTTTTTTTAAACCATCTCCAGTAAAACAATTGTACAGAAGAGTCAGTTTATATTATTGCAACTGAGAAGTATTTTTACCAATCCTGAAATTCTTTATGCTTTCTCCAAATTATTTCTCACAAGAACATTCCCTTTTATAGTTTTTTTTTTCCTTCTTTCTTTCTTTCTTTTTGGTACCAGGGATCGAACTCAGGACCTTATGCTTGTGAGGCAGTCATGGTGCTACTAAGCTAAATCCCTGGCCCCTTTCATAGTTTAGAAAGTGCATCTTCCTTTTAAAGTTGTCACATTTTAATCTTCAGATATTTTCACCCTCTGAGGTACTATCATGTGTGATCTCAGTTCATATTGGCTTGTTAGGCCACAGCATGCTCTTTCAGATCATCCCTCAGAAGCAGAGAGTAAGGGCCAGGGGTGTAGCTCAGTAGCACAATGCCAGCTTGGCAAGCACGAGGTCCTGAGTTTGATCCCCTGGTTCAAAAAAAAAAAAAAAAAAAAAAAGCAGATAGCAAGTCTTTTGACTAGTCTTCTGGAGTTAGAAGTTACATGAGAAAGAGATTCTCTGTCTTCAAGCAACTGTTGCTTTGGCCACAGACATATCCTCTATTTGCTGAGTCTCTCCCTGAAACCAGTTAACCAGACTAGTGCTTCCTGCTTCCCAGAAACTTTCAGGTCCTAAATTCTGAAAACAAGCAGATAGGTTTTCTGGGAGGCAGAGATATGAGCATACTGGGTTTGTCATAAGAAAGTATGAAAATGCTAGTTGGAAAAAACTGATCGTAACACTTAGCAGTCATGTAGTTTGGCTTTCTCATTTTACTTGGTGAGAAATGGAACATTTCCTGCATTTGCCCAAGGTTATGCAGCCAGTCAGTCACCAATCACTTGACCACTGTTTCAGTTTTACCTCAGAGCTTCTGCTGATCCTTGATGTTGGCATGAAGGGAATTTTTGTGGCATACTAAGGTAGTAACATAATTCATCTTCTTAAGAAATTAACTAATTTTTTACAAATGGGGAGGGGACTAAGGTGGAGGAAGGGTGGGAGATGGGACTTTAAAAAAGATACAGATGTATTATATACATGTACCAACTCCCTGTGATGAATATAATGTATACTGCAAATATGTGCTAATAAAAATAATTTTTAAAATTAATTTCATCTCATTTATTTTTAAAATAATAATTTTTAATAAAAATTTACATAAATCCAGAGGAAAGAAGGGACAAGGGAAAAATGGGAACAAAGCTTTTGTAAACAAGGAGGGAAAGGGAGTTGAAGGGAGGAAAGGGGAATGGAAAAAAAAGCAAGATTAGCATGTACAGGTACAAATTCCCCATGATGAATGTAGCCATTATGTACCAATAAAATTGTAAAAACATACACAAAAACTTTACATAAATTGAAAAAAAGCACTATCATAACATTCACTATGTGCATTTAGCAGTCTATTTTTAAAACTATTTATTTTTGACTATAAAAATAATATAAATTTGGGCCAGGGATTTGGCTCAGTGGTTCTGCTGCCTGTCTCATAAGTGCAAGGACCCGAATTTGATCCCTGGTACCAAAAAAAGAAAAGAAAGTAGAAAATAATAATATTAATAATAATACAAACTCATTAAATATTGGGGAAATAAATTTATTAAAATTATTAAATAAAAATCAGGAATAAACTACCACTTAAAGGTAGTATAGGATGGGCTATGTATGTTTATAAATGTGAAGAATTTGATAACTTCATATACTAGCACATTTTTTTCATTTATGTGTACTTCAGTGTGGATGAAGTGGGGTGAGTTTGTGAGGGGACCCAGTCTCAGCTGTCTTGTGGCTCCCATCCTTCAGAACCTTCAAATCCTGTATTGATCTTGGATCTGTTAAAACCAACCAACCAGTAAGAGAAGAGAAAGACCTTGGAGGAATCCATAGTAGGTTTTAAAAACTATGACTGAAACCCAGGTCAGCAGTATGAGAATTGTTTTGCAACCTGTTTCATTAAAGTAAAACATTTAACATTCTTATTGGAATGTATGCAGCCCTTACAAACCTCCTCACCTATTGATTTAAATAATGCTTCTCTAACTGCTCTCTAAACACACACTGTTTTGTATTTTCTAAAGACTCGTATGTGTATATATAAGGTTTATATGTCAAAATGTTTATGAGTCAGTATTCCTACTCAAGAATTTACCCATAGGATACAAATGTGAAAAGTTACATGCATTAAGAATAATGGGCCAGGGATTTAGTGTAGTAGTACCATGTCTGCCTTGCAAGTGCAAGGTTCTGAGTTCCATCCCTGGCACCAAAAGGAAAAAAATGAGAAAAACGCCTGAATGTGCCCACAGTACTGGGAGTCGAGCTTGGGACCTTACACTTTGAGGCAAGCGTGGTGCCACTGCGCTAAGCCCCAGCTCAGCTGAATGTGTTTTACACTTGTCCTTAGCCAAAAGGCTGAGGAAGTGATACCTGAATGTGTTTTGAAAGGGACACTCATAAATTTTGGTAACTGTACACTCATGGAATGTAATGCAGCCAATAACAAATACGTTTTATTTGCTTAGATGTCACAAGTGAGATAGGCAGATTGCATAATAGCATATGTGATAAATTGTAAAATCAAACATGTATATGTGGCTTTTTTGAGGCAGGCACCGGAACCACTGAACTAAATCCCCAGCCCCAAACGTGTATATGTGAAGAAATATGTAGAATGGATGTTGCAGTGATTATCTGAACTACTAGATGTGTTTTTTTAACTTTAAAAAATTTTAATAGTTCTTAAATAGTGTAAATTATTTTATAAAGTTACTAAACCTAGTGAAAATATTATTAGAAAGTAAAAAAAAAATAGTAGAAGTATGCTCAAATATTCTCTATAAAGGGGCCCCCGAGCCCCTGGCCGCAGACCAGTACCACGTGTTTTGCTCTGGCCTGATGCAGACCAGTACCACGCCTGTTGAACTGGCCTGAACAGCAGAGGTGACTGGCAGGTGAGTGAACACATGAAGCTTCTCTGTATTTACAGCCCCTCCCACTTCTTGAATTTTTGCCTGAGCTCCACCTCCTGTCAGGCCAACGATGGCATGATTCCCTTCAGAGCATAAACCCTGCTCTGAACTGCACAGGCTGTGGCTCTGAATTTTGCGCTCCTTACAGGGATTTAATGCCTGACAGCCTGAGGTGGAGCTGAGGCAGGGATGCTAGGGCTGGGGAGTGTAATTATGTCTCACAAACATACTAATAAAAAAAAGTAAAACCTCACCCCCATCCCTTTAACTCCTATCTCTGGAAAGTCATCTTCCATTAAACTGGTCCCTGGTGCCAAAAAAAGGTTGGGGAACCCTGCTTTATGGTGTGTTTTTAGCCTCGTTCCTCTAGTTATTTGGTACAAAGTTTTTCAAGTCACATTTAACCTATCGAAGTCTCACTGTAATGAAACTCCAGACCCTGTATATAATGATCTTTGCTAATAAGGAGCAGGCTGAATTGCTGGTTTATAATCTTCAAAGGTAGAAGCCATGTACATTTCGGTATTTAGGATGCAGACTTTTAATGCACTGCATTTTTGGGCTGTTGCTGTGGTCTTTTACTAAACCCGTTTTCTTACAGTTACTGCCTACTGTTTTATTTACTATTGGACCCATACACTGTCCATTATTAGCTGGGTGGTTGGTTCTGCCTCAGTGTCTTTCATGAAGTTGCTGTCAAGCTGCTAGCTGGGGCTTCAGTCCTCGCAAGGCTTGCCTGGTGCTGGAGAATCTGCTTCTGTGCTCTCAGTTGGCATGGCTTATTTCCTCACGAGCTGTCATGGGGAGCCTCCACAGGACACCAGGACTTATTTTTGTTATCTAACTCCAACTTAGCACCCACTGGCCAGCATGTACCCACCCTCCCTTTACTCTCCTCAGACTCATCTGTGAGAGTAACTTATTGAGACTCCACATTTAAATGAAAACGTGCTGCTTGTCTTTCTGTGCCTTGCTACTTTTGCTTAGTGACCTAAAGTTCCATCCATTTTGTCATAGATGAGAATATTTCATTCATTTTACAGCTGAAGAGTATTCCATTGTGTGCATGTACCACATTTTCGTACTCACTCATCTGTTGATGGACACTGCAGTTGTTTTCAGGTTAACTATTGGGAATAGTGCCATAGTAAACATGGGAGTGCAGATAAGCAGCATACTGATTTCCTTTCCTTTGGATGTAGTATATGGTAGTGGAGTTGCTAGATCATATGGTAGTTCTCTTTTTGATTTTTTTATGAACCTCCATACCGGTTTCCATAATGGCTATGCTAATTTACTTCTATCAGTAGTTCAGAATTTCCCTTTCTCCACATCCTCACCAGCTCATTATCTTTTTGATAATTGCCGTTCTAAGGAGAGTAAGATGTGATAACATCATTGTGGCATTGATTTCTGTTTCCCTGGTGATTAGCGATACAGAACATTTTTTATACACTTGGTCATTTTTATGATTTGAGAAATGTCTGTTTAGGTATAGTTTGCTCATTTTTTAGTCAAATTGTTTTTTGCTGTTGAGTTGCCTGAATTCCTTATGTTCCAGATATTCATTCCTTATCACATTTATAATTTGCAGATATTTTCTCCTATTCTCCAGGTTGCTCTTAACGCTTGATGATTTCTTTTGCCATCCTGAAGCTTTTTTACTGTGATACAATCTTAGTCATCTATTTTTTTGCCTTTATTTTCTGTTTTGGGGTCTTATATAAAACAGTCTTCCCCATTCCAATGTTCTTAAGTGTTTCTACTATTTTTTCAAGTAGTTTCATAATTTCAAGTCAACCTTTAAGTCTGTCATCTATTTTAAGTCGATTTTTGTAACTGGGTAGAGATAGGGGTCTAGAGTCATTCTTCATGTGAATTAAGTGTTAAGTGGCTTCCCTTAGGGTAGTTGGAGACAGTGAGGGAGGGAGAGGATCCCTGAAGGATGGAATCCACTGTTCTTTTATAACCCAATCTTGTAATCATACCAGGGCTTTTGTTATATGCTACTGCTCTCTCAACCACAACAGGGTGAGAAGCTGAGAAGGGGCTATGGCAGAGTGAAATTACTGGGGGCCATCTTGGAATTTGCTGACCACAAATAAGCTCTCTGTAAGTAAATTGTTAGCAAAGTTAGTTTTTTTCACACATCCCCAGCCTTTATGTAGTTTGTTAGACATTGCTGGTTTGAGTGAGGTTTGGGTGAAAGTGTAATGTGACTGTCTTCTCATCCTAGTGCAGATAAATGTAGTCTTTTCCAAAACTGAAGGGTAATTTAAGTGGGCTGGCTTCCCTGAGACATTGGACAGATTAACAGTGCCAGGATCGCACAGCACAAATCCATTGTAACATTAATGTTATATTAATGTGGTCATTTTGATGTGCAATGTTTTGATGGCTATCATTCATAATTAAGCATACTTAATTGCAAGTTTAAATATCTATTGTTCCATTGAAATATAAAGCAGATAGATTCATAGCAAGGATCATATCATGGAGACGTTTATGTACTGTGTTATTTGGGATTCTGTGAGAAATGGAGGACCATTGAAGGATGTATAGGAAGTGGAGTGATGTGGTCAGATTTGGCAGCAGTGTTGAGAATAGATGGACCAATGAAAAGCTGGAAGGAAAGAAGAGAATGAGTGCCTGAAATAAGTCAGCAGTCTTAGAGATTGGGGGTCGGGGTGGGAACTGGCCTAAGAGAAGAAAAATAGTAAACTCAGAAGAAATTGGTGCCTGAACGTGGGAGGTAAAGGTCAGGTTTAAGAAACCCCTAGGTTTTTTGCATAGAGAAAGAAAACGGACAAAGCACTCTTTCTCTCTCAGAATATGTGGGTAATATGAATGCAGGTGGAGACAGTTGTAGGAGCTATAAAGAAGGCAAGTAAATATATAGATCTGGGAGAGTCAATGAGAAGTCTGACAGGGTGTGAATTTATGACAGGAGAAATTGAAGCCGAGATTGTGGGAGGCAGATGAGGTTGTCCAGGGTGAATGTTCAGAGTGACGCCAAGAACAGAAATTTGTCGAATACCAAAGTATAAAATCATCCTTTTTATAGCCCCAATCCAGACTAAGAAAATGCCATTGTAGGGATACATACCATTTTCAGCCCTGCTTGAAGTTTCATTGAGTGAAGTACCAGGACTCCTGTGTTACTTTAACAAACCATTTAATATCTCTGAGCCCGTTCCTTCATCTGTAAAAAGAGGGAGGAGGAAAGATTTCAAATCAGTGGTTCTCAAACTTTCTTCTGCTGGTCTATGTCTAACACAGGATATTCACATGCACAGCACATTATCATGGATATATTTAGAATTATAGGCAATTTCCATTGCTTTGATTTTCTATCATACAAGAAGTGCAAAAAAATGTATTATGTTTTTATAAAGAAAATCTTGAATCTGCTTTATTGTGTACTTAAGAAAGCAAAAAGGCTTACATAAGTATTTGAGTACTTGATCTGCAACAAGTTACTGTAATAACTTCCTAGCTTAAAGGCATATACAGAACCAGGGAAACCACACATAAGACCCCTATTCTAGTTAAATCATTTCTTAAACTCCGGAAAACAGATGCCTTTTGAGTACTAATGAAAACTATGCATTCTACTCAGATTTTTTTTTAAAAAGCATGGATAATTTTTTCTATTTAATTTACTTTTTTAAAAAAAATTTTACTTTATCCCATTCCCCCTTTCAAGCTTCTATTTAACTTTAGAGAATTGGAAGTCACTTTTGTGACGTGTATCCATGAAATCCCTTGGCATCCATGGATCCTGTGTTCAGAAATTACTTACCTTGATAAATCCCCTTCTCAAGATTTTATGACCTTATTTATTGTAAAGGGAGGGCTCATATTTTGGAAATATACTCTGTGAAGAGATAATTATAGGTAAGGGATTCTGTAGTAGTTTTAAACAATGTAGTTTCTTAAAGCATTTTATTGTTTATATCAGCACTTGCCTCAAATAGCTGCCTACTTTGTAGGTAAACTAGAACCACATTAAGGAAAATAAAATGATTTTAAGCACAAGTATATTAAAAAGAAATACAAGTAAATGAATTATGTGGAAGTAAAGTGAATTAAATAACAATTTGTTATTTTAACTGACATTTTGTGCTACCATTTTGGGAAAAGGAGGGGTGAAGGCAGTGGTAGGAGGCAGCCAGAAGATGACCAAGAGCTCAGGCTTGACCATTGTAATTTTGCTTATTCATTTTGACAAATTAGTATTGCCCAGGTGACTTGGAGGCATTTAAAAATACATGTGATGAGGCTGGGCATGGTGTCACACACCTATAATTCCAGCACTCAGGAGGCTGAGGCAGGAGGATCTCAGGGAGTTCGAGGCCAGCCTGGGCTGTCTAGTGAATTCAAGGCCAGCCTGAACTACGTAGTGAGAGCTTGCCCCCCACCCACCAAAAAAAAGAAAGAAATACATTTTATGGGAGCTCAGAAATAATTCTACAAATCTTTTTACAAAAAAGCATCATGCTTGAACAGAAAAATAATTAGAATAATGCAATTTTTAATCAAGAAATAGTCTGTAAGAACACAGAATGTAGATTTTGGTGTTACTTAGAAAAAGTTAGTTTAGAATTAGCATAGTAATAAATTAATAGCAGTAACTATTATAATGGAGTTTGATCCTTGGAGAAAAATAATGTATATTTTCTTCAGAGTTTAATGTGTTTATATTTTTATGTTTCATAAAATAATCATGTATTTTAACTTTTTAGCAAATTACATGTAGCAGGCCAATAATCTACATTCAGTGGTGAAGAATATAGACTTAAAATTTTTATTTCCCACTGTAGAGTAGCCTAGGGAGGACACAGTAAATTTGCTTGTGCTTTAATTATATTCTGCAGACCTGGGTGTGCATGGTTGTTGAGCCAGTTGGGTTTTTAGTTAAACTGCTTGCTCTTTACAGAGGGCTGCTTCTCTTTCTGCTAGTCTCCCCCACCCCATAATTATTTTAACTTTACTTGAGCTTGTTTTGGCCTTTTAATCCATATGTTTTTCCCCTTCAACTAATTTTAAGAAATAAAAAGGATTAATATATCTATCAAACTTTTTATGTTTTGAAGTCTTGGTACTATTAATAGAAATGCATCAGATGTGCACATAAGTATTTTTAGTATCTTTACAGCATCTGAATATTCTTATGTAAATAAACTGTTCACCCCCTCAGGTGTTTCCAACGTCACTCTTTATTCCTTTTGTTGTTTTTGGTACCTGGGATCAAACTTGGGACCTTGCTGTTTCAAGGCAGATGGAGGCACCACTGAGCTAAATCCCTAGCCCTTCACCGTTTATTCTTTTTTTTGCGGGGGGGGCGTTGAGACTGGATTTCGCTATGTAGTTGAGACTGACTTGGAACTCACTATGTAGTCCAGGCTGGTCTCGAAGTCATAGCAATCCTCCTGCCTCAACCTCCCAAGTTCTGGGATTACAGGCGTGCACCATTTATTCTTTAAAAACAAGCAGCCTTTTTCTACCTTTTTTGTGCAAGGTTCATTTGGATGTTTGCATTTTTATAGTTAACACCCAGCCTTTTTTTTTAAGCCAAGAATGAATACTTGGTAAGAATGGTATGCTAAAATGAATGTGTATTTTTTTGAGGGAGGGTGAAATCACTGTTAGAGCTATATTCCACCATTGCACAAGTTTTCCTAGGAGTAGACTGGGAAATTTTATTTTGTCCCATCCCCCTCCCTATATGTTAAAGCTTTGTTTCCATTTTTTTCCTTCTGTTTTGCTTTTTTTCTTGTTCCTTCCTTCCTTTCTCCCTCCCCCTCCCTTGTTTGCCTTCCTATTTGAACACTTAATTCCCATTTTTAGATTGGGAAATTTTTAAAGCAACATTGGTCCCTTAAAGCTAAGATGCTATTTGATTGATTGATTGATTGATTGTACTGGGATTGAACTGTGAGGCAGGCAGCAGCACCACTGAGCCAAATCCCTGGCACACTAAGATGCTATTTGAAAATAATTGGAGATACATATTCTTCAGTAAATATTTTAATTCTTTTAAGTAGTTTATTTGTACATTTTAGGTATACAGTAGCTACATTTATCATTGGAAAATTGCAACTTTACATGTATCTTGGTTCTTCAGTAAATATTTTAATTTTTGTTGACTAAATATTGTAGGGCATAGAACGATAAATCAAAGTCAAATTCTTTCCTTCAGTAATATCAGTTGGCTGGGAGTAATGCTGTGTACTTAGATAATTATAATAGAAAGTACAAAATGATAAGACATTGCAGATTAAGGGTTATGGAAGCTCAAAGGAAGGATTGATTGTTTTTGGCTTGAGAAGAGAGAGTTATAGAAGATACTCTTATGAATCTTTTTTGATAAAATTTACTGAACAGTAAAAAAAGTAGAAAAAGGACGCTTTTGGTTATATAAAGGAGCCTTTCAAGTTGAATGATATCTCATGAGAAAGTTTGTGAAAATTTATCATGCATTTTTGTGTCTTCAGACCTGTTAGAACATTAGATCTTTGACAGAAAGAATCATGTATTTTTACTTTTGTGTTTCTAGAGCCTCATACTTGATTGATGCTTGTTACATTTTTGTTCTTTTTGGTACATATTTGTAGTAGTAATGGCTACATTCATCATGGGGAGGTGAGACATGTACATGGCATATCAATTCTATTTTTATCCCCTTTTTTCCTACCCCTTCCTCTCCCTAAATCTCTTAGACCCACACATACACATACACACACACATACATACATACACAGTCTTTATTTTTATATTTTTGTACAAGTTTGTAGTACATAATGATCATATTCCTTGCAGGGACTTGGTACCTGTTGTACACAGCACATCAGAATTTTTTTTTCCTTTCCCTCCCTCCCCTCCCTATGTATCTTGTTTCCCTTCCCATATGCTTAAGTTCTAACTTGCTATTTCTATTGTCTTTTATTTTGTTCTTTATATTTTGGGTTTCTCATATAAGAGAAACAATGTGATATTTAAGTTTGTCTTATCTGATTGATTTCACAATATTATGGTCTCAAGATGCATCCATTTTCCTACCAATGACCCAAGTTTACTCCGTTGTGTGTAAATACCTTGTTTTCTTTATTCTTCTGATGGACGTAAAGGCTGCTTCCAGGATTTAGCTATTGTGGACTGTGCTGCTGTAAACATGGGGCTGCATGTATCACTGTAATATGATGTCTTTAACTCTTTCAGGAAGATACCTACAAGGAGACTAGCTGGATGGAATGAAATTTCTAATTTTATCTTTTTGAGGAATCTCTATACTGATTTCCATAATGGTTATACTAGTTTACCATCAACAATAAAGACTCTTTTTCCCCCCACAGTTTGACCAACATTCTTCTTATTTGATTTCCTAAAGATAACCATTCTTTCTGGAGTGAAATAGAATCTCAGTGTTATTTTAATTTGCATTTCTTGAATGGCTAGTGCTGTGAAACATTTTTTCATTTATTGGCATTTGTACTTTTTTTTTGAGACACAGTTTCACTATGTAATTGAGACTGACCTGGAACTCACAATGTAGCCCAGGTTGGTCTCGAACACACAGAGATCCTCCTGCCTCAGCCTCCCAAGTGCTGGGATTACAGGCATGCGCCACCATGCCCAGCTCATTTGTACTCCTTTGAGAAATGTTCATTTTATGTGCCTGGTTTTTTTTGTTTGTTTGTATTTTGTTTTTTGAGACAGTATCTCACTATCAATTGAAACTGACCTGGAACTCACTGCGTAGCCCAGGCTGGTCTCAAATTTACAACAATCCTCCTGCCTCAGCCTCCCAAGTGCTGGGATTACAGGTGTGCGCTACCACGCCCGGCTTCATGTGCCCATTTTTTTATTGGGTCTTTTAATTTGAGAAGTATAATATCTTTTGAGTTCTTTATCCCAATATTAGGCCTTCGAGGACTATATGATAAATTTTTTTCCTGTTGTGTATATTCTTTCTTCA
Source organism: Fukomys damarensis (assembly GCF_012274545.1). NCBI lineage: Eukaryota > Metazoa > Chordata > Mammalia > Rodentia > Bathyergidae > Fukomys > Fukomys damarensis. The sequence continues at coordinate 26,297,973 of NW_022900920.1, read as the reverse complement.
CTCTGATTGTTTCCATTCCTGTGCAGCTTTTTAATTTGATATAATCCCATTGATTGATTCTTGTTTTTATTTCTTGTGCAACTGGGGTTCTTGTCAGAAAATGATTGTTTACACCTATGTTTTCAAGCATTTTACCTGTTTTGTCTTCCAGCAGGTTAAGTGCTTCTCTTCTGATATTTAGATCCTTGATCCATTTTAATTTTAGTTTAATACATGGTGAGAGATATGGGTCTAATTTCAATATTGGATATATGGATAGTCAGTGTTCCCAGCACCATTTGCAAAGAGGCTGTCTTTCCTCTAGGGAAAGTTTTTGGCCCCCTTGTTAAAGATCAGGTAGCTGAGTGTGCCTGGAGTTGTTTCTTCATCCTCTGTTCTGTTATTGGTCTCAACTCTATTTTGTGTTTGTGTTTCTTTTGTTTTGTTTGTTGCCATTGTAGCTTTGTAGTATAACTTGAAGTCTAGGATTGTGATGCCTCCTGCCTTGCTCTTGTTGCCCAAGATTGCTTTTGCTAGATGTCTCTTCTGCTTCTTAATAAATGTATGAAAAAATGTTCAACAGTACTGGCTATTCAAAAAATGAAACACAGATTCTATCTCACTCCAAAAGGAATGGCTGTCTTTATGAATTTTAGGATTGTTTTCCCTAGTTCTGTGAATAATGATGTTGGTATTTTCATTGGAATAGCATTAAATCTATATATCAATTTTGGAAGTATGGCCATTTAGATTATATTGGTTCTGCCTATCCAGGAACAGGGGAGATTTTTTTTTTTATTTTCTGATATTCTCTTTGGTCTTTTTCAGACTACTATAGTTTTTATTGTAAAAGTTTTTCATTCTAAGAATCTTTTGGTAGAATTTTTTGAGTCTTCTATGTCAGCTGCAGAATTTAACTTCTTCCTCTCCTGTGTATATCCCTTTTCTTTCTCTTGCCTGATTGTCTGGCTAATGTTTCAAGAACTATATTGAGGGAAAAAATGAGAACCGAGATCTGTCATGTAAAGGTACAAGATCCCAATGATAAATGTAATTGTACTGTATACCTAAAATGTACCAATAAACTCAATGAGGAAAAAAAAAGAACTATATTGAATAGGAGTAGTGATTGCGATTACTCTTGTCTTGTTCTTGATTTTAGGGAAAGCTCTCAGCTTTTTCCCATTTAATATGTTAGCAGTTGGTTTGTTATAAATGGCTTTTTATCAATTTGAGATAAGGTCCTGCGGTTTCTTTTGTCATTGATTTCTAATTTCATTGCACTTTGATAACATGGGGTAATTTTGATTCTTTTGTATTTATTCAAACATGAGGTCTATTCTGGAGAAAGTCCTATGTGCTGCTGAGAAGAATGTTTTGTCATTGTTGGGTGGAACACTCTTGTAGATATCTTTTAAGTTCATTGTTCCAGGGTTTGTTTTGACTTGTTTCTTTGTTGATTTTTTTGGTCTGATTGATCTATTTGTGACAGTATGGTGTTGAGGTCCCCCATTATGATCATGTTGGTATTTATCTGATTTTTTTTAATGTCCATTGTTAATGTTTTCTATGAAGTTGAGTACAATTTTTTTTGGTGCATATGTATTTATAATTGTTATCTCTTCCTGTTGAATTGTTCTCTTAACCAATATCAGTTTTGGTTTGTAATCCCCATTGTCTAAGATTAGTGCAGCTACTTCTGCTTTTTTTCTGTTCGCATTGCCTTGAATGTTGTTTTCCATCCTTTTGATTTTTAATCTATGAATTTCTTTTTGAATTAAATGTGTTTTTGTATACTGCATATCATTGGGTTTTGTTTTTTTGATTCCTGCTGCTGGTTTGATTCAGACATTAAAACAGTTCACAGTGAGAATAATGACTGAAAGTCATTGGCTTATTCCTGTCGTTGCATTAGTTTCCTGTTGCTGATTTCCTTATTTTTTCCCTTCCCCTTCTGTATAACCGCTTATCCTGTTATCTATATTCATTCTATTTGACTTCTTTGCATTGTTGGCTTCATTGTCTCATTCAAGGATATCCTTGAGAATTTTTTGGAGTGCTAGTTTGATGGTCATGAATTTCTTGAGGTGCTCTTTGTTGTGGAAATATCATCTCCATCAATTTTGAAAGAAAAAATTTTCAGGGGAAGGCTGGATTGGAAGTTCTTATCTTTGAGGGCTTAAAACTCTACACTCCAGTCCCTCCTGGCCTTTTAAATTTTGTTTTGAGGAGTCTTGTAATTCTGATGGGTTTTCCTTTATAAGGGATTTGTTGCTTTTCTCTAGCTTTTTTAAGATTTTTGTCTCTGGTATGGTCTTCTGGTATTTTAACTATAATGTTACACGTGGAGAGGTTCTCTTGATTGTGGCTGTTTGGGGTTCTATATGCCTCACTTATCTGTATTTTTTTGCTTTATTCAGGAAGTTTTCTGCTATTCTGTAAAAACAATGTTTTTATGCCATTTGTGCTATCTTACAATTTATCACTTATTCCATTTAATCTTAGTGTTCTTTGCACCATCATCACCTAGTAGCTGTTGGATCCACTTTTTTTTCCCTGTTAAGCTTATTGGTACATTTAAAGCAAACAGTACAGTTACATTTATCATTGGGATCTTGTACCTTTACATGATATGTCTTGGTTCTCATTTTTTCCTCATACCACTGCCCTCCCTTCACCTCCTCCACCCTGCCCTGTTGGATCCACTTTTCATGTCCTCTTGTTGTATTTAAGGTATCCCTGAGTAGTTGGTTTTTGAAAGAAAGCATCCCCGTCTTCTAATTCTGAAAAGCTGTCCTCACGTTGGTTACTTCTGATGCCCATGCTTTCAATATAATTTTTAATCTCCTGGACTGAAAATTTTACATTTGGTAAACTGGTCATTGATGTTTTGTATTGTTTTGTTTAGCCAAACTAGCTTTTTATTGTTTCTTTTGAAAGCTCCCTGATCATTTGGTTATTACTTCCATTATCTCTGTTCAGTTACGTTTTCTGTGATCCTACTGAGTACTTCTTTGATCTGTTTTTTAAACCTCCTCTGTTATCCTTTTGAATATGTGTGTGTGGCCTTAGCTATTCTTAGCCCTGATGGCTCCTGGATTGATTCTGGGGGAGTTGGGAGGCATTTTGTTACTTCAACCCCCAACCCCTGTACCAGGGATCAAACTCAGGACCTTGCACTTGCGAGGAGCAGTGCCACTGAGCTATAAACCCTCAGTTCTTGTTGCCTTCTCTTCTCATATTTGTATTGTTTTTGTTTTGTGTTGAGATTTATGGATGCCCATAGTTGAGAGAGCTTGTTGCTTGTATGAAGATCTTTTTAGGTACAGTAGTATGCTTTTCAGTAAGAACTTTGTGCATGGTTACCTAAAGTCCCTTGCCTCTCTCTGCCCAAGATCTGACTACCTCTGTTAATTTGGGAGGGGTGCATTCAGTGCAATTGGTGTAGCATCTGGTTCTCCAGGAATGGAGTTTTGTTAATGTCATAACAGTAATCTGGGTGTTGGCTTACACAGAAAACCCATTCACTGATATCAATACTTATGTGATGTTGGCAACATCAAGCAAATCAGCTACAGTAGTATCATCCAGAACAAATTGGATATTAACCACTTAACCATTTAAACTGAGCATCAGTTGGACAGATGTCATTTCAGCCAGTTGATTCTTACATTGAATAAATTTGGTAAAATTGTCATTTTTGTATTTCCTATTATAAAAATTAAAGATGCAATTTTTGATGTGCTGTAGTTAAATAATTGGACTGGTAATTGGTTAACATAGGTAAGAACCAATAATGTACCACCTTTTACCATAGAAATCTACTCTTATAGTATAAACACTAAAACAACCCAATATTGACATACAGCCAATATGGACTAAATGTGACAGCTATATCTGATATAGAGCATATCATGTAAGGGAAATATTACAACTCCCAACCTGATAAATAATCAAAATGCTGAAATGCCGAGTTCATGTCCTCTAAAATTGAAGAATGAGGGCCAGGGATTTAGCTCAGGGGCACCATTCCTGCCTTGCAAGCACAAGGTCCTGAGTTCAATCCCTGGTACCAAAATAATAAAATAAAAATAAAATTGAAGAATGAATTCTAAGAACAATGGAGGTTAAGAGTAGGGAATATTTACCGAGGGGAAGACAGCTCCTGCCTAAGAGGGACAGGAAAGGACACCCAGAAAGTGAGTACCCAAAACCCCACTTCTCAAGGGTGTTTTGAGCAAAGCCACTAGGTTAGATGGGTTCAAAGTGAGATAAAACTATGGTCAACTAATAAGTTTGAAAGTATACTCACTTGGGTAACATTGATCCATTGGGAAATCACAAGATGGGTGTGAGTTGGGATAAAACTAGGATCAACCAATAAGATTACAAGTATAGTCACTTAGGTAATACTGATTAAATGGGGAAGCAAGTCAGGAAGCATACATAGAATGAATAAGGATTTCCAGGAAGGAAGGGGGGGGTTAGTTCCCACCCAAGTGTTGGTTACCTATTTAGAATATCAATCCCTGCTGTTCATCCCTAGGGGAAGTATGTGAATGTAGTAGTTCTTCTTTTTAAAATCCTGGCCTTCAGTAGATAGGCCTCTTCTGCATTGATTCCCTGGAAGAATCCAGCCCTATGTAACTGCCTGTATTTCCAACTAACTTAGTTGTCTACAATGTACCTCTAATAAAGGTAGAAAAGAATTCAACTGTAATTATATATCTAAAGATTACCTGCCTCACAAGCACAAGGACCAGAGTTCTATCCCCAGTATAGTACCAAACAAAAAAAAAAAAAAAGAAAGAAAGCTTGGGCAGGGGATTTAGGTCAGTGGTTCCTTCTGCTACCTGCCTTACAAGTACAAGGTCCAAATTCAATCCCCGGTACTTAAAAAAGGTTCAAAAAGCTTAATAGTTATTATACTATTAAAAGTATAAGGGGCTGCTGGGTGTGGTGGCGCACACCTGTAATTCCAGCACTGGAGAGACTGAGGCAGGAGGATCACTGTGAGTTTGAGGCCAGCCTGGGCTACATAGTGAGTTCCAGGTCAGTCTCAACTACATAGTGAGACCCTGTCTCAAAAAACCAAAAAAAAAAAAAAAAAAAAAAAAGTATAAGGGACTGAAGACTGGAGAATATAGAAAGAAAAATGTGAAAACTTGAACTATAGGATATAAGAAGGAAGAAAGAGAAATGGATGGGATGCAAGATCCTATTAGGGAGTAAAAGGATAAATATAGAATTAGGTAAACATAATAGGAAAAACAAATGAGAAATAGGTGATAAAAGAAAAAATATGCTGAATAAAAATTTAAAAATTAAAGGAAAAAACAAAAAAAAGGAAAAATGACAGAGGAAGAGAAAATAGAAAAGGAAAAAATTTTAATAACAGAAAAAGAAAACGAGTCCAAAAATTTTCTGTTTATCAGGTAAAAAAGAGCCAAAAACCTAGACCAGACCAGAACCACTACAAACTTTATTGTAGGGACCATCTGCTGGGCTGTCTCCCATCAGAGAATGAGAAATATGACAGAACAGAAGAGCTTTTATAGGACTGGGTTGGGGCTTATAGAAGCTGGGGTGGAGTTAAGTGAGGTAGTATTGAGGGATTGGAGGAGCCTGTGACATCACTGGTTACTTGGAGGTAGCAAGTATCTAGTTACTTTTTGGTGGGAGAAGAGACATCATGGGAAAAAGAAGGCTGTCCTTTGGTAGGTGGGAGAAGCAGGGCCTTATGAGAAGGGGAATATCAGCCATTTTAAGGAGAAGGAACTCTAACACTGTGTTTTTGAGTGAGTGGTTTCCCGCCAACACCCACAATTTTAATCAAGCAGTTTCCCTGCTTGGCCTTAAACCCTGGTTTTGGGGTTTGTTTTTTGTTTTTTTGAGCCCCTCCTCCACATCCCAGTGCCCCTCTGTTTTCCCAGGGTGTGGCAATGTCCAAGCTGACATGTGTCCCCACTCTTACCAGTGGAAAAGGAAGGCAGTCAGACCACAGATCACTGCTGGATGCAGGCAGTACATAGAGGGCTTGAATACCCAGTACCAAGACTTTCAAACTGAGAGCAGTGTAAGCTGGGCCTGGCCTCTGGCCGCAGTGGCAGAGCCGGTGTTCTTCCCTGCAGGAGCGCAAACCCTCAGGGAGTCTCTTGCCAACTTTTTCCCTGTCCACAGCTGTCTCTCAACCAGTCTCTGTGGGAGGATAACACTGGGAACCTTAAAGTGAAGCTGTCCTGGCTGTTCTGAGTCCCAGATTCAAACACTCAACTCTTTCCTTGAATGGCAGTCAACCTTGCACTGGCCAGGGTGGGTGCCTAAACTGGGATCCCTCTCCAGCTGTTGTCTTGTGGAAGGACTGCTATTGGAGCACAACCCCATGCGGTCGGCTGATCACAAACACCACTGCAGTCCACCACTGGCCTTCTCCTTAGGGAGCCTTTGGAGCCTCCTGCACTCACCTTGCTTCTGCAAAGTTAGACTCCCTTTGCCAGGAGCCAGGGAGAAGGTCCAGATTTTCATTCCCTTTACTGTGTTGTGATCTGGTTCTTCAGTTTCTCTGTATCTCTTCCACCCCTTTCCCTCCAAGTTATGTGGACCTTGAGGGACAGTTAAATGCAACGTGTAACACACAGTTGGACCCCAAATAAAACTGCCATATGCATTTCACAAGGTTTGGATTTTACTACAAACCTAGCAGTGGACTCTTTCTGTAAAGCAGTCTGGGCCTGAAGGAGAACATTAACTATTCAAGGATCAGAGGGCTAAATAATTGCCTTCCTTAAATACTTTCTTAGTATGCCTGCCTTGAAATAAAATGTTGATTATACAGATTGTTGTAAGAACCTCTATTACTGCTTAGTACTTTCAACCTATTACACAGTATCAAGAATTTGTATGCATTTTCTTTATGTATTGTGGAGAGAGGGAATGTGATAAGCTTTGACGAATATGAAATTTCATCTAACGTGAAAATTTTGTTTCATTTACATAAATGTACGGATTCCCTGGAAGTGGTGGTACAGAGCATGAGATTGAAATCCTTTTACTTGTTATGAGACTCATGCAAGGCAGCTGGTTGACTTACTGTGTGACTTTGGACACATTGTTAAACCTCTCTAGGCTTTGTTTTCCTCGCCTGTGCGATGAAAGTAATAGCTGGCTCCTTTAGTTAGTGATGAGCATTAAATAAAACATGTGTAAATCACTTAGCTTGGTGCCCTGTATGTAATAAGTGCTTAAAAATAGCAGCTGATAATGAAGTACAAAATATTGGTTGAAAATACTTGCTTAGAAATTGAAAAAGAGTAACATTTTAATTACTGTTACAATAGGGTACTTTGGCCCTTGTTTGTTTTATGGAATTTATATCCAGACAGTGTTGAAAAGATATCTACAGTTTATCTGTTAAATTTGTCCTGGAGGTCACAAATGATAGCATAAAGACAAGGGGAAGTAATTTTTGCTTGGACACTTGTGTGTGTATGTGGTTTGTTTTGTTTTTGAAACAGGGTCTTGCAATTAGCTCATCCTGACCTTGAATTTACTGTGTAGCCCAGCCTGGCTTCAAATTTGCAACAGTCCTTGAGCCTCCACTTCCCCAGTGCTGGGATTACAGGCCTGTGCCACCATGTCTAGTTTATGCTGTGGTTTTGTTGTTGTTGTTTGTTTGTTTTTTGTTGTTGTTGGGTGTGGTTTTTTTTGTTTTTTTCTGTACTGGGGATTAAACTCAAGACCTTGCACTTGCCAGGCAGGCGGTGGCACCACTGTGCTAAATCCCCCAGCCCCTTTGATGTGTTTTTTTAAGGAATGTATTTTTTCTAGTGTGCCCTGATCATTTTGATGTACATCTTGTATCAAAAATATGAATATGGAAAATTTGAATACATTGTTGATATGTACACATATATTTACATATATATACTTGCACAGATTTGACAGTAAAGAAATTGACTCACATGAAAAGGACAAAAGGCCTATTTAGAGAAAGGGGTGCTGAAAAAGTTGAAATAGAAAAGAATGTCCTTAGAGCATGAAGAAACCATTGTTCAGGGAGAGTACAGAGATGTCAATATTGTAAGAAAAGGGCTGGAGATTGAGCTTGGTGGTTATTCCGCCTGCCTTGCAAGCACAAGGTCCTAAGTTCAATCCCCAGTACCAAAAAAAACTATTCTGAGAGGGGAAAAATAACTGGTTTAGAAAATAAAAAAGGCATATGGGAGTAACTGTAGAAACACAATAGGAAAAATAGAACTTTTGCTTTTGTTAGAGAGCAAATATAGCTTCCTAGTTGTATGGTAAAGATAAGCCAGATGGCTGAGAACATAAGATCATAGAAGAAAGGGGAAAAATAAACTCAGCATTTTACCACAGTGATCTTTTTACATTTTCATATTTAGTTTTTCATATTTAGTTTCATTTAGCAATGAAAAGTAGTACAGTGCTCTTGAACTCACTTTTAAATTGATGAATTTAAATAATCTGATTCTACATGGCATAATGATTCTTTTTATGGCAGATAATGAAATCGCTTTTCATTTTTTAATGAGCATTTCTCAGCATAGCATCTTTTGTTGGAAATGTGTATCTGGCCACATGTGTTTAGTTAAATTTTGTCTGCATTTCTAGAAATATTCCATTAGCATTTAGTGATTGTACTCTGATGCCTAAGACTTTTGAGTTTTATGTATGAATTAGTAAAGTTTATGTATAGAATCTACTTTAATTATTAATTTGTTTTTATAGCTTGATTTAGTTTTAATTTTTAACTTTAAAAATGCAGTAATTGGAATCTTCGCTGACCATATCCAGTCTAACATTTATTAGGAGTTAATAGAACTGGTTCATCTTCCTTTAGGATTACTTTTCTATCAGTAAGTATAAAATAAGAGTTAGTGAAATGCCTCTAGGAAAAATTTAAATGATACTTTGATTCTAGTTTGTACACTGGTGATATGTATGTCAATAAGTTCACCTTCTGTGGAAGACAATTTATAAGGAAGTTAAATGTGCCTAGCCCCTTGACTTGAAAATTGTATTTTTAGGAATTTACATTTTATTTTCAAAAGGTATGCCACATTGTGTGTACCAAGATGTTCATTATAGCAGAGTTAGTGACAATAGCAAACAGACCTGGAAATTGGGGAATGAATGTGGCATGATCATATACTGCAACCATAGAAGAGTGCGATCATTCTGTATGTACTGACTTAGAATAAAGTGATCATTATGTATTGTTAATTTTTAAAACGTGAGCTGTAGAATATACAATATAATGTTAATTGTGATTTTTTTGAGGTATGAGCAATATTTTGCTTATATATATTAAAAAATATCACATGGTGATTAAAATTGTATGTAAATATAAATAAATATGTAAATATAAGTATGTATTCATTTTATAATGTATTTTCAGAATCGAGAATGTAGTATAAAGATTCAGAGCTATACTCTTAGTTACAAAATATTTTAGAGCTATCAGATAATGCTGGTATTGTGTGTAATATAGGTGGAGCAGCAGGTTGGGGTATATGTCCAAGATTCGTTTTCTAGGACTATGAATCAGTAATTGCAAGACCTTGAGAGAAAGACAGTTTTCTCCTGAAATTCATGTAAAATATCTAATAAGTGCCCAGTAATATTAGCTATTGTAGTGCTGCTAAAATGGTTTGTTTGTTTGTTTGTTTGTTTGTTTTTTGTGGTACTGGGTATTGAACTCAGGACCTTGCACTTGCCAGACAGGCACGGTGCCACTGAGTTACATCCCTGAAATCTTTCTTGACTGACGTAATGATAAACTGGAAAAAATAATAGTCAAGGAACAGTAATAACTATACTAGTAAACATTCAGGTGGAGGCATTCATGTTTGATTGAACTGTTGAACTTCTTGCCCAGGTGTTCTGAATTATTTTGACATTGTATAAACATAGAGAATAGTGGTAAATCAGTGTCTTTCATTAAACATTCAGCTGCTTATCATGATTGTCCTTAATTCAGAAATGCTATATGTGGTACTTTCTGAACATTACTTTGTTTAAAAATATGCATAGACTGGGCTAACCCCTGGGTACCATGTTTAATATTTGCACGATTTCATAGAAAATACAGGGGAATATGCCATATTAGGGGAATGATATTATCTAAGGGTTCAGTGGCTTTAATGAATTTTACAAGTTAACAACTTATTTTTTCCTTGACTTTTCATGTCATAAGTCTAAGCAAAGCCCAACTAAAAACAAACAAAAAATGAGTAGCATACTGCCCCTTACCTGCCTAATAACAAGTAGGCATTCAACTTAGGTTCCTGTCCTAACTCTGTTTACTAACTGTCCTTTAATAAATCCCTTAATGTCTCTAAACCACAAGATAGCTCTTAGTCCATATAATGAAGCTATAATTTTATAAAATTGTTTTGAACATGAAATGAAATAATGGATGTGAATATACATTGTAAACTGGAAGGCATTATGCCGGTAGAAGGAACCATGTAATCTTCTTCTAATTTAGACTTTGCACAGTATGTTTTACTAGATGACATAAAAAGCCATCATACCAGTTTTCCTTAAAGGAAAAAGACAGATGGTAAAATGAAACATTTATTACAAATCCATGCTAATCACTGTGAATTATTTTGGCCTAGCTAAACATGTAGACTAATATAGTTCCTGTGGTAGCATATATATTGAGTTTATATCCTGAAGGCTATTAAATTGCAAACAGATTTGTATAAGTCAGCAAAGACATTACTCCAAAATCACGTCACAGTTCAAGTTTACTTAATGAGTGCCCCACTGCCACCCTTCCTCAGCTCCAAGATTTAGTGAAATTTTTAATTCCCGAGCCGATTCAGTCTACAGAAAAAGTTCTAATGACCCACAAATACACATAGTGTGATCACAAAAACATGGTGAATGTTTAAAGTTTTTAAAAATTTATTACACCAAACGATACATTGCCAGAAACCCCCTCAGAATACTCTGCCTCACTCTAAACACACTTCTCCCATTATTCTTGCCACATTCTGAAGCACTTCAGGAAATGCTATTTTATGAGCATCTTTCGTGGTGTTGTCATGCCATCCTGAAATTATTCAAAGTGTTTACAACAGTTTCTATCAAATAAAATCAATCTGGTACTGTGTGACTTTTGGCTCTTCTCCAAAGTCAAAATGACCACAAAAGGTAAATGTTTTGAATCAGTGCAGGACATCGAGGCAGCCACAACAGCACAACTAAGAAAAGACAGAAGAGGACGTCAGAACTGCCTCACAAAGTGGTAGCACTGATAGGATGTGTGTTCAAAGAGGAGAGTATATGGAGGGGGATTAATGGCAATGTGTCTTTCACTGTACTAAATTTGTTTTATTTAATCATACACCATATCTTTTTAATCATTCCGTGTATAAACTTTAGTTCTGTGAATAAATTGCCTACAACTGTTACTTCCATTTTGCCTGTGCAAAACTTTCTGTTCCTGGATTGAATGGTACCTTTTCTAATGTCTTGGTTCCTTTAATGATCAATTTTGACATGAGCAATAGTATTTATAAAAACCGGGAAAGTGCAAGCCAGAACTAGCAAAGATTAAAAGAATTTAATATTGGGAAATATTATTTGGGGGGGTTAAAAGGATTTTGAAGATGACAGCTCAGCTGAAGTGAGGATATTTTACCCCATCACAAACAATAATAGAGTTTTTTAGAAATAGGTGAATACCTTTCCTTATGCTTGAGAAATAAGTGGATCCTTTTGCAAAATAATCCCAGGATTTAAATAAGAAAATGAAAAATTAATTTTGTATTTTAGAATATGAATTCATTCTCATCAAAAGTTAACAGAAGTAAATGGGAAACAAAGTGTTGACTAGACAAAAATCTGATTTCTTCCCATTTCTTCCTGTTACGTCTTAATGAGAATGAATTCATATTCTAAAATGCAAAATTAATTTTTCACTTTCTTCTCCAAATCCTGGGGTTATTTTGCAAAAGCACCCATTATTTTCTTTAAATATCTTTACCACCTACCCTGAGCAATGAGAATATTTTCTTTTGACTAGTGGCCTTCAACCTCCATGGAGAGTATGTATTTGGGCAGTGGTTATAGTAGTAGAAAGATGGGATTATAAATAGATTACTTTTGTTTCTTTCTGGGTGGCTATATTAGAAGGTTGTTTGGATTCCTGTGGTCAGTGGCGCAAGGAAATTGGAGGTTATTAGCAATTTCCAGTGATTGCCTCAAGAGTTCATTTGGTTACAAAATCTTTTGTTACCTTTGCTGATAAGAGCAGTGGAGTGGGCATGGTGGCTGAATGTCTTAAGAAATCTGTGATACTCAGATATTCTTAGAAATGTGAATTTTGTTGTTTCAGTTGTATGTGATGTTACTTTTCCTTTAGGTTTTTTTATGAGCTATGCTAATACCAGTTACAGTCTTGGGACACACAAATGGGTCATACTTAAAGCATCTAGAAAGTTCTCTTCAAAAAGGAGTGATGTGTACTAAAAACTAAGAATAATATATGTTTCACACATGGTATAAATATTGAGAAATACTTGTGACTCATCTGAGGGGAAAAGAATAAGGAAGGAATCAGTGACATGCTTGAAAGATTTGGCAATAAAATCGTGAGCACAGAAGGTTTAGGGTATAGTCAACTGGAAAAGCACACTGCTTCCTACACTAGGGAATGGCAGGCTATTTAGATGCAACTTTTAAAATATCAGGCATATTTTCTAGGAAGCTCTGTGTCCAGAATAGGAATTCTTTCGAATTATACAAATCAACTTTTTATTTTTATTTTCTTTTATTGGTATATATTTGCAATACATTTATCATGAGGAATTGGTACATATGCATATCTTGATTCTTTTGTACTTCCCTTTCCTGTCCCCTCCCTCCTAATGCCTTCCATCCCGGGATCCCCTTCCAATCTCCCCACAGTCATCTTTTTATTTTTAATGAGATACTTGAATATGGACTATATTCTTTTATAAAGAAAAACTAATTTTTCCATTTTGCTTTTACTAAAATTGTTTTTTAAACTTTACTGGAAATACTGAATTTAAAGGGAACTATATTTTGCTTTATAAAAGACTTTTTGTTACTTTTGTTTTGGCTTTTGTTCTCATTAATTCCACAATACTGTGGAACTGGGGTGTTTCCTAATGCTTTTGTCTGTGTTTTTCCCCTTAGAAGTAAAACATCTTGACTGGCGATTATTTGATTTTCTTTTCCTGAGCACTGCTGCTTATTAACCTTTTCTTGCTAGTTTTGATACCAGAGTAACTTTTTGGGTTTTTTTTTTTTTTTTTTTTTTTTTTTTTTATTTTTTTGGTTTTTTTTTTTTTTTTTTTTTTTTTTGAGACAGAGTCTCACTATGTAGTTGAGACTGACCTGGAACTCACTATGTAGCCCAGGCTGGTCTCGAACTCGCAGTGATCCTCCTGCCTCCACCTCCCAAGTGCTGGGATTACAGGTGTGTGCCACCACGCCTGGCCAGAGTAATTTTTTGATCCTTAGGTTAAAAAAAGAAAATTTTAAACATTCTTATGCTATAGTGGTTGTGTTTGTGCTTCAGATGTGCTGGCATTCCCCAAGATGACTATTCTGTCCTCATTTTTGTGTACCCCAGATGCCAGAGCAGGGGGAAGAATTGGCAAGCTTGATAGCCTGCTCTACAGTCTTGGCGGAGGCGGGGGCAGCCATTGCGTTTAACAAGTAGACTCACTTTCCCACAAAGGGAGCTGTCCTGCCTGCATCCCCAGTGAACCTTCTTTTTATTTATGTTTTTATTTGGTAGGATTTGGAGAATGTAGAGGAATCTCTTTCTAGGCATTCTTTATCCTCTGTCCTCTCAAAGAACCAACGTTGGAAACAGTACTGTGATACTGAAACATGATTATTCCATGGAATATTCTGGGAGGCTTAAAAATTACTGATGTATGTGTCTTACCACAAGATTCTGATTTAATTGGTGTTGGGTATAGCTGTGGTATTGGGATAAATTTCCTCGTGAAATTCTCATTTGTAGTAAAATTTGAAAAGTGCTCTCTGGTCAGTAAAACAAAAATTGCTCATGAAAACCAGTTCATTTCAATTCTTCATGAAGGCAGAAAGCTGCTTCTCCAGAGAGCTGTTTCTCCACCCTGTCCCCAACACATAAAGTATTACATTGTAGATACTCAAAGTATACTTTTTTGTTTAATAAGAAATATTAAGAATCCCTGTGGCTGGGGTCGGGATTTAACTCAGTGGCACAGTGCAAGGTCCTGAGTTCAATCCCCAGTACCAAAAAAAAAAAGAATCTTTATAGTTTACAGAGTAAACGGTTTAGGCATCAGTTCTTTACAGTAATCTGAACCATAAATTTATGATGATATATGTATTTTTGTGTGTGAAGCTCAAGCTATTCATTTTCAAAATTTATAGCTAAATAAGCCTGCATGAATATGAAATGGAAATATGTTATCTTTCCCCTTAACCATATTTGCACTTGAGATAGATAACCCACTGGCACAAAATGATTATCCCACTGAGATTAACTCAATATTTCCTTGATTTAGTTCTTTTTGTCTTTCATCTTTTTGTTGTTGTTGTTTTATTGTTTTGGGGCTTTGTTAATTTTTTTTTTAATATGGGGGATTGAATCTAGGACCTTGCACTTGCAAGGGTTGCCGAGGAACCACTGAGCTAAATCTCTTTTTTTTTTTGAGACAGTGTCTCACTATGTATTTCAGGCTGGCCTAGAACTCACTGACATCCTTCTTCCTGCCTCAGCCTCCCTAATGCTGGGATTACAGGCCTGCCCCACCACACCCAGCTTGTTTTGGGGCTTTTGCGATAGGATCTCACTTTGTAGCCCAGCCTGGCTTTAAACTCACAGTGGTCCTCCTCTTGTCTCTTTAATCTCTTGAAGAGATTTTTTTTTCCTGCTTGTTGTGTGCATGTTATTTTATCCTGTTTTGTGTGCGTGCGTGTGTGTTTGTGTGTGTATGTGTGCGTGTGTGTTTGTGTATTTTAAGACAGTTGTCTGTTTCCTTCCATCAGGAAACACCTTTCTTTCTGTGTGATGCAATCAGTTTTTGTCATTTCCACTTTAATGTGAACTAAAAAGTCATCCTTTTCCTGTGAAAAGGAAATTTCCCAATTGTTCATAAATTGTGGAGCCTGCTGTGGGAGAGGGCAAAAATCTTAGAAAGGGCTCCTTTCCTCTGCTATATGTTCTTTTGTTGCTTTTTCTCTACTGCTGATCTTTTCATTTCTTATGTGTTCTGTCTAATTGATAAGATGGTGGCCTCCTATCTCAGAGTTTAGCTCTTTTGTGTGTCAGGTCCCTGGAGATAGTAGTGTGTTATATAGCAAGACTGCTAAGCCCTCTGATTTAAAAGGTAAGCTAGGAAATAAAAAGACATTGAAAAGGGTATTATTTTGAAAGTAATTCTATAGCATTTTCTTGGTAAAAACACTCACCAACCACATCCTCTCTTTTCTAAACACACCCATTTGAGCATATTACCACTTCCTTTGTTTCAAACAACTCTTTTTTGTATGTGTAGAATCTCCGGAGTATGAACTGCTGCCGATACATCTGGACATCTCTATAATCAGAATCTTAAGTTCCTACTGATTTTTTCCAGTATCATAAAATGGAGTTGCAGGAAGAATCCACTATGCCACTGTTCAGTTATCTTTGGTTCCAATATACTATGTTGCTTTTGCATGTTTTATTTCCAGTACCTAGAATATTCTGTCTTGGTACTGTTGTATTAGGGGGTGGGTTGTTGTTGGTGGTGGTGGTGGTGTGCTTGTTTGTTTTGGAACAGGGATTGAAACAGATTCCTGCTGAGTTGCCATTGCTGGCCTCAAACTCAAGATCCTCCTGCCTCAGTCTCCCAGAGTGGTGGGATTTACATATCTGCATGGCTCTTGCCACTTCTTTGCTTGAGTGTCCTATCCTTTTAAGTTATAATTTTTTACATATGATTTATTAATCATATTTAATTCCATTATAAAGTGCTGTCTTTATAGTACCCTTACCTTGGGCCCGGCTTATGGCTTATCTGTGAGCTCACTGTTTTGTTTTTCTGATGGCTAGGGATTGAATCACAGAGTAATTTGTAAATGATTTAAAAAATGAAATATTGGGCCAGGGATTTAGCTCAGTGGTTCTGCCACCTTCCTTGCAAGCACAGGGTCCCAGGTTCGATCCCTGGTACCAAATCAAAAACAAAAAACCAAAAAGTGAAATTTTGATATTTTTTTTTACTGTTATGTGATGGTGTCCAGGAAACAATTTTCAGAAATAAGAATCTAAAACATGTTTGTACAGATAATGGATTTTTTTAGAGGCTGAAGCTGGATTTGTCACTCTACAACCTGTTTATTCAGAATAGTGCAACCAGCACAGTGGTCCTTCATGTTTTGTTTTGATTTTTAATTTAGGGATATCATACATTATTAAAGCTTGTTCTCTGGACACCCCAAATACTTGTCATCCACAGACTTGCTGACACTTCATCAAGCCAGTTCAAATGGGTGTGGTCAAAAGGTAAATGTCCTCTGGAAAAGTGAAGTAAAGGGAATAGTTTGGGACTTGAGAATATTTATGTTTTTTAGATTACTAACTAGGGCCAGGGATTTAGCTCAGTGATTCTACTGCCTGCCCTGCAAGCACAAGGTCCTGAGTTCAATCCCTGGTACCAAAAAAAAAAAAAAAAAAAAAAGAAAAGAAAGGATAGATTACTACTTCCTCCTCAGCTGAGGAGATAGATAGTCCTGAAACTTTGCTGTTAGCTGAAGGGGTAGCAGTAAGCTTGATGGGTCACATCTGTATCCTGAAGTTTGTATCAAAATATATTTAGTTTCCCTCCTGCTCATTTGTTTTTTTTAAAAAAACCGTAATGTGTTAAAGTTTATTCCAGTGTTTCATAGAGCAAGAGGTTGGCTATACACCCCGATGATAATATGAACAATAGTTAAATACAAGGTTATAGGTAGAGAGTGAATTAAATGTGGAGTATACGGGTTAGAAAAACTAAATGACAAAGAGAATCCTCCTTGCATAAATTTTTAAAAGGTCTCAAAAGCATTGGGATGTTTTAGGCTAGCTACGGTTGTAGTCGTTCTCCTCTTTTCTTTGTAAGCTACACAATTCTTTTATAAAGAATGAAACACTTGCTCTAGATTCTAACCATTGCCCCTTTTTATTTTCTCTGAAAGGTTTAGAACAACCTCAGATTTTTTTTTTTTTTTTGAGGTGCTGAGGTTCAAGCCCAGGACCTTCCATACAATGAGCAAGTGCTCTGCCATTCAGCTACATCGCTAGCCTGGAATATTTCTTTCATCTTACCACCCTAAAAATCTTCGATTGCCACTGGAACAGTTACTTCCCCCCCTGGATTTTAGTCTGATGCCTGATGTCTGACAGAGTATATCAGTTAGGAGATGGGCATTCTGTATGATCGAAGGTAGTGACCTTGAGCGCCTCTGAATTCGTACAACTGAAAAGAGAATTGGACTAGGTGACCTTTAAGGTCCTTCCAACTGTTTGTGAAGTTCACTGAGTCTGAGTGCTCTGCTGGGACAAACACAGTTGACTCTCTTATTGTTCTACTGCTTTTTGCCCACTACATCATGTGAAAGGTGAAAAAAGGTAAACCAGTTGTGCTGCTGTTTGATTTAGAAGGGTGAAGCCCCAGTGTTGCAGGTGGTGAGGCTCGTCCAGCAGTGCCACAGACTAGCCAGAGGAGATGCGGGCGGCACTGATGGCCTGTACCTGGCTTATTTGGTGACACTCACTTTTAGTGGTAGAGAGTAGCTTAGAAAAGGATTGGCTGGGAGTTTGTGCCTTTCTGCTAGTCAAGCTTGAATCGGCTTTTTTGAGAACAAAACTTTTGTGCACAGTAAAGTAGACAGGTGTTGTACTTCTCACAGGGTAAACTCTGAGAGCATATAAATGCTGAAATACATAGATGAAATCTAGATGTTAGTAGCAGAATAAGAAATAACCATTTGGCCAGGGATTTAGCTCAGTGGTTCCACCGCCTGCCTTGTAAGTACAAGTTCCAGAGGTCAAACCGCGGTACCAAAAAATAAATAAAAAAACAAGAATAAAAACCTATTCTATGTGTTATTTCCATGTTACATTCTTGAACTGTGAGAGAAAACAGTGTTAGGTCAAAGTAGGAAAGTAGGATAACATGAATTCAAAGTTACTGCTGCATTAAAGATCCAAAAAATTCTCTTATGACCTGGCAAGGTTATATAACACTGAAGAAAGTCAGTTTTGAACAGAAGTTTCGGCATCAACCTAGCAGTGAGAATGTGATAAAGAGAAAAAAAGGAATTCCTGATTATTTGTTATGGCTTAGTGGTTACATGCAGGTCTTTCTTTTTTACATAATACAGTTTTGTGCAATGTCTTATTTTTTTTAACGCCTGAGATCTAATTTAAATTTAAATGTTTTGTTTATTTGTTTTTGTTTTTGGTACCGGGGAGCAAACTGAGGGCCTTGTGCTTGCCCTTGCAAGGCAGGCACGGTGCCACTGAACTAAATTCCCTGCCCTAGATTTAAATGTTTTAGGAATGTGTTGGAAATGTTTCTAATCGCTGAAAAGAAGTCAGGACCTGAAGATGGGAAAAACTCCTGAATTTAGGCAATAGAATCTAGTAGTACTTTAATTCTGCATTTAGCCACCATGATTGGACATTGTGATAATTTCAGTTACACTGTATATTTCAGTCTAGTCATTGTAATGTTAGTGTGGAGGCGAATACAGCATACAGGTTTGAGACTCTCTGAGACTCGATTTATTATGCTTTCATATTGAGTATAAGCTTCCACAGGTAACTTTTCTATATTTTCTATAGGAAATACACATTTATGTAAATTTAGATTATTTTAAGAAGTTGAATTGTACAAATGCTTTGTCTTTTGTGAGCAAAAGGACTTGTGTCTCTGGAGGAATAAACTAAAGCAACAGAAAAGATGACATCAAGTTATGTGTTCCTTCCAAAGAAGAGTGACTTTTCTTAAATTACATCAATTTTTTGAGATAAACTTTATAAATGTGGTTTAATATACATATAGAAAAATGCAGAGGTTATAAATACAGCTTGATGAGTATTTAGAAAGTGAACACCCTGTGGAATCCCACATGCATAAGAAAGATAACATCAGAAACATCCTAATGTACTTTCTCAGCCTCCTCCCTTCCCTGCCCCACAAGATAACCATAATTTTAATACACCATAGGGTAATGTTGCCTGATTCTCAATTTATAGATAGAATCATTCAGTATCTACTCCTGAGTACCTGGCTACTTTTGCCAAACATTTTTTCTGTAGGATTCTTCTGTTATTCCAAGTAACAATAGTTCATTCTCACTAATGGCTGTATTTTATTTTATGGACATAAAATAATTCATCCATTTTTCTGATGGCTATTCAGATTGTTTCCATTTTGGGGCTATGAAAAGTAACACTACTGCAAACATTTTTATTTATGGTTTTGAGTGTTCATATACATGTAGCTCTTTCAGGTATATTGCTGAGAGGAGTGGCTGTGTTATAGGACATGTGTATCTGCAGCCTTTGAGATAATGCCAGGCAGTTTTCCTTGTACTAATTGACACACTGTTTGGGTTTCAGATGTTCTACATCCTTGCCAATACTTAGTATTGACAGGTTTTTTTGGCTTTTGTGTTTGTTCATATTTTAGCCATACCGGTAGATAGATAGTGGTATCATATTGGTTTTTATTTTTATTTTCCTGTTAATAGACATTTCTTCCTGTACTTATTGGTTATTTGAAAATTCTCTTGCAAAGGGCCTATTCATAACTTTTACTAGTAGACAGTATTAGGTTATTTGTCTATTGTTGGTTTTACTAATTTTTAAATACATAGTCTAGATAATCCTTTGTCAAATAAATGTTAACATTCATTCTACAGCCGGGTGTGGTGGTGCATGCCTGTAATCCCAGCACTCCGGAGGCTGGGGCAGGAGGATCGCTGTGTGTTTGACACCAGCCTGGGCTACATAGTGAGTTCCAGATCAGTCTCAACTACATAGTGAGATCCTGTCTCAAAACCCCCCCCAAAAAAAAATCATTCTGAAGTCTAAAGGTGACATTACACTCCTTTCTAGTGAACAACCTCCTGCCTCAGCCTTCTGAGTGCTGGAATTACTGGAGTGCACCACCACATCCCACTTATAGTATTTTTTAAATTACACATTTACCAAGTTACTTGCGCTTTTTCCGTCTCAGCCCTTCCTTGAATTCAACCTTCAAGTTTCTTTAGTGAGTTTATAAAATACTCTTGACAAATAGCTTTGTCAGATATGTAATTCTAGGATGATAGTTATAAACTCCTAGCACTTTGAAAATATTTGTGTTATTGCTTTCCTTTTCTTTTGAAGTCTGCTGAAATCTAATTGTTGGTCCTTTGTAGGTGCTCTATCTCTGGAGCATTCCAAAATGTTTCTAGCTGTCATCTCTCCCCTTTCTTCTTCAGGAATTGTAATACTTATTTTATATTCTGTTTAAACATATCATTACCTGCAGTCTAGGGGAAAGGAACAAATGTCAAAATCTGCTGTTGGTTCTGCTGACTTTTGTTTAAGGTCGTGTGTTTATTGGCAAGATTTTATCTGTGAGAATCCTTAGGCAGTCTAGCTGTTTTTGTTTCTGTTGTGCTAGAGATTCGTCCCAGGCCTAGCACTTGCTAAGCAAGCACCTTACCACTGAGCTACCCCCGACCCCATCCCACACACCAGCCCAGGCTGTCCTTTCCAGGGGCATTTCTCCAGATAGGGCTCATGGTTCCTATTTTCTAGGTGTCTCAGGTTGCGCCAATCTAAGACTACTTCCCATTCCTCTCTTAGACCATCTGGTGTGTAAATTCAAAGTCCAAATTCTTGTGAAAGTAAGTCTGTTGCTACAGATTCTCAGGGGAGACTTTATTTTTCTAGTCAGCACTCTGAAAAAAAAAAAAGATAAGGGCTTTTTTTCCCCCTCTCTGTTAGTGGGGAAGGTTATATTTTTTTTCTACTTTCTCCTGAGAATATAACCCTTTAAGATCCAGGCTTTGTATGGTAGTCACTATTACAATTCCTTATCTTAACAGAAATAATTCTATCCTCCCAACTTGTTACTTGAAGAAAATAGTTTGTAAATGTTGACTGTGACTGTGATTCAGATTTTTTTTCAAGTTTAAGCACTTATATTGCTTTGTAATGTAAGTCTAGAATTAATGAAATTAAGTCTAGAATTTTTGGAAATTCCTGAAAGGAGAATTTCCATTAGTTTTCTTAATAATGGTAGGATCTATATAGTTGCTGTATATTAAGAGAGATTTACATGTTTAGATTACTTTTTAGAGACCTAGCTGCAGTTTTTAGTTTTTAAACTATTGAGCTAAAATGTTATAGCAACAGCTGGTTGCTCTGTTCTGTTAAAAACACCGAGGGGTGTTGACATCCTCACTCTGTCTCGGCAAAAGCAAACACTTGAAAGCAGGGTATCCTTTTGCTAACTCCTTGTAAGAGGGTATTAATTAATGCTTAGAAGAATGAAGAGATTTATTTAATGTAAAAGTAAGTTGTCTGTCTACCAAAAACTTGAAATAACTCCCTTTTTCACCTTAATTTCTATAAGTATAGCAGAGATAACTTAAAAATTGAAGAGAGAAATTTGCTTTTGGCAGAAGGCCTTTCCAAAACCCTGTTTGTAGCTCCTAGCCACATGTATGAAAAATGTAAAAGGAAGTGTGTGTTATGTTATTGTTTCCAGTTATGGGGGATTTTGCTTGTTGTTTTTCATCTTGTTTTTGTTTTTTGCTTTGAGAGATCAAAGTAGGGGCCCTGGACATGCTAAATAGGCACTCTTCACTTAAACTCTAAAAGTATAGTACTAGGTTCGGCCTTTTCTTTTTTTTTTTCTTCCTTCTCCTTTCCCTCTTTATTTAAAGCATCTTATCACATATTATATTGGACTTGCAGGAATCAGTTTAAAGGGATTGAGAATGGTTTCAGATTAATGATTTGGCAACTAGGAAACTGCCCACAGGAGTCAAGTTCTTATCTTGGAGTAAATTTTAAAAACCCAGCCACTGAGAATTGTTTCTCTGAGCTCCCAAATTTAAGGTTGAAGGAAAAATAAAACTTTACACTGATTGACATACCCCAAAATTCCTGTCAGTACTTTATAGCAGTCTTGTTTGAAGGATGGCATAGTACACAAGATACAAAGCTTTACCATGATGGTAGTAAGTCCTCTGAGCTTACATGACACATGCATGGCTCTTTCCCGGAGTTCACTTCTTCATTTTCGTATATAAGGTATACATATTGCCTTTGTTAAATGCTAAAAATGGCACGTTATTTTTGCTTTAACTCCATTTATCATATTTCTGTGATTTAGTCATTATTTCCTTTTCTGATTAATATTTGTTAGACTTGATAGCTAGACATTACATCCTAACTTTTTCTAGATTGGAAACACACCCCTTCTTTTTCTTTCCCCCATTTGTAGGGTTGTACAACCTTTCAATTAAAAGCAACACTGTTCACTCGCCCAGGTTTCCACCCCCTTGAAATAAACCACGTAGCTCCCTGTGGGCATGGTCTGGCCACCATTACTTGATCGCATCTCTTGTCACCCTTGGCTCCTTACAATGTCTTTTCATCTGCTTTAGCAGCTCCTCTGAACCTTCCATCTTCCATCCAGTTTTTTGTACCACTCTCATTACATCCCTTCTCAAAGTCTCAGGAGCAGTTCTCTTGCACTTTTCCCCCTTTATTCTGAAGAATTTACTTTACTTACATATCTTATATGTTTCGTTGAGGAATTGCTACTTCAGGATTTAACTTACCAGTATGAACAATTGGAAGGGCAAGACAGGTGCACCCCCCGCTGGCCCTGTTATAGCTTAGACATAGGTGTACATTTGGTGGGGCACAGGGGATCAAACTGAGGACCTTGTGCTTCTAAGGCAGGCTCAGCACTATTGAGCTAAATCCCCGGCCCCCATTGTAGGTGTAAGTGCAAATGGCCCTTGCCTTATGTAAAATATTTGCTCCCAAAAGTTGACTGTATGTCATTATAATGTGGTTATATGCAGATTAGATAACTGTTTAAAAGAAACTGGCAAAGAATTTTTAAAGCATTCATATTAGAAAAATAATCCTATCTTAATTTTTGTTTTAGAAAGGTTTTTTCTCAGGTTACCCTGATGATAAATACTATAAATTATCTTTCATATTTTTTGAATTCATAAAAGTGGGAGATTGCTATATATCTCTATATGGAAACACCTCTTAACATTAACCTTATGAAATTTTCATATCAGTAGTAACTAGATTAAAATGATTGATTCTCAGAAAGCTAACATGTCATTCTTTTTACCTTTAAATATATATTTTATTATTTTTGCTTTTTTTCTTGTTTTCAGTGCTAGGGATCCAACTCAGAGCATCACACATGGTAGGCAAATGTTCTACAATGAGCTACATTCCCAGCCCCATGTTAGCCAGTTTTTCTGAACCACAAAAGTGACTTCTCACATATATCAACATCCTTTTAGCCAATGACCTCTAGCACTTTAGGTGCTTTATTAAACAGTGCTAGGATTGGTTATGTTTTCTTTGTTCTTTCTACTACCACGACTTCCATTAAATGTAAACATGCATATAGTTGTTACTTTTAAGAACTTAAGCCCAGAGTAGGAGCAATTTGTGCTACATTGACCATAGCTTTGTTTACTGATCTTGGAATTAACCTAGAACATTCTCATGCCTCTTTCTATCATGTTGTGGCAGACTACAGTTTGATGTCTTTCAAGATAATTAGGGCTTAATTATTTCTAAGGTATTCATTAGCACAGTCTCAGAACAAGCATTGTTCCCAGAAATAATATAAATGGCTTTTGAGCTTCTTAGCATACAAGTCAAAGATTAGAGTGAAAGCAGACACACCTGACAGAAAAATTGTGTGGTGTGCTCATTGTAGGCTTTCCAAAGCTTGAATTATACAAACCACCACTATAAGCTATTAACCAGTGACAATTTTGATTTCTCTTTTATGTTAGTTGTAATCTCTGATACTGTTATTTAAAGTAAAGCCATATATTAAAATACAAGTTTATTAAGAGTAAGTTGTGCTTACATGTTTTTCCCTCTCCATTTCCTATACCATCATATTCTTTTTAGACCAAACTCCAAGATACTTTCCCTAGACTTTCAAATAGGCTCTTTTCTCTGAGTCTATAATAAATCTATTATAACATAACAACACATAGTACTACAGTTGTTTGAGAAGCTATCTGCCCCTCTCTCCTCTCCCAACCCACTAAATTGCTGGTATTTTAGAATCAGGGACAGTATCTCATTTCTTTCTTATAGTCAGTCCCATCATACTACCTGCTTAGTTGTAGTGCATAACAGGTGCTACAGATTGTTGTTAATAGCATAATTGAATTTAAGCAGAAAAAAAGTTGATGAATTGATTTACCAACTTAGAATTTAAATATAAATTTTAAAAATTTAAAAGCAAACATTACATGATCAGTTCAGTTTAGATTTAGCATAAAACAAGTTGATATTACACGTTTTATAATATTTGAGACCGGAATATATGATACAGTAAAATGAAGTGCTTCTGTGATGCAAAAAGAGATATTTACAAAACCAATTTTATTTTTCTTTTAGTTAAACCTCCTGTCATGTAACCATTTTGCTAGAGTATATATAGAAGATACTTTGAAAGCAGGCAAAACTGCAGAGCAGTTGAGGAATGAAAACAGAGCTAGCAGGACCATATCTGATTGCTCTCTTGCCTGTTTTGGAAGAGGCTTATGGTTGTGTTGGTGAACTTTATAACAGTTTAGAGGATGGAGTGCTATTCATGTTATGTTTTGTTTTGTTTTGTATTTTTTGAGACAGGGTCTCACTGTGTAGTTGAGACTGACCTGGAACTCACTATGTAGCCCAGGCTGGTCTTGAACTCACAGGGATCCTCCTGCCTCAGCCTCCCGAGTGCTGGGAATACTGGCGTATGCCACCACACCCAGCTTATTCTTGTTATGGATAGGCAGCACAAGTGTCAGAACCTGACCTCAGGGAAGCTGAGATAGGCCTACAAGTCATATGATTTCTCAATTTGGCCACCTACCCTTTTGTAGAACTATTTGAAGCTAAGTACTTAAATTTGTTTCTGGAGGGCTTCATTTATCAATAATACTTAAATTTTCTAACATTAAAAAAAATGGTATAGCTTTTAGGCAAAATATATGAAGTACAAAATACATATTTCTAACTATTGAGTTTTTGTCTCATGGTTAGAAAAGGCAGCAGTTTAAAAAAAAAAAA
>NW_022900920.1:26247960-26272545 GCF_012274545.1 Fukomys damarensis | reverse complement strand
GTACTACAGTTGTTTGAGAAGCTATCTGCCCCTCTCTCCTCTCCCAACCCACTAAATTGCTGGTATTTTAGAATCAGGGACAGTATCTCATTTCTTTCTTATAGTCAGTCCCATCATACTACCTGCTTAGTTGTAGTGCATAACAGGTGCTACAGATTGTTGTTAATAGCATAATTGAATTTAAGCAGAAAAAAAGTTGATGAATTGATTTACCAACTTAGAATTTAAATATAAATTTTAAAAATTTAAAAGCAAACATTACATGATCAGTTCAGTTTAGATTTAGCATAAAACAAGTTGATATTACACGTTTTATAATATTTGAGACCGGAATATATGATACAGTAAAATGAAGTGCTTCTGTGATGCAAAAAGAGATATTTACAAAACCAATTTTATTTTTCTTTTAGTTAAACCTCCTGTCATGTAACCATTTTGCTAGAGTATATATAGAAGATACTTTGAAAGCAGGCAAAACTGCAGAGCAGTTGAGGAATGAAAACAGAGCTAGCAGGACCATATCTGATTGCTCTCTTGCCTGTTTTGGAAGAGGCTTATGGTTGTGTTGGTGAACTTTATAACAGTTTAGAGGATGGAGTGCTATTCATGTTATGTTTTGTTTTGTTTTGTATTTTTTGAGACAGGGTCTCACTGTGTAGTTGAGACTGACCTGGAACTCACTATGTAGCCCAGGCTGGTCTTGAACTCACAGGGATCCTCCTGCCTCAGCCTCCCGAGTGCTGGGAATACTGGCGTATGCCACCACACCCAGCTTATTCTTGTTATGGATAGGCAGCACAAGTGTCAGAACCTGACCTCAGGGAAGCTGAGATAGGCCTACAAGTCATATGATTTCTCAATTTGGCCACCTACCCTTTTGTAGAACTATTTGAAGCTAAGTACTTAAATTTGTTTCTGGAGGGCTTCATTTATCAATAATACTTAAATTTTCTAACATTAAAAAAAATGGTATAGCTTTTAGGCAAAATATATGAAGTACAAAATACATATTTCTAACTATTGAGTTTTTGTCTCATGGTTAGAAAAGGCAGCAGTTTAAAAAAAAAAAAAGCCCATGGAATGGGCAAGGTAGCACAGGCCTGTAATCCCAGCACTCAGGAGGCTGAGGTAGGATTGCCACAAGTTCGAAGCCATCCTGGGCTACCTAGTGAGTTTAAATCCAGCCTGAACTACACAGCAAGACTTGGTCACAAAAAATAAGATAAAATTAAAATTTAAAAATGCCTACATAGTTCCATACCCTTAGATAGAATTGTGGGAAGAATAAGCTCTAGTGAATTGTTGAATGACATCCTGTAACCACCAGTAATGTATATGTATTGTACAGTTAAAAATTCAAGAAAATAGATCCCATGTTAAGAATCCTAAAAAAAATATAAAAATAAATTAAAATTACACCTCAATAAGATTTTAAAAGTAAAAATGAGTAGTGCATGTCTCATGAATGCTTTCTATGTTGTGACTATATTAATTTTATTTTTACTTGTTTTTTACTCTACTTTTGACTCTTTTCTCAAAGCCAGAATTATTGATTATAGGTTGTGTTTTGTTTGTGTTGCTGAGGCGCAAAGCACTGTACTCTGAACTATAACTGCAGCCCCTCTAGGTTGGGCTTTGGGGACTTTTTTGTTTTTTAATAAGATATATATAATTACTCTTCACTATTTACTTTGCATTAGCCTTTTTTACGTAGTCTTTTATCTTCATCTAAGCAGTGGTAAAGTGCATTGTTTTCAGAAGTATTATGCTGTGGTACAAAGCCATAGTTTGTATTATCTTCATGCTTGTAAATGTAAAACAATCGCATCAGTTAGTTAATTTTTTATTTAGATGGGGAACATGACTACCAGCTAATGATTGCTAAATGTCAACTTTTGCCTCAATAAGCTTGTCATTTATTATTGCTTATATTGTGCACATTTTTATCCAGAAAAAAAATTATCAAACATTAACTACATCTTAATTATCTCCAGCCTTGTCTCTTCATAATTGTTTTCCTTTAAATCCTAAATTACCTCTTTCAGCAAATAACCATTGAGCAAACATTAACTCGACAGACGTCAGTATTCATTTACCATATATAATTTTTTTTAACTCTTCCTGTGAAGAGCCCCGTGCAGGTCCCTGAGGACCCTTCCCTAAAGTTGCTCACTATCCGTGTGTCAAGTGTCTCAGTGAGCACACAAGTGTCAGTGGCTGTAAGGAGTGCTGTGTTGGAGGTGAGCAGAGGGTTGTGGGGCTTGAGACTTTGCACTTCAGATGAAGGCTTATGGATTCCCCTCACAAATCTGTTTTTTCAAGGGAGGCAAAATAAGAGAGTTCTTCAGGTAGGAAGTTACAGAATATAACCAGAGATTCCTGTAGAGAAGAATTGCATTTCACTAACCTGTTACCTTCTGAGCCCTGAAAACATGGTCAGCACTTTTAACAAAGAGTTACCCATGTTGCGTCACCCCTTCTGAGAACAGAAGCAGTAAACCCCTCTACCATTCTAGGAGCATGTCTGATTTAGGCTGCAACCCTCTAGGATGGCAGACTGTTCTGCAGTGTGAAGCTAGCCCTGTATAAACTCAGTTCTTACTGCCTTAGCTTCAGTTTACTTTGTGTCCAGGCCCCTTTTCTCTCTCTTGAGTTTGCTCCTTCATTTGAATCTCCTGTATTGTTATCCCCACAACTGTCTGGGTTTTATTCTATCCATAACATCTATACTGTGTATAAAGTTAGTGTATTATGAAAATCAGCTGTGATGATTAAAAAAAAACCCACTTCCCTATGTCTTATCTTCATTGCCACTGGCAGTGTGACTTTATTTGCTTACCCTCCTTCTTTTGCATTTTAGTCTTGTCATCTGTAGGGATGAGAGGACTGCATAGGAAAAGTACGTAAAGTGTACAAGCATATAAAGTGAATAAGCAATCATTCCAGGGTGCTTCAGCTACGCAGCAGTGGTCACTTCTCTACACAAGTTTGCATAGTTGGCTCTGTGTGTGTGTGTGTGTGTGTGTGTGTGTGTGTGTGTGTGTGTACTGGGTATTGAACCCTGGACCCTCACACTGAGCCATGTTTTCATCCCTTTTTTATTTTTTAATTTTGAAATGAGGTCTTGCTAAGTTACAGAGTTGCCTGGGCTGGGCTTGAATCCTCCTGGAGTGCTGGGGTTAGAGGCATGTGCCACCACACCCAGCTCACAACTTTAAACCATCTATGCTGAAGATTGCAATTTTTGAGTTTTTTAATGCGGTTCATATCAGAGAACGAGCATTTGAAAAGAAAAAAATTTATTATGTTCTATTATAGGGATTCCAAAAAACTGAGCACTGGGCATTGAAGGGTTAATCTATTTCCTATTTCAGGCCTATCCCTCTGCCCTGTGATGAGCTCCTTGCCCCTTATATTTTTGGCACTTTGCTTTCCTTTTGATGACTGCTTAATCACAGTTCTTTTTTCTTTCTTGTTTGCTGCTTTGATCATAACTAAATACCTGTTGCCCAGGCATACCCATTCAGCAGGCACTTCCGGTAGGCTAGACTGTGCTAGTCATTGGGTCCAGAGTTGTCTCAGTTAAGGTGAGGAACACATGGAAGCAGCTAGCTAATATGAGAAGTTCTGGGATGCAGATATTTAGACAAAACATAACGGAACCATAGATCAAGAATATAGCTTAGAAGTCAACGAGTTCTTGAGTTTTTCCTTCCAAAGAAAAAGATCATACCAAGCAGAGGAGTTTTCCATATAAAGGCAGGTAAAGAAAGGTGTGTCAGCTATAAGTAGTCACCACACAAGCACAACTCCGTGTTGCCCTCTCTGTAGTAGTAAAAAGTCAAAGTGAATACAACACCCTTTTACTTCACAGACTAGCTACTGTTGACTTAATAGTGCGTGAAAAGCTCTGCTTTTTTTGTAGTGATTTTCTTGGTGTAAACAAAATGAAAACCAAACACGGGGGTAGCACAAAGCTCAGAAAGCAGTATGTGACTATGCCAGTTCTTGACTTGTATCTCAGACTCAGCTTTCTCTCCACTCCTTTTTGTGTTTCTTTTCTTTAATCACCTATGAAATGCCAGACACTTTACCAGCGTTCTTTTTTTTAACCCATAATAGCTAAATGAGTTAGGATTTCTCTTGTTTTACAGCTGTGAGAAAATGGAGTCTCAAAGGAATTTTTTAAAACCCCATACAAGAACACTTAAGTCAGTAGGAAAGCTCTTCCCTTGACCAGCATATTGCTAGCTTCTGCTGGTCATCCTAAAATGAAGCTTAGGGCTGCCACTAAATGACTAGCTGAGTGGCTGGGACAAGCAGAGGAAACTTTGTAAATTTCTTTTCCCTCACCCAAGAATAATCGAGGTAGGTGAGTCTACGCTTCCTTTTAGGTGAGTCTACGCTTCCTTTTAGCTTCATGATATCTTTGTAGGCTTCTCCCATCTATTTGGTTATGTCTGCCGGTTGTCACTCTGACCAAGTACAGGTTATATGATATGATGTTCTGTTGCACAGGTTACAATGGAGTAACTACTTAGAGATGACTGTCTTCAGAAAAATGGGAGTAAAAATCACCTGAGGAGAGGCACAAAGGTGCTTTTGGAGGTGCCCCTACCCCCTAGTTTCACATGTTCATAGGGGTTCAGTGTTTGTAATATATTTTGGTCATAGCCATGCCCTCTGAGTGGTCTTTGCTAATGCTGCTCCAGGCTTAAACTGACATGCGTTGAAGTAATCTGATTTACACAGCTCAGAGACACCTCCTTTTCTTAGCCAATATTGTAGATGGGGAAGTTCTTTTCAAGCTAAACTAAATGTTCCACAGAGCTAAAGCTTGCCAAGCAAAGCTCATCCTTGTGACTGTTTTAGTCATTAATAGTTATACCATATTGCTAGAGCTTTATGTCACCATCAGCCAAAGATTACATGGATCCTTGACCAAATGATGTTTGCTGGAGAGGAACCCCCCACCCCTTTGGTTTTGTGTTTCACTTTCATTCTAACACATGTTTGGGTGTGTTTGTTTATCAAATTTTAATTTCATGAACTTCATAGAACTTTAGTTGGGGACCTCTCATTTATGCTAGTTTGAGTTCTGACTGAGGCAGGAGGATCATCACAAGTTCAAGGCCAGCCTGAACTGTAGAAGCAAGATCCTGTATCAAAAATAAACAAAAAACAGAGGGCTGGGGATTTAGCTCAGTGGTTCCGCTGCCTACCTCACAAGCACAAGGTCTCAAGTTTGATGCCTGGTGACAAAAACAAAAACAAAACCAGAGAGGGCCAGGGATGTAGATCAGTGGTGCTGCCCCTGCCTGGCAAGTGCAAGGTCTTGAGTTCAATCCCCAGTACCAAACAAACAAAAAACAAAAAATCTGAGAGAGAAAAGAGGAGGGTCCTTAGGATAATGAATTCAATCATGGGGGTACCTGTTATCCTGTGTAATAGAAAGTCCAAAACTAAGAAAGCTAAAATATGTTCTGCATTATTTTGCTCTAAAAATGTCATCTCTTTTCCCTAGCTTTCCTTACAGTAACTAATCACAAGTTATTTTATGTACCTAAAGTGCAAGTCATTTTACATACTGAAAAAAGCAGTATAGCAAATGACATTTTACAAGATTTAAATGAAACAAATATTTAAAATTGGAATTGGAAAGCAGGGAGACAGGGAGGTAGACTATTTCTTAAGTTGTATGGTTCCTTCCATATTTTCATTTTAAGCCTCTAGCACTTAGTAGAGAATATTTTTATTTAAAATCTACAAAACTGACCAAGGAGAGGAGAAATTTGATTGCTCAAAAGTTACCCTACAAGATTGGATCAGTAAATATATATAAATCCCCAAAACAGTCAGGTGCATATATGTGCCAGATAATGTCTGGTCCAGCCAAGAAAAACTTGATTTACTGCATGACTGTGGTGAGAGCACTGGTTCCCAACAACTCTTGCGTTTGTAATTTTTTTTTTTTTTTTTGCGGGACTATACATTGGGCAAGCAACTGCAGGGTTAAAAAAAGTCCTGGCTGGATTTAACATACTGGGGGCATTGGATCCCTAAGAATGTCACATCTTGTCGATGCCAATACATCAGAGTATCTCCGTGATACTCAATCTGATGTCATTGGCAGGTTTTCCTCTGTATTGGAAGGGTGATATTTATAAGGGAGAAATTTTTTTCATATATTTATCTCTCTTTCTGTGATTGCAGTGTTATGAGTTGTTTTTTTTGTTTTGTTTTTTTTTTTTTTTTTAAGGTATGAAATAGTACTGGCAAGTAAGTCCTAAGAAAACTGGGTCTGGATTTCATTTTGTCTCTTCAACTCTGTGTGATCTTGTGCACATTCCTGACATGTTACAAACAGCTTGTGTCTCTGAATGTGCAGTATCAATTTTCAGTGGTGAAAGCCCCAAAAGGAAACAGACCTATTCTTCCATGCATAAACAGCTGGGCAGTTGTGGATGGAATTAATTGCTGATATATATATTGGCTGTGTTTTTCTTTTCTTGTCATTTCCTTTGCAGCAGTGAAAGTGAAGTTTGACTTGAAAACAGCCATTTCTAGCAGTGCAAATCCAAAAAGTATCAGGATGAGACTCTTCTAATAAATATCCAGCTGGCCCCTTTGAGTTTTTCATTTTAGGGCTGAGATGAGGAAGAACAAATGGCAGGCAGCAAGTGATTCGTGATTATGTACATGGTTGGAAGGAGAACCCAGGCACTTGGACTATGAGAGGAGTATTTTGAAAGGGTTAATTTATCATAGGGTAAGAGTGACCTCATACTCTGACAAAGGCTGGATCATTTGGCACCCACTTCCTGGATCCTCAGAGAATGTGTTCTACAGTGTCTCTCAAAATAGTGAAATGTCCAGTGCTCCGGACTTACTCTTTCAGCATGAAAGAGTAGCTGCTGGTGAGGGTAATGTGACAGCATGCATCATTAAAAATAGCATTTTCCTGTTCTTCTCAAAAGTATTTTCCGTTGTTTTGAATTCTGTGTAAACAATTATAGTTTATTTTTACATATTTAGATATTTTATTTAGAAAACATAGTACTTCATGACAAAAAGAATTCAGTGAAAAAATAACTGCTTATACAGGAAATAAACATTTTGAACAACTAGCAGATATTTGATCATAGTTTCAATACTGACATTTTAAACAAAGATTTTTAGATAGTGTATATATATGTGACATATCTTATGGAATGAAATATCTTATTTGGAAAAAGTCATGGAGATTTTTTAAAATTAAAATTCTTATGGAATTATTTGAAAGTTAATTATAATATTTTACGGTGTACATATTAGTGATTTTCATCAAATAATTTCCTCTTTTAAGTGTACATTTTAATGTCCTACCAAAGCAAGTCCACAAATTACATCCTTCATTTTTTAAGGCAATTTTTGCCAATTGATAATAATATACTTTTGTTGCTTCTGTGTTGCCAGGAGAAGGAGAATTTTGGTAAGGAAAGAGATGATTTGTGATTATATTCAAGTCCCTTAAAAATAGGCCAAATTAATGTTCTAGAATGAGCAGTGTTTCTGACTCCTTAAAGTATGTAGAAACCACTGTTGCTAAACTTAGAAGTCAGCGTGGTTGGACTTCCTTTATAATAGTATACTTCCACGTAACGTCTGTTACTATGTCAGGGCCCTCGAAAAACAGGCACCCCCGGCAGGGCTCACACCTTGGATCACTCTCTCCCAGTTACACACACACACACACACACACAAGTCTCTGCAGTTTGCTCCAAGACCTGGTTGAGCTGTGTGCTCTAGCTTGCATTTCTACACACACACACACACACACACACACACACACACACACGAGTCTGTGCAGTTTGCTCCAAGACAGGAAAGCTGATCTACAAACACAAACTTTTCGAAACCCTGTTTCTTTGAGGACGATTAACCAATTAATTGTATTTGTGGGGCCCTGGAAGATGTGGTAGCGATATCAATGTGCAGTTTGCTCTCACTGAAATCTGCATGGGTGTGTTGTTTCCCCCAGAGTGAGCTCCACCCTTACTCTAACCGCACAGAGTGTGGATATCTTGCTCTTTAAAACAAAGTTCATTTTTCGGGCAGCATTGCATCAGAATTGCCACACAAAAACCAGCTTAAGAAACATACAGCAGCTTTATTTTTTGTAAGTAAAGGATTATCTATTGTAATACTGATAACTCACAGTTTAGAGGAGAGCATAGATAAGATAAATGGTTAATTTTGTCCAGCTGCTAGTGATATGAAGTATTCTTAATAGGGAAGGGTGGAGGGGGTAAAAGGAAGGCAGGGTATGGGGGAAAAAATAAGAACCAAGATATATCATGTAAAGGTACAAGATCCCGACAATGAATGTAACTGTATTGTTCACTTTAAATGTACCAATATACTTAATGGGGAAAAAATATGCAGTATTCTTTGGGAGGAACCTGTGGTTTTATCACACAACTAAGTTTTTTTTTTCCTTTTAGTTCATTTGTCTGCTTTGTTTTTTTGAAAGCTGTGTACTGAATTACTGTTTTTAACTTTTGAGGGTGACATTGACTGTTTAAATGAAAATACGACTAGTTGCCCAAATGTACTTTTTTTTAACATAAAAGTGTTTTATACTGAATTTATTGGAGTTCTTTATAGCATAATCTGGCAATACTGCATTTCGAGACATCGTGGCATGAACTTTGTGTGTAAGAGTGGGTTCATTGAATTAAAAAAAAGGCAGTATCTAAAGAGCCTTTATTTCTGTCATAATGATGCTTTGTCCTGTTGCTGTTGGGTATTTGTCAGAAGAGTTAGGGGGGAAAAAAAAAAGAGTTGGGGCAGGCTGCAGCCCAAAGTTCTGTTCCATGCCTCGGCAGTTCCGTGCCTCTGTGTTCTTTCTAGAGTTTGTGACGTGAATGGTAAGTTGAATGAAGAATTACTGTTGTTCAATAAGTCCATGTTCAGCATGTTTTTTCCTTTGCAGTGGGGTCTGTCTGACATCCCCACCCCATATATTAGGGTTCTGTCAAGTGCTTAGCAAACTGAGCACGCTGAAAGAGGGGCTGTGTGCTGTGATGTCTGTGTTGACTGTTGTCGGCCTGTGGTGGTGTTCACTGTGCACTTTTGGGGAAGACACACCCATTTGGTGCAAGCAAATTTAACACCCTGCCTCAGTTGAAATCAAAGTCGAGTGTCAAAAATGGGATATTTCTGTAATGCTTCCAGGGCTGATACTGTGTCATTCTTTTTGGTCTTAGACTTCCTGACATCTTTCTTTAGCTTTCCTCTTCGTAGCATGGTTCAGTTGTGTTTAGCTATTCTCTAACTTCTTAAGGAGGAAGGAATAAATAAAAGCCTGTTATTCCAGAAGAAAGCACAAGCCTGGGAATTAGGAGACTGGTTTACTTGTTTGAACATTAGTTTTTTCAAATATAAAATTAAGACTTTAGGTTAGGTAAGATCTTTTTCCAGTATAGGCTATTGTTATATATATATATATTTTAAGATACATGCTTATTCCAGAAACCTTAAAGGGAATGTGTTAAAATTGAGAAAAATATGTTTAGATGTTATTCTCAAATGACGTGAAAACCAAAGCTTTAAATAATTTGTGACTTTCAGGAATTTTGGACATTTACTTTTTAATATCCGAGCAGTAGATCTAGCTATAAATCACCTCAACAATAACATGAGTTTGCAAGTTGAAACTAGGCCAGCCTTGTCCACAATGTGATGTGGACATTTCCTTGAGCATGCCTGTACTAGGTTTGTATTTGCTGTGTGTAATCTTGATTAAGTGGCTTTCAGACTTTTTTCCAATATATTTTATTTACATCATGACTTATTATACCCATATGGACATACAGGTCTCTTAATCTGAGAAGAAGATTTCCCTTACAACGAAAAAAAAAAAATCTGCTGTTTTCTTTGCTTTCATTTCAGAAAGTGTTGATTTCAAATCACTGAGCTAGGTGGTGTCTGCTGTCCCTTTCAACTCTAGGAGAGTTCTAGCTAAGATGTTGGTAGTTGTGCCCAAACAAAGCTTACTTTCTAGTCTGCTGTTAAATATTGAAATTAGATGACTTGTAAATGGATTTTTATTTGTAACTATTATAGAAAGTCAGTAACTAATATCTCTAATAATAATGTTAGTTTTTCTTGTCATAATTAAATAATGTAAAGAAAATGGAGTGACTATTTTTTTACTAAGCTGCTCCCAAGGCCATTCCTGTTTGCTCCAGTATGCTATACATATTTTCTCTTATTTATGCATACCCTACTCATGAAAACTAATGCCATGACATAAAAAGGGTTGGAATCTAATTGTTTCCTGAAGAATTAGGTATGTGTCATCTAGATTAGATATACTAAAGTTTCATATTACCACAGGTAAACCCCTTCTTTATCTTCCTTACCAGAGAGCCCTTTCCAAGTGCTCTACAGAAATTCCTTTCTCTATTGTACTTTTTAAGTATATTAATTTTATAACCTAAAAAGCGTATGGTAAAAAGATTAAACAGTACAAAAAGATATATGACAAACTCTTTCTCAACCTAATAACTTCAGTCCTCTGTTTTTCCAGGAATGTTCTATAAGCACATGCACACGTGTGTGCACTTGAATGCCTTTTTAAAAATCCATAGAGGGCTGGTATTTAGCTCAGTGGTTATGCTGCCTACTTCATAAGTGCAAGGTCCCAAGTTCAACCTCCAGTACCAAAAAAAAAAGTCCATAGAGAAGGAAGCAATACATACATTGTGTATTTAGAGCATTCTTTTAAAGAGAGTTATATAGTTCTGTGTAGCTCTTTAGTATATGTTATATATAGCATCAGTTGATCATTACTCCTTTGGTGGATGTCTAGATTATTTTCAAGTTAATTCTCATATTCCTTCTTTCTGATATACTCTTGCTATCATCTTTCTTCTGCCTCCATTTTGGGACAGAACCTACAGTCTCTATGAAGGAATGACAGTGTTATATGGAGATGAAGAAACCCTTACCCCCTCCCCTTTGATTAGGACATCAAGGGGAGGTCCCACTATCCCCATCACTCAGGCCTGGAAAGTCCTGGACAGGAGTAATTTCTCAACACAAAACTGAAAAAAAAATTGGATTAAAAGTCAGATAACTTGAGAGTGAGATTATGGGATAGTGGACAGGATATCTATCTCTTTGATCCTCAGTTTTACCATCTGCGACACAAGAAGTTGAGATACAGGAGTTTCCGTGTTCCTTACAATTTAATTTTTACACAATATTTTTGTTGGAATATTGATTGAATTTATATAATCCAAGTTATATGAAATTTCTGTTTAAGTCAAGAACATCTTTTGTATATATTGTGTGGCCTGTAATTTGACTTGCCATCTGGCCTAAGCTATTTGGAAGTTTAAGAATGTAAAAAAGAGGAAGTTGAATATTCTTCTGTGTTTCTTATAAAGAATATCCTTTCCTTAAGAAAAATCAGTTTCAAGAGTATACTCAATGTTTATAGCAGCACAATTCACAATAGCTAAATCTTTTTTATTTTAATGTATATAAGTAGATATTAGTCAAATACAAAAATCACTCTTCTAGAAAAAAAACAATAACAATTGATAATACAGTCCTACACTGTGTATCATAATCTTAAAAGATTGATAATCTCGGGAATATAAGTCATAGACAAGACTGTTAGCTAAATCTTGGAAGCATCTATATGTCCATTAACAGATGAATAAAGAAAATGTATTTACACACAACTTAAGGATAAACTAGCCATTTGTAGGAAAATGGATGCACCTGGAGATCAGAAAGTGAAGTGAAATAAATCAGACATGTAAGCTTAGTCCCTGGTTTCTCTGATATGAGAAAACCAATTTATAAATAAAGAGCAAAACAAATGATAGACAATAAGAAGTGGGAAAATGGATCTTTCTCAATTGGGAAAAACATCAAGAGATGGAGAGAGAAGGAGATGAAAAAAAAAGGAATGAAGATGTGTTATGGGCATGCACCAACTCCACATGAGGAATGTAAACATTATGTACTGCAAACATGTACTATTTACTGTTAAAATTAAAGTATAAAATTCATTCCAAGGGCCAGGGATTTAGCTCAGTGGTTCCGCCACCTGCCTCACAAGCACAGGGACCGGAGTTCAGTCCCTGGCACAAAACAATTTTGTTTTCATTCCAAGAGGAAAAGCAAAAAAAAAATTTTTTTTTAATCAAACTTGAGTAGTTAGTTGAAGGTTTTGAAGAAGGTTATGTTTGTGTTTAAAATGGACCCTGCTGGGCATGGTAGTGCACGCCAGTAATCCCAGGACTTGGGAGACTGGGGCAGGAGAATTTCCACAAGTTCGAGGACAGCCTGGGCTACACAGTGAGTTCAAGGACAGCTTGGACTACATAGCAAGACCCTGTTTCAAAAAAAAATTTTTTTGATACTTATAATTGTCAATAAATTCTGCCATTCAGAGCTAATCCTAGGGCTTTAAATTTTGGCTTTAGCTTTTTTGTTGGAATTGTTTTCATTCCAGCCTCTATCTCCTTGTTTCGCTGAACTGTGAAATTGACACTACTTGACATGACTAAAATTTTCTGATTATGTGCTGAGGAAGCAACCTTAGAATTAAAGCAGTGTTACAAATTCACACAGCAAAGTTATAAAGTAACGAAGGCAGGAATTTTTGCCTCATAATACATAAGATGTTAGGTTGTTTCTCAATTTTAACTCAAAGTCAAACGACAGCTGTTGAAAAGCGAAATGGAGTAAGAACTTCATGGTTTGATTTCTGCAGTTAAAACTGACTGGAAGATAAAGACATCTTGGCTTGCAGATAGAGGAGTCTGTATGTTTGCGTACTGGTTGCCCTGGCTTTTTGGCAGAAAGTTTGATATACCTTAAATAAGGATACTTTTCTAAAGGTAATTGTATTACTGGAATTCCATGTTGATTTCATATTAGTTGTTTGACATATGGTTCCATTTAGCAAAATGTATTGAAGTTCTCTTAGCCAACCACTGCATTAAATGATGAAATACCTAGGGTATTGAGACCATCTTGCTAACCTCCTAAAATGACCTTGCCCAAGGTCTTCTATTGTTGCAGTTTTCTAATATCTACTTTTAAGTAGAACTTGAACAAAGAAAATTCATTAAATTTGAATCTGTGAAAATGAATGAAAGCAGTGTATTTTCAGTGCTTTAAAAAAGGGGTCCTAGTGTCTTGTAAGGACATTTATTATGGCAGCATACTCATCTGTATGTGGATCTGGTAGTAATTATTCCTACTGATCACTTTCTAAATGAACTAAACGTGTTGTGATATGCAGACTACTTACTTGAACCTAAGTTTTAGTCTACTGAAAACATGTGAGCTGTGAAAACTTCTTGTAATTATTGTACTTTGTATGTGATGCCTGTTGAACAATTGCTTGTAAGAAACTGAAAATGGTCACCCTATAGCTTATTTTTTAAAGTGTGTGTATGTATGTATGTATCTGTTTGGTAGTACTAGGGTTAAACCCAGGACCTTCACACTGAGCTCCACCCCCCACTACCCCCCTCTTTCTTAATTTTTAAAATTTTTGAGACAGAGTCTTATTAAGGTGCTAAGTTGCCCCAACTAGGCTTGAATTTGTGATCTTATGACACATCCCATAGCATCTTTGTCAAACTACCCATCTATTGTGGCATTTACTACTAAGGAAATTCTCCATAATTAGGAATATACAGACTACTACTGTCTACAGGATGTTGGACAAACTTTGTCTAAAACGATTGAAGCCATTTTAGGAAAACAGTGCTGTGATAGCAACATCAGGCAAATAGATAATAGTTTCAACTGAAACAGCTTGGGTAGGGGGAAGGAGAGAGAGAAGGGAGAAAGGGAAAGGTGTGAAAGTCTCTCATTACTTGGCCTGTAATGAATTACCAGAAGGGACTACTCTTTCTCTTCTAGAACTCAGCATTTAGCTAGAGTCCTGTGACACTGAGTGGGAATTCGCTTCCTGTCAGGAAATGCTGACTTTCAATGTATTATCTTGTTGAGACAACCACAATGAACAATAGGCTATTAACGTTTTAGAACAACAAGTGTCATAACTAAGCCAATATTTGCATTGTTTTAAGGATTATTCTGGGAAAAAAAGCTTTGACAGGACTTCAGGATACACTGGACCATCAGTAACTGTTGGACATAAAAGTAATAACAGTGAAAACAGAGAAGAAAAAAACGTGCTTTAATAATCAGGATGAACTTTTTTAGGTTTACTCTACTAACTTCCTGTGCATAGAGAAATAAGAATGAATTCTTTCAAACACATGTTTTGGGCATGAAAAATGTCCATTTAAAAGGCTCTTTTGAACTTTGGGAGCCAAACTATGAAACTAGTGTAAAGAAAAATGCTTCAAATTCAAATTTTCCTTTAAAACTTTCATGCCCCCTTCTGAACTACAATATACAAGAGTATTAGAGCAAGAAGGGAACATAGAACTCATCTGATTAAACCTTATTTTGTATGTGAAGAAATTCAGATCTTCTTCACTAAAAATGTTCCTTTACTACCGTAATACTACATTCTTTTCATCAACAATCCTCAAAATACTGGATATGTTATATAGTCTTTCCTTTCACAACTGCCTTTAACTGGCTTTCACTATAGTTAACTTTTCACATGGACATGTTTTGTTTTTAAACTAAAAAACAATTTGAGGGCAGAACCCAGACTGAAACTTTGTATTTCTTTAGCCTGATAGCTGACTTAATAATGGGTTGGATTGGGTTGGGTTAGGTTTAGTTTTTGAAGGTAATTTTTTTTTTTTTTTTTTGTACCAGGTATTGAACTTGGGCCCTTGCACTTGCAAGGCAGGTGGTGGCGTAACCACTGAGCCAAATCCCGGGCTTGAAGGTAATATTTTTATACTTGAAGGTAATATTTTTATAGCATTGTTTGTACCCAGTCTCACAACATGGCAGTAAGTACAGATTTTTTTTTTAAATGCTTTTTTATACCTTTACACTTTTATTCTAATTACCTTTTGGTTCCCTTAACAGATTTCAAATTGCAGGTCACACAATATTCATTACCTCAACCATATTTGGTACCTTTGATCAAGCCATGAATACCCCAATTTTTAAAAGTTTACTCTAGGGGGCTTTAGCTCAGTGGTTCTGCCACCTGCCTCGCAAGTGCAAGGTCTCGAATTTGATCCCCAGTACAAAAAAAAAAAAGTATCAAGGGGGAAAAAATGAGAACCAAGATCTGTCATGTAGAGGTACAAGATCCCAACAATGAATGTAACTGTACTGTATCCCTAAAATGTACCAATAAACTCAATTTAAAGAAAAGTTTAGATATTCTGCTCTGTTTTATTCTAAGACAGAGAAAGTAGTACTGTGAGTCAGTGGCCCTACTGAGTAACTCTGTGGACAGTTTTTTTTTTTTTTAAGACTTAAGATATTGACCCAGTTACTAAGAGCTGATAGACGTAAATAATTTAAAGGCCATGCAGACTGCAGCAACGTGCTTTAGGAGCACTGAGATGGAGGAGGAGGCTGATTCTGACAGAGAAGAATGGAGAAAGTCATCATGGAAGGAGTTGGCTTTTGAGTAAGACCTCGAGGTGTGGACTAGTACTTGGATGGATGGAGGAGAAAAGGAAAAATAGAACAAGTGTGTAAGAAACATGGTAACTAACAGTCAGGGAAATGGCTTTTGTTTGAAAGAGCTGTTTCCCTCTAAATGTAGGAAGGATTGTCCTGGAGCCTTTTCTATTCTTTTTTTTCAGGGCCTGTATTTTAGAAGGCCACAAGCCGGTTCCTAAGTATTTTCTTCATAAAGATGTGACTTCAGATGCTTTTGTCTCCCTTGGGCAAGGGTCTAAGGAAATGTGTTACTTGGAAAATTGTAGTAGGTGGCTTTGTGTTTCTTAGTTGCAACCAAGAACCCCATTACTACCTTTTAGATGCTTAAAATTACATTTTGCAGCCCTTTACAGTATGATAGAGCCATTCCTTGACAATAGAGATCAAGTACAGACACAAAATATTTACCAAACTCTGGAGAGCTACTTAAGTTACTAAGCTCCATGAAGATAGCTTTTTATTTGACAATAAAGTATTTGATGTAGGCTTTAAGTCCAGCTAAATAGGCACTATAGAGCTAAGCTGAGTCTAGTCTTTGTGAGCCCCAGAAATCCTACTTCAAGCCTGAATGTAAAATACAGCAAGCAGTTTAAGCGGACTCTTCAGGCATATGTCAGTGGGCACAAAAAGCTGAGTCACCAAGTTTATTCTCTAGTGAATTACTATGAAAGCGTATAATGGAGTTACTTCCCAAAAACCCGTCAGAAATTAAAACTACACATAATAAACCTAAACTACTGAACACTATTGTAAAGTTAAAAAATTTTAAGTCTAACCATCCTATGCTAGGGTCTGTCTGTATACTGCACATTACCAAAGTTTAAATCTAAAGGGTAATTCATTAGAAAAAGCCAATTTTTCTAAAAAATTTTGGTTTTGTAACACAGATTTCAGAGATTAATAAACCTCTCTTTTTGTGAACTTCCACATAAAACTTAACAGGTTTCTAAAGTGACACATTATAACTCAAAAGTACCTTTTGGTTTTTTGTTTTGTTTTGGTACCGGGGATCAAACTCAGGCCCTCGTGCTTGTAAGGCAAGCGCTGGAACCACTGAGCTAAATCCCCGGTCCTAAAAGTACCTTTGAAAGTAATTTTCAGATACCATTTCCTGTGCTTAATAAGTTACATTTTTATGGCTCAGTGTTAGCATTTCAAAAAAAGAAAGCAGATAAAGTGATTATCTTGAAACTCTCTTACCAGCTACAATATGGCAGTAAGAACCCCTCCTTTGCAATAGCAGTGTGTAGCTTTTGAATTGATTTTCACAGCCATACTGTATTTTATAAGTTATAGCTCTGAAAGCCAAAAATCTCTAGCTGAAATATTAGATCAGAGTGAACTTTTAGGGCTTAGTCTTACCCTGTGTACTTTAATGTATTTTGCATTTTTCCTCAAACTTTTTTTTGTTGGGGGTACTGGGAATTGAACTCGGGACCTTTTGCTTGCAAGGCAGGCAGAGGCACCACTGAGCTAAATCCCCAGGCTTAAAATGAGGAACTCTTATCTCTTTATGGGATCCTTCCAGCTCTCCCCTGTCCCACTGGTCACAATGACCACATTAGGAATGTACCTAGAAGGAAAGTT
Organism: Fukomys damarensis; assembly: GCF_012274545.1. Taxonomy (NCBI): domain Eukaryota; kingdom Metazoa; phylum Chordata; class Mammalia; order Rodentia; family Bathyergidae; genus Fukomys; species Fukomys damarensis. Next base: position 26,255,334 of record NW_022900920.1, on the reverse strand, counting down.
CACAATTGCAAATCAGTTTTCTAATATGTACCAACTCCCCGTGATGATGTATTCATTATGTGTTACAAATGTGTACGTGCTAATAAATCAATTTTCTAAACTAGCCCTCTGGGTCAATGTTTTATTTTACAGGCTCAGTCATTTTTAATAATATAATTATAGGATTTTTACATTTCTTCAAACTGAAGAACTACAATTCTTCAGTTAAAAATTCAGTTGCAGTTTAAGAGAGATGCAAGATTGGAATTTAGGGAGTTGGGTTTTCTGTATTGTATTCTGGTATTCACTTTGGAAGAAGTTTACTGAGATTTATAGAACAAGTATTATAATAATAGGTAAGAGTAAATTTGACCTTAAAACTTGACTCTTAAGCAAGGTTTTCAATCTGAAACTCAGTGCTGCACCAATAAATAAGTGTAAGTTTGTAAAGTATGTGAGAGCTGATGCTTCCTTTAACTACCAAATGGTAATGAGTCAGAGATTTAAGGTATCTCTAGAAATTGAGAGCAGTGACTCTTTAAAACTTGTAATCTCTAGTGGTTCCTCTTTTTTAAAACCTCTCATCATGAGCTGTCAAATTCTGGATACTTTTCTGGATCTCAATTTTTAAAATTTCACTGATACCAGGGGACTCAGTAACAGAAACAAAATGTCTGAAAGGCACATTCGAGTAATCAATCCTCTAGTCTCTGTCAACTTTCTATTGGGGAAAAGTGCTTTTTTTTTTTCTCATCCATTTCCAAAAACTGAATATTGAATATAAATGATGATTGAGTGATATGTGTACAATGTCCAATATAGTTTGTAGGAAGAGTAACGTATGAGGCTGTGTTTTTAGATTCTACAAGATACTTGAGGGATTGACTTTCTATGGATAATTATTTACTCATTTTATGCTACATATTTACATATGACTATATCTAGTAATATACTATGTATCTATAAATATATAGAAATGTATGGAAAGAATCGGTTCCATATTTACTTTTCCCAATGACTTATACTGACAACAATTCAGGCTAACATAGATAATGATTGAGTTTGGATTTCAAGAAGATAGGGCCGGGTATTTAGCTCAGCGGTTCGGTGGCCTGCCTTGCAAGCTCAAGGACACGAGTTCAATCCCCGGTACCAAAAAAAAACAGAAGAAGATATACTTCTGAATTTTTGGTACATGCTTTCAAGTTTTTAAATGTGCCCCTTGTGCTGGTAAATATCACCTAATTATAATAAAAGACTTCTTTCAAGTTATCAGTGAATGTTGTCATTGGTACCTACGGAGATCTCTAAGCAAGCTACTGCCTTTTCTTCCCACCCCCTGGTCTCCCATCCTATTCATCAAGTACAGATGTCTGTACAATTCACTGTTGGCTATAATGGGTGATACAGATGAATACGATATCCTTCATCCGTTGAGTATTAGTGCGTATTGAGAAAGAGGTTAGATTCATCCTTAGTATTGTCTGACTGGGAATGCTTTTCATCTTTGGATCACTACTAAATGATTACATTGACATATCAAGCATACACATGATGTTTTTATACTTACACTCTACACTTACATTTTAAACAATTTTGTTTAATGGTTTACATCAGACTACTTTGTTCCACTTATGCAACCTCGGGGTCATAGGGAGACTTTTCATATTTGCTAAAACAGTTTATCTTAACTACCTTTCCCTCTCTCTTTCCCTACTTTTCCTTTTTCTTTCCTTGCTTCTTTCTTGGTCTCCCTAAATTACTCAGGCTGGATTCAAATTACGGGGCTCCTGCTTCAGGTCTCCAGAGTCCTGGGATTATAAACCTATGCCACAACACCCAGCCATCATTATTTTTTTCAAAAAACCAAATAAATAAATAAAATAAGAAATAAAGCAAACAGTACAGTTACATTTATTGTTGGGATCTTGTACCTTTATATGATGTATCTTTGTTCTTATTTTTTCCCCATATCCCTGCCCTCCCTTCCACATTTGTATTTTGTACTCATTTTAGACCAATTTCTATGATCATTCATTCTATTGATGTATTATACTTAACTTTTTAGATCCTGACATAATCTTTTTCCAAATTTGATTTCATATAAAGGCCCAAAATTGTGTAGATTTGCCCAGGATATTTTGTGATACCATTTGTTTATTGCCCTGATGTCCACACCTCTTAATACTGCTCTCCGTATATAGTTAAGTCATGTCTTGCTTAGTACTAATGGGAAAGAACAAGTTCATATGGTGAAGGATTATGAGGAAGAAGTATGGTAGACAAGGATCTGGACCAGAACTTTAATCAACGCTAATGGTGCTAGGTGTTGGTCTTGGATATACCTCTTTATTAAGACATCTGTGATCCAAACTGTTTTTCTCTTGTTAAGCTTTGCTTCAAAGCCTTTAAGGAATTTAAGTGAAAAGGCAAATCTGACATATTGGTAAAATGTTAATAGGTGCTTCTTAATCTTTAATAACTTAGTTACTTAAAAACATGTCCTTTTGGTATTTAGGTCAAATCACCATTATTCAATTACTTCACTCGTATATCTGTTTATTCATACCAGACAGATTGTTAAGTCTACTCACAAGCAGTAGAATTTTTCCCCTTTCTTATAGTCTGATTCTTTTCTGTCATTAGTGTCTGTGAAATACAAATATAACATGAGGCAGTGGGCCTACCTCTTGTGTTTCTTTAAAGGAGTAAATTTTTATCATGGGCCAGTCTGAAAATGACATGTTAATACTAATAAATGTCATTGTTATGACTTTATATCAGTGTACTTGAGTGTTGTACCTTTATAAAAATTGCCTCTGAGGAGCTTTCTCTCATCTGTAAAGTACAATCCTTTAATGTGACATATTCCAAGAGAGCAGGCTCAATATAATATAACAATAAGATTCCAGCGCTTTGTATGATAATTGTGTGTTCCTCCACTTCGGCACTTAGAAAGAGTGACATCTGTGTTACTCAACCCAGGTTTGTTTGTTTCCATTTTTCTCTGCTTTTATTTATGTCTAGTTCAGTTTTCCAGATCTGTCAATTTCCATGTCAATTGTAATAAATTTTGATTAGCAGTTGAAAGTAGCCCATGTTCTTTAGAACTTGGTTAAAATTTCACTGGTTGCTCTGAGGATGTGGCCTGTCATAGTTGTGTAAGGTCAAGGTTGTTTTCTAGAACGTTCTTTCTTTCTTGCCTGCCTGCCTGCCTGCCTTCCTTCCTTCCTTCCTTCCTTTTGGGGATTGAACTCAGGTTCTTTGTGCTTGTGAGGCAGGTGGTGGAATCACTGAGCTAAATCCCCAGCCCCTAGAACTTTAAATACCTTCATAATTTTACAGAAACTTTCATCCAGAAAAACTGTAACTGAGTAAACCACCATTTTTGTTGTTTTAATCAAATAACCTGCTTTGAGGTCTTGACACATCTCTGATTATTGTTTTAAGTGTTGAACAACAGGCCCAATACTTGAAAGGTTGGCCATTTCTGCCTATTCTAGAAAAAGCTGTTAAAGTTGCCAAGATTTTTGAGTTTGAGAAAACTTTTTAAATTAATTTTATTGGTACATTTTAGGTATACAATATAATGATATTCATCATTGAAAATTTGTACCTTTATGTAATCCATCTTGATTCTTATTTTTTCACCATGTTCCTGTCCTCCCTTCAGCCCTTCCAAGCCTCCCTATCTACAAAGACTTTGTTTCCATTTTTTCTTTTTCTCACGTTAATTCCATTCCCATTTTCTTTTTCCCTACTCTTCCCACCAGCCCTTTCCCTTCCCCTTTGTACCTTTTCTTCCCATTTCGCATTATCTATTATACTGTTTAGTACTTATTTACACTTTCAGTTTCTCACACTAGAGAAACTATTCTGTATTTATATATATGCGTCCTATTTATTTCACTTAAGAGTATCACCTCAGTGTGCATCCATTTACCTGTAAATGTCTGTAGTTTCTCATTCTTTATGACTGAGTAGTACTCCATTTTATTAAAATACCACATTTTCTTTATCCAGTCTCCTGTTGATGGGCAGGGCTGCTTCCAAGTTTTAGCTATCACAAATTGTGCTCCTGTGAACATGGGTGCACATATATCACTGTGATATGATTTTTTTTTTTCATTCTTTGGGGAAGGTACCCAGCAGAGGGATGGCTGGGTCAAATGGGACCTCCAATCCGAGTTCTTTGAGGTATCTCCATATTGATTTACACAGTGGTTGAACCAGTCTACACTCCCACCAGCAGGGGAGCAGGGTTCCTCATTCCCCACACTCTGGCCAGCCTTTGTTATTTATTGGTGGATTTCTTGATAGCAGCCATTCTTTCTGTGGTGAGTTGGAATCTCAGCATTGTTTTCATTTGAATTTCTTGAATGACCAGTGATGTTGAAAATTTTTTCATATGTTTATTTTCTGTTTCTACTTCTTAATCTGAGAAACTGTTCATTTCAGGTGCCCATTTTTGGATTGGGTCTTTAAGTTTGGGAGGTCTGATTTTTTTAAAGTTCTTTATATATTCTTGATAGTAGACTGTCTGAGAAAGAGCTAGTAAAAATTTTTTCCCACATTATGGGTTGTCTCTTCACACTGTTGGTTGTTTCTCTTGTGCAGAAGGTTTTTACTAAGAAGAGATCCCACTTGTTGATTGTGTGTGCTAGTTCATGGGCAACTAAGGTTCTGTTCATCAAATCTTTTCCTACATCAATGTCTTCAAGAGTTCTACCTAACCTCTCTTCCAGCCGGTTTAATGTTTCTGTTTTAATATTTAGATCCCATTTTGATTTTAGCTTATTGCATGGTGAAGATAGAGGTCTAGTTTTGATCTTTGACAAGTTGAAACCCAGTTTTTCCAGCACCATTTATTAAAGAGGCTGTCTTTCCTCCAGGCTACCTGTTTGGCTCCTTTGTCAAAGATGAGGTAGCTGAGAGTGTCTGGACTTGTTTCTGTATCTTCTAATCTGTTCCACGGGTCCTCAGGTCTGTTCTTTGCCAGTACTGTGCTATTTTTAATCACAGTGGCTTTGTAGTATAGTTTCAAGTTGGGGATTGTGACCCCCCCCCACCTTGTCTTAATTGCCTAGAATTGCTTTGCTATTCTGGGTCTCTTGTTCCAAATGAATTTTGGATTGTTTTCTCAAGGTCTTTGAAGTATGCTGCTGTGGTTTCAACTGGGATTGCATTGAATCTATATAGTAGTATGGTCATTTTCACTATGTTGATTCTTCCAACCCAAGAGCAAGGAATGTCTTTCTATTTTCTGATACCCTCTTCAATCTTTTTTTTCAGAGTGTTGCAGTTTTAGAGTAGAGGTCTTTGATTTCTTTTGTTAGGTAGAGTCCTAGGCATTTCAGGTTTTTAGATGCTATTGTGAAAGAAATTATTTGTCCCATTTCTTTCAGCAAGTCTGTTTTTTGTTTATAGGAAAGCTATTGATTTTTGTGTTGACCTTGTATCCAGCTACTTTGCTGAATTTGGTTATTAAGTCTAGAAGACTTGGTGGAGGTCTTGGGGTCTTCTAAATAGAGTGTCATGTCATCTGCAAATAATGACAATTTGATTTCTTCATTTCCTATCTTTATTCCTTTTATTTCTTTCTCTTGTCTAAATGCTGTGGCTAATGTTGCCAAAACTGTATTCAACAGGAGTGGTGATAGTGGACATCCTTGTCTTGTTCCTGGTTTTAGCATGAAGGATTTCCATTTTTGACCATTTAGCATGATACCATTTACTATGTTGGTTTTTCATAGATGGCTTTTATCAGATTGAAGTAGAGAATGTCTTCCAATTTTTGGAGGGTTTTTATCATAAATGTATGTTGGATTTTATCAAATGCTTTCTCTGTATCTGTTGAGATGATCATATGGTTTTTGTCCTTGGCTCTATTAATATAGTGTATTACATTTATTGATTTGTGTATGTTGAACCCTCACTGCATCTCTGGGATGAATCCCACTTGGTCAGGGTGTGTGATCTTCTTAATGATCTCCTGCATCCTGTTTGCAGGATTTTTGCATCTGTGCTCATTAGTGAGATTGGCCTATAGTTCTCTTTTTAATTTGGGTCTTTCTCTGCTTTGGGGATCAAGGTGATGATGCTTGCTTCCAGAAATGAATTAGGGAGTATTGCTTCCCTTTCAGTTTCATTGAAGAGTTTAAACAGGAGTGGCAGTAGTTCCTCTCTAAATGTGTTGTAGAATTCAGCAGTGAAGCCATCAGGACCCAGACTTTTCTTCGTTGGTAAGTTTTTAATTATGTTTTCAATTTCATTGATATTGGGTCGTTTAGAATTTTTAGGTCATCTTCGGTCAACTTTGGTAATTCATATGTGTGTAGGAATATGTCCGTTTCTTCTGTATTTTTCCATCTTATTGGCGTTCTCGCAGTAGGTATTGATGATCCTCTGGATTTATGCTGGGTCTGTTGTAATTTCACCCTTTGTATTCCTAATTGCATGGATTTGGGCCTTTTCTTTCCTTTTTTGGGGGGGGGAAATGTTGGCTAAGAGTTTGTCAGTTTTATTCTTCCAAAGAACCAACTTCTGGCTTCATTGATATTTTTTTTATTTTTGTATTGTTCTCGTCTCGTCTCCATTGCATTAATTTCTGCCCTGATCTTTATAATTTCCTCCCTTGTATGAGCTTTGGGTTGTCCTGCTCTTCTTTTTCTGGAATCTTGAGATTCAGTATCAGGTTGTGTAATTGAGCTCGCTCTGTTTACCTAATATGAATATTCACTGCTGTAAATTTCCCTCATAAGACTGCTTTCATTGTGTCCCCTAGATTCCATGTGTTATATTGTCATTGTTGTTTAATTGTAGGAACTGTCTGATTTCTTTAATTTCCTCTGTGACCCATTGGTTATTCAGAAGTGTGTTGTTCAATTTCCATATGTTTATGAAATTCTTGCAGTTTCTTTTGCTGTTGATCTCCAATTTCATCATACTGTAGTCTGATAATATACTATGATCTGATAACTTCAATTCCTTTGCACTTACTTAAACATGTTCTATGAGTGAGTATGTGGTCTATTTTGGAGAACAATCCATGTGCAGCCGAAAAGAATGTGTATTGTGATTTTTGTGGGGTGGAACACTGTAAACATCTGTTAAGTTCATTTCTTCTTCAAATTTGATTGAGTTCTAGTATTTCATTGTTCATATTTTGTCTGGTTGATCTATTTGTAACAGTGGGGTATTGAGGTCTCCCGCTGTAATTGTATTAGTGCTTATATGATTTTTCATGTCCATTAGCATTTGTTTTTAAATAGTTGAGCACATTAGTGTTTGGTGCATATATATTTATGATTGTCATCTCTTCCTTTTGGACTGTTTGCTTTACAAGGATGTAGTGTCTTTCTTTGTCTTTGTCTTTTTCTTTTTCTTTTTCTTTTT
>NW_022900920.1:26197217-26241986 GCF_012274545.1 Fukomys damarensis | reverse complement strand
TTTTTTTTTTTCATTCTTTGGGGAAGGTACCCAGCAGAGGGATGGCTGGGTCAAATGGGACCTCCAATCCGAGTTCTTTGAGGTATCTCCATATTGATTTACACAGTGGTTGAACCAGTCTACACTCCCACCAGCAGGGGAGCAGGGTTCCTCATTCCCCACACTCTGGCCAGCCTTTGTTATTTATTGGTGGATTTCTTGATAGCAGCCATTCTTTCTGTGGTGAGTTGGAATCTCAGCATTGTTTTCATTTGAATTTCTTGAATGACCAGTGATGTTGAAAATTTTTTCATATGTTTATTTTCTGTTTCTACTTCTTAATCTGAGAAACTGTTCATTTCAGGTGCCCATTTTTGGATTGGGTCTTTAAGTTTGGGAGGTCTGATTTTTTTAAAGTTCTTTATATATTCTTGATAGTAGACTGTCTGAGAAAGAGCTAGTAAAAATTTTTTCCCACATTATGGGTTGTCTCTTCACACTGTTGGTTGTTTCTCTTGTGCAGAAGGTTTTTACTAAGAAGAGATCCCACTTGTTGATTGTGTGTGCTAGTTCATGGGCAACTAAGGTTCTGTTCATCAAATCTTTTCCTACATCAATGTCTTCAAGAGTTCTACCTAACCTCTCTTCCAGCCGGTTTAATGTTTCTGTTTTAATATTTAGATCCCATTTTGATTTTAGCTTATTGCATGGTGAAGATAGAGGTCTAGTTTTGATCTTTGACAAGTTGAAACCCAGTTTTTCCAGCACCATTTATTAAAGAGGCTGTCTTTCCTCCAGGCTACCTGTTTGGCTCCTTTGTCAAAGATGAGGTAGCTGAGAGTGTCTGGACTTGTTTCTGTATCTTCTAATCTGTTCCACGGGTCCTCAGGTCTGTTCTTTGCCAGTACTGTGCTATTTTTAATCACAGTGGCTTTGTAGTATAGTTTCAAGTTGGGGATTGTGACCCCCCCCCACCTTGTCTTAATTGCCTAGAATTGCTTTGCTATTCTGGGTCTCTTGTTCCAAATGAATTTTGGATTGTTTTCTCAAGGTCTTTGAAGTATGCTGCTGTGGTTTCAACTGGGATTGCATTGAATCTATATAGTAGTATGGTCATTTTCACTATGTTGATTCTTCCAACCCAAGAGCAAGGAATGTCTTTCTATTTTCTGATACCCTCTTCAATCTTTTTTTTTCAGAGTGTTGCAGTTTTAGAGTAGAGGTCTTTGATTTCTTTTGTTAGGTAGAGTCCTAGGCATTTCAGGTTTTTAGATGCTATTGTGAAAGAAATTATTTGTCCCATTTCTTTCAGCAAGTCTGTTTTTTGTTTATAGGAAAGCTATTGATTTTTGTGTTGACCTTGTATCCAGCTACTTTGCTGAATTTGGTTATTAAGTCTAGAAGACTTGGTGGAGGTCTTGGGGTCTTCTAAATAGAGTGTCATGTCATCTGCAAATAATGACAATTTGATTTCTTCATTTCCTATCTTTATTCCTTTTATTTCTTTCTCTTGTCTAAATGCTGTGGCTAATGTTGCCAAAACTGTATTCAACAGGAGTGGTGATAGTGGACATCCTTGTCTTGTTCCTGGTTTTAGCATGAAGGATTTCCATTTTTGACCATTTAGCATGATACCATTTACTATGTTGGTTTTTCATAGATGGCTTTTATCAGATTGAAGTAGAGAATGTCTTCCAATTTTTGGAGGGTTTTTATCATAAATGTATGTTGGATTTTATCAAATGCTTTCTCTGTATCTGTTGAGATGATCATATGGTTTTTGTCCTTGGCTCTATTAATATAGTGTATTACATTTATTGATTTGTGTATGTTGAACCCTCACTGCATCTCTGGGATGAATCCCACTTGGTCAGGGTGTGTGATCTTCTTAATGATCTCCTGCATCCTGTTTGCAGGATTTTTGCATCTGTGCTCATTAGTGAGATTGGCCTATAGTTCTCTTTTTAATTTGGGTCTTTCTCTGCTTTGGGGATCAAGGTGATGATGCTTGCTTCCAGAAATGAATTAGGGAGTATTGCTTCCCTTTCAGTTTCATTGAAGAGTTTAAACAGGAGTGGCAGTAGTTCCTCTCTAAATGTGTTGTAGAATTCAGCAGTGAAGCCATCAGGACCCAGACTTTTCTTCGTTGGTAAGTTTTTAATTATGTTTTCAATTTCATTGATATTGGGTCGTTTAGAATTTTTAGGTCATCTTCGGTCAACTTTGGTAATTCATATGTGTGTAGGAATATGTCCGTTTCTTCTGTATTTTTCCATCTTATTGGCGTTCTCGCAGTAGGTATTGATGATCCTCTGGATTTATGCTGGGTCTGTTGTAATTTCACCCTTTGTATTCCTAATTGCATGGATTTGGGCCTTTTCTTTCCTTTTTTGGGGGGGGGAAATGTTGGCTAAGAGTTTGTCAGTTTTATTCTTCCAAAGAACCAACTTCTGGCTTCATTGATATTTTTTTTATTTTTGTATTGTTCTCGTCTCGTCTCCATTGCATTAATTTCTGCCCTGATCTTTATAATTTCCTCCCTTGTATGAGCTTTGGGTTGTCCTGCTCTTCTTTTTCTGGAATCTTGAGATTCAGTATCAGGTTGTGTAATTGAGCTCGCTCTGTTTACCTAATATGAATATTCACTGCTGTAAATTTCCCTCATAAGACTGCTTTCATTGTGTCCCCTAGATTCCATGTGTTATATTGTCATTGTTGTTTAATTGTAGGAACTGTCTGATTTCTTTAATTTCCTCTGTGACCCATTGGTTATTCAGAAGTGTGTTGTTCAATTTCCATATGTTTATGAAATTCTTGCAGTTTCTTTTGCTGTTGATCTCCAATTTCATCATACTGTAGTCTGATAATATACTATGATCTGATAACTTCAATTCCTTTGCACTTACTTAAACATGTTCTATGAGTGAGTATGTGGTCTATTTTGGAGAACAATCCATGTGCAGCCGAAAAGAATGTGTATTGTGATTTTTGTGGGGTGGAACACTGTAAACATCTGTTAAGTTCATTTCTTCTTCAAATTTGATTGAGTTCTAGTATTTCATTGTTCATATTTTGTCTGGTTGATCTATTTGTAACAGTGGGGTATTGAGGTCTCCCGCTGTCATTGTATTAGTGCTTATATGATTTTTCATGTCCATTAGCATTTGTTTTTAAATAGTTGAGCACATTAGTGTTTGGTGCATATATATTTATGATTGTCATCTCTTCCTTTTGGACTGTTTGCTTTACAAGGATGTAGTGTCTTTTTTTGTTTTTTTTTTTTTTTTTTTTTTTTTTTTTTTTTTTTTTTTTTTTTTTTAGTACCAGGGAATTGAACTCAGTACCTTGTGCTTTTGAGGCAGGCAGTGGCACCACTGAGGTAATTCCCCATCCCAATTCCTATCTTTTATCTTTCACAATCCTGACATTATTAAAGCGTACTGGACAATTATTTTGCAGCATTATCCACAATCTGGGCCAATAAATTAATTTGAGTCAAGAATAGAGGATTTTTGCTCTGTTTTCAAGGGGTTGAATATTCTGAAACATTACAAAAATATGATTCTTGTGTGCAGATAGTCAGAGGAGTTAGATGGCTTGAGGAACTTGGATAGAGAGAATCACTGGTTCACTGGCAGTATCTTTAAATTGCTCTGTGGCTCTGTTTTAGAGCCTATTATAGATGTAATTTCAAAAACCAGACCCAAAGAGTTTTGCTTTCAGGTATACAGTTCATAAAATCATAACCAACCCTTCATAATTCCCTCAGATAGCTTGAAAATGCTTTCATCTTTTCCAGTGCTGCCATTGATATGTTATTTATATGATCAGTATTGTGCTGTCAACAAAGCCTTACCTAAGTAGACAGATAGTTGTAACATTTCATCTGATGTTGGCTACTTATCTTAACATTTATGTTCCTCAGTACAAATTATAAACTATTTTTGTGTGCATACAAAAACAAGTGTTTTTATTTTGAGCATATTTGGTCTCATTTACCTATGCCTTTTCTTATAGTTTTGGGCTTAAACTATTTTTAAAAGGTTGGAAGCATCAGATTTACTGAAGAAGTACTACCTTTAAAATAGTCACATGTAGGGCCAGGGATTTGGCTCAGCGGTTCCACCACCTGCCTTGCAAGCTCAGGAACCTGATCAGGTTGGATCCTAAAAAAAAAAAAAAAAAAAAAAAAAAAGGCACATGTAGAGAAATATAATCTGCACTAAACATTTCTTCAAAAAATCAAATCATATATTTTCTGTAGTACATAATTGATTTTCATTCTCCTTCCCCCACTCTATCACCACCATAAAAAACTTCTTTCTTGGGCCAGGAATTTAGCTTAGTTGTTCCACCACCTGCCTCGCAAGCCCAGGGACCTGAGTTCAATCCCTGGTACCCCCGCAAAAAAACTTTCTTTTTCCTATTTCCTGTAACTCAGTTTCTAACACAGTGTTTCTCAAGCTGTGGACCACAATCCATTTGTCAATCATGAACCTATTTGACAGCTTTTTTTTTTTTTGAAAGGAAATAGATTGAAATAGATAACATTAGAATATACCACTTAATAAGGCAAAGTTTTAGGTTATGAATTTATTTCAGTTGTTGTATAGCTTAAATATAAATGTTCATATGAATATAATGTAAAATGTTTTATTGTGACTGAGTGTGGTGGCACATACCTAAAATGTCATTACTGGGAGGATGAGGCAGGAGGATCACCACAAGTTCGAGGCCATTTTGGGCTACACACTGAGCTCAAGGCCAACCTGGACTATATAGGGAGACCCTGTCTCTAAAAAAAGAAGAAATATATGTTATTGTGAATTACTAACTTTTAAAAATTTAAAAGCTACTCTTCCAGAGTTATTCATCTGTTTGTGTCTTGAACCTGATGTTCTTTAAACATAAATGTTGGATTATTGCTATATAAATATTTGGATAAGATTTTATTTGTTTTGTTTTATTGTTTTTATTTTTGTTTTAATTTTTGGTACTGGGGATCAAACTCGGGACCTTGTGCTTGTGAGTCAGGCAGCAGCATCACTGAGCTAAATCCCTGGGCCCTTGATAAGATTTTTTAAAACTAGAATTTTGTGTATATCTGATATCTTGGTTCAAACCTGCATGGCAAAAATATTCATCAGAGAAAAACCCATAGTGTTCACAAGTTTTATAACATTGCTTTAAAATTTTTTAAATTTTACTTTTTAAAAAATTATTTTTTAAAAATTGAGGCCAGGAATTTAGCTCAGTGGTACCATGCCTGCCTCATAAACACAAAAGTCCTGAGTTTGATTCCCCAGTCCTGGAAATAAATAAATAATTTTTTAACTCAAAGAACACTACTATCTTCCCCTAAAAGGGTCCACACTGATTCAAACTGCTAGTTTTACTGGTTTATATTGCCTAGATGTATATTAAAAATAGCCAGTTTAAAGAGAAGGTACACTGGAATGGAAATGTTTCGGATACCACTTGGCAACAGAAATATATATACCTAAGATGAGTTGTTTAAGGTTAAGAGGGATGAATCTACCACTAAATGTCATTCCTTGGGAGGCTCTGTAGTGGACTATAGGGAAGACATGCATGACTTCTTCCACCTATTAAGTAGTGGAAATGGCATTTAAAAAGAAACCTACTAGCTACCAGTCTGGGTTATTTAAGATCAAGAGCTGTAGAGTTCAACAGGTCTACTTTTAAGTCCTGTCATTTGCTAGCTGTTTTGACCAGAGACAGGTTACTTCTCAGTGGCTTTATCTCCTCCTCTGTAACACAGAGATAAAACCTATACACAGGATTGTGAGTGGCAAATGTACTTACCTGGATGTACGCCTCAACCCAGTGGCTAGCAGAGAAGAGCTCAGTAATCAACAATTTGTAAATGCTGTGATGATCTACCATTAAAATAATAACTAACTGGGCCAGGGATTTAGCTCAGTGATTCCACTGCCTGGCTCTCAAGTGCAAGGTCCCAAGTTTGATTGCTGGTACAAAACAAAACAAAACAAAAAAAACTATTATAGGAAATCTCTAGCAATTATGGATACTAATCTAAATCAAACCACATTACGGAACTAAGAGGATACCAATAAGATAATAGGATAAAAGAACTGGGACAATTTGCAGGGACCCTTGAAACAATCTGTACATAATAATCATGAGACTTTTACAATGTAATTGTGTCTTCCTCTGTTTAGCTCACTAGACTGCAAGCCTCAGGAAGAATTATGTCTTGGTTGCCATTGCAGGACCTTGGCATGTAGGAGTTACTCAAATGCTTGTTGAATGAATGATCTGTGGCTCTATGCGTTTTTATTCAGATCCATTGTAATTGTATTGACTGAACTACTTTAAAATGCTTTGTGGTACAGAAAATATCTACAGAAAGCTACAATATAAGCTTTAGCCTGTTGCAGGGCTTGTCAGAGGGGAGGGGGGAATCTAGTAGTTTTAATCTAGTAATTTTGCTTTTTCTATTCTTATAGGATATTTTGTTAAGCTATTTTTACATAATTGTAGATGCATATGCAATTGTAAAAAATTAACACAGAGAGAACCTGTGTATCTTTTATCCAGTTTCCCCCATTAGTAATATCTTGTGAAACTGATATAATATCACCATCAGAGAATTGATATTGATAGGCTCAGTATTGATATTGATCTTACTCAGATTTCCCTAGTTTTGCTTCTGTTCATTTATATATGTGTATTTATTCCTATGTAATTTTATTCCGTGTGTGTGTTCATGTATTCACCACTGCAGTCATGATACAAAATAGTCACTTTATGGGCTGGGGATTTAGCTCAGTGGTCCTGTGCCTGCCTGGCAAGCATAGGTCCTGAGTTCCATCCCCAGTAGCCGCCCCCCGCAAAAGTCTGTTTACCACAAGGATCTCTCCTGTTGCCCTTTTATAACCCCTCAATCCTGAGCATATCATCAAGCTCATCCTTCTGTATCCCTTAGCAATCACTAATCTGTTCTCCACTTCTGCAGTGCTATCATTTCAAGAACATTATATAAATGGAATAGTTCCTTATATAATCTTTAGTGTGTAGATTTTTCACCCAGCATAATTCACTGGACATTTATTCAGGCTATTGTTTTATCTATAATTCATTCCTGTTTATTGACAGGTAATACTCCATAGTTGGATACTCATTCCACTCGCCTATTGAAAGTATTGATTGTTTACAGTCTTTTAACTGCTACAAATAAAGCTGCTGTAAAGATCTATATGCAGATTTTTGTATAAATACAAATTTTCCTTTCTCAGGGTTAAATGACCAAGAGTATATTTTCTGGGCCATGTAGTACTTACATGTTTCGTTTAGTTTAGTTTTGTTTTGCTTTTTAATGCCAAGTCATTTACCACAGTACCTATAACATTTACGTTCTCCTAGCAATGTCTCAAGGATCAGTTTCTCTACATTCTTCTAGGATGTAGTGCCATTTACTTTTAATTTTAACCATCCTGATACTTGTGCAGTCAATTTGGGTTTAATTAATATAACTAATAATGTTAAACATATTTTTGTGCCCATTTGTAATGTACATATCCTCTCTGGTGAAATATCTGTATCTTCTGAAGATTTCTAATTGAATTGTTCAGGTTTTCTTTTTTTAACCTTGATTTTTGAGAGTCCATTATGTGTCCTGTATACTAGTTCTTCATTGGATATGTAGTTTGAAAATAATTTTCCCTCAGTCTGTCCCTTGTCTTTTCATTCTCTTAATAGCATTTATGACAGACATTTTAAATTTCGGTATGGTCCAATTCATAAGTTTTTATTTCATGGATTATGGTTTTAGTGTTTAGGAACTGTTTGTGTTGCTCTAAATCCCAAAGGTTATCTCTTTTTTCTAAAGTTTTACAGTTTTGTTTAAATTTATGATCTATTTTGAGTTGTTAAAATTTAACTTGACTACTTTAAATACACAGTTCCAGGGACATTAAGTATTCTACATTCTTAATATTTTACAGCTATTGCCCCTGTCTATATCTAGAACTTCATCCACTCTAGACAGAAATTCTGTACCCTCTAAGCCATCACTTCCTGCTCTCCCCACCCCCATGACTAGTACAAAAATGACAGTAAACACTTAATCAACTTTTATTGCAAGTTTATATTGCCATGCTCTCTAAGTGTATTATTTGTATTTTATAAAAACATTGGTCCACAATGGATTGGAAAAGTCCTTTGGAGCTATTTGAGAAGCACTTAATCAGATGACTTAATTAACTTCTAGCACATTGATCATAATTTGGGGTGGAAAAAATTAAATGACTGTCTTGTTATCTCACTATATATAGTTAGGTGCTCAGCTGTAGCGAACCCAAATTATCTCCCTGTTATAAAAATCAAAGATTATCATCAGTATCAATAGTAGTCATAGTAAGTGAATTATGGCTTTTCAGGTGGCTTCTGAATAGTTTTTTATTTTTTCCTCACCTGAAGTGTATCTGCTAGAGTTAGTCTGGCAGCAACCTCAGCAGATCTGACATTGTCCGTGGGAATTTGTTGAATTATTTCAAAAACTTGAAGTTATTTCTTTTATATGTTAGCTAATTACATTCCCTATAAAATATAGTGGTCATTAAAAATGACCAAAGTTTTGGTCTAAAAGCATGAGTAAAAAGCCTTAAAGACCCACTAACAGTGCTTATTAATTATGAAGATTTTTCTATCAGTATGTGTCATTTTACTTTTGGGTATTTTGATTGCTGTTCCCTTCAAAAATTTCATTTGGTAGTGATTGAACCTTAAGTTTTCTTTAGCTCTTAAAATTATCAATTTGGAATTTCGTGTTATAACCTAAGGTATCTTTTTATTTTAGCCTAAGGTATTTTTTGATGAATAAAATTTGTCTTAATTTTTTTGTTACTTCTTTGCCCCTGGGATGCTGGGGATCAAACCCAGGACCTGGTACATGCTCAGCAAGTGCTACTGAGCTCCAGCCCCCCCACACACACCCCTGCCCATTGGCCCCCCCTTTTTTTCTCCGTACTGGGGATCAAACTCAGGCACACACACACACACACACACACACACACATGCACGCATGTGCGCGTGCACACACACACCTGCCCATAGCCTCCCCCTTTTTTTTCCCCGTACTGGGGATCAAACTCAGGACCTTACGCTTGCAAGGCAGGTAGCAGCCTAAGCTAAATCCCCAGCATCCTTTTTAAAGACAGTCTCAAGTGTTACATTGGCCGCAAAATTAAGCTGATTCACGCATACAAACTTTAAAAGAATTTAGCATGAATGTCCTCTTTTCTTTATGTTTTATTATGTAGAGAACAAGGAGAGTACACAGACTTGAAACATGAGTTCGGATACCAGCCACGAAGTGATCACTACTCCTCTTCCTCCGAGTATGCCTCACAAAGAGAGATACTTTGATCGAATTAATGAAAATGATCCAGAATACATTCGGGAGAGAAACATGTCTCCTGATCTACGACAAGACTTCAACATGATGGAGCAGAGAAAGCGAGTTACTCAGATTCTACAGAGTCCTGTGAGTTGAAATAATTATAACTAAAGTTTTCTTCCCCTATGGAAACTTTGACATAATGAGGTAGGAGGTATCTTAAACTACCCTCAGCTTAAAAGAGATATGGAGAAGTAGTAACCAGTTGCTTAAAGAAGAAATGGACACCTAATGTATATATTCAGTTTGCAGAGCTTTATTAACAGACTAGTATTGTGATAGAATACATTTTCTTTGTGTATTTTCTGGACATAATGTTTCACTAATGGAAAATAGACAATTTTACTCCACTATAGGGTACCCAATTCAGACTAAACATCTGTGAAGAAGACAAAAATGACTCAGATATAGGAACTAAAAATTAAGTTTGTTATATCCCATGTACATGTTTACTTTTTCTTTTGGCTACCTTCATGCTCAGAGAAACACAAAGTTTTTGAGAAGGTCTGTGATTTGGCAGCCTTATGTTAATGTACCTAATACAGGCATACATATGTGTACATACCCCAAATTAACTAGATTAAAAGTGAATTATAACTTCAATTTAAGCTGAAAATTCTATCTGCACAGCAGTATGTAGACTTTTAAATCATATTCAAGTGTTTTTTTGTTGGTTTTCTTACAAACCTTTATGGAATTGCACAAGTCATATATAAGTTATGGAAAATGACAGAACAGCTTTATATAAGAATCAAAATGAATTTATAGCTTTATGCATAATGCAGATTATGGGACCCCCCCCTTAATATAGAATTTGGCACACACAGACACAATGTCCAGGTTAGGATTACATTAGGTTTCCAACTTAGGTGCTTTATTAAGCACAGGGGCATAGAGCCCTGGTAAATCGTTTTTGTTATGCCCTTGTGAATTTAATCATGAGTTGAGTCCAAAGCCAAAAGAAAATTCCACTGAGTAGTTCTCCGGTATGAGTGACCTTGATTGAAAGCACTGAAGTACAAGCTATAAAAGCAATGCAAGCTTTGAGCAATTTAAAAAGTACAGCGCCAAGTTCTTTAAAAACCCTTTCCAAATTGAGTGGAGATTAACCAGAGAAGTCATGATGAGGGATTATACATTACACAAACCTGAGTTTCTGTGTTTACAAATACTTAAATGGCACATTAATTACATAGATAGGAGTTGACTTATTTCCTGACTGACACCACTTTCAAGAACTAATTTATTAACCAAATGATTATTGAAACAGTGTAATCAAAAGAAATGAAGTTCACATTTTGTTAAAAGATTGTTAAACACTGCCTCAAAAGGATCATTCATTTCAAACTATAATATTTAAATGAAAAAAGTTTTGTTTTTTTTTTGTGGGGGGGGGTTGCGGTACCAGGGATTGAACTCAGGACCTTGCACTTGCAAGGCAGGTGTGACACTACTGATCTAAATCCCCAGCCTGAAAAAAGTATTAAACTATATTTCCATGCCAGAGTTTTTGTTTTATAGTTTACCCATTAAAGTAAAGACAGAATAATTTTTGTACAACTGAGGATTGAACCCAGGGCCTCTTGCATGCTAGGGCAAGCACTCGTACCCCTAATCTGCATCTAATTTAAGGCTACCACTGCTAATAGCCTAAGCAGTATCACTTTGAGTAGAATATTTAATTTTTTATACTCATGTGTTTCCACTTGTAAACTTGACTTAGAAGTATCAATTTTACTTATGCCTTGGAGAAATTAAATACTGGGAAAGTGCAGGCATATAGATGGTCATTTCCCTTCCTGATTCACTTAACAAAAATGATCACAGAGAAATGGAAAGGCTGAAATTTAAAACAGTTGTGGGTTATTTTTCCCTAGATGTTTGACTAGTGAATTTAAAATTTTGTTTGTGAAAGACTTGGAAGTATACCAGTCTTATCTTTCTGCCATAGTTTAAGGCAGTGGTCAACCTTTAAATTTCTTTAAAGACAGAAACGTTTCACCAAAGGAAATGATACAGGATGGCCTGTTAGTAATCTATTGCTAAGTAAAAGATTACATCTAAAATTTAGCATCTTAAAATGACAGGCATTTTTTCTCTCACCATTTCTTTGAGTCCAGAGTTTAGGAGCAGCTTCGCTAAGTGTTTTTGGCTCAAGTTCTCTCTTGGCTTCAAAGACAACACCCAAGGCCACTGTCCACTGAAAGCTTGACAGGGTGGGGAGCCACTGTTAAGATGGATCACTTACAGCTGCTGGCAGAAGGCCATAGCTCTTGTCACATAGACTTTTCTTTACTTTTTTTCTCCCTCCATACTGGGGATCAAATTCAGAATCTTGTGCTTACGAGACAGGCATGATGCCGCT
Source organism: Fukomys damarensis (assembly GCF_012274545.1). NCBI lineage: Eukaryota > Metazoa > Chordata > Mammalia > Rodentia > Bathyergidae > Fukomys > Fukomys damarensis. The sequence goes on along the minus strand of NW_022900920.1, from coordinate 26,230,200 downwards.
GAGCTAAATCCCCAGCCCAACACATAGACTTTTCTTAAAGTTTGCTCCACCAGAGAAAGCAGCCTACAATGTTTTCATGACCTACTCCCCGGCATTGCATGCCTTCACTTCCACCATATTTATTAGTTATCAGTGTGCACTAAGTTCAATCCATACTCAAAGGAAGAGGAAGTAAATTCACCTTTTGAGGGGAGAATTATCTACTCTGTGGTCAAAATTTATTTTAAAAACACCACAGTCTGCTTTCAGACATGCAAAATATTGACCTCTCCTGACATCCCCTTCAGCTTGACTCTAGAATCTCATCACCTCAGTTTGGTCTAAGTGCAGGTGTTCCACCTCAGGAAATAGTTCCTTAAATACAGCTCGTATATGGTTCCTCTCATTCTATTGACTATAAAGAGACAAGTTATCTGCCCCTACCCCTCTTCTGCTGGCAGAACAAGCATAAGATAACTGCTTACATGTCTTCCTCTTCAAACCTTTGAGAGTTTGGGGACCAGACAGTCACTGGTTCAAAGCAATTATGAAATTTATTTAGGCAAATGTTTCAAAGTCCTTGATGAATACCCAGTCCTGCTGCTTACCAGGCATGCATCTTCATGGCTGTTGGCTCTGCCCTCTAGGTTCTTGGTTGCACTGTCTGAATTTTCCTTCCATGAAAGATAGTCTGCTTACAACTCTGGTTTTCTTAGCCTCCTTCCTTCTTACAGAAGTTTTGAGAGTCCAGAGGCCTTTTTTGTATTACTTTCAGCCCATGCTTGCATTGTTTCTACCAATAAAACTACCTTAAAAATTGTATGGGCCTCCTGTAAATATTGTAAATATTCATTTTTTTAGACAAATCTATAACCAATAAAGGTAAAATCAAAGCTAATATTTGTATTTCAAGTAAATTTATATGATATGAAGCAAATTTATAAGCATACTTTTTAAAAACTCTTACATTATGCCAGGTACCTATTTATGTATATAAGGTAAAATATAATCCTCAAAGCAACTCAGTAAAAGAAGTATCAATATCTCTACTTTACAGGTGAGTAATTTAAAATTTAGAGACATTAAATAATTTGCTGAATGTTTTACAGCTTAGTTAAATGGTTGCAACAATGAAAAAAATCTACACCTACATAGTTTGTTTTATTCATCTTCATTTCTTTGCTTAAGTTAATTCAGCGCAATCCAAAAAGAATGTCTAATCATAAGACATTTTGGCTCAAATGTAAATTTATAAATTTGTATAACAAAAATTGCATCTTATGCTTTGATATGAAAAAAATAGAAGAACAGATAATTTGTCTTGCTGTAACCTGGAAGAAGTATTACTTCTTTCTAGGAATCTCACAGCTTTGGGTCATATTTTAAATTTTTTAAAGAAAATATTTGTCTTATACCTGGTGTGGTAGTTCATTTCTGTAATCCCAGCATTCTGAGAGTCTGTGAGACAAAAGAATAGCAAATTTAAGCCCAACCTTGGCAATTTAGCAATTCAGCAAAACCCTGTCTCAAATTAAAAGCGTAAAAATAAAAAGCACTAGAGATGTACCTAGCTCAGTGGGAAGACCTGGGTGTGCCATCCCCAGTACCACAAAAGGAAAAAAAGATATTTATCTTAGAAATAATTGCTGAGCTTCCTGGCATGTAACTGTGATCTCAGCTATTCTGGAGGCCGTGGTAGAATTGCAGATTAAAGGACAGCCTGGCAGTTTGGTGAGACCCTGTCGTAAAACAAAAAGAGAGAAGAAAGGAAGGAGGGAGGGAGGGAGGGTGAGAGCAAGCAGGCAAGCAAGCAGGGCGTGGTGGTTCGGGAATCCCAGCACTCAGGAGGCTGAGGCAAGAGGATCACTGTGTTAGACCAGCCTGGGCTACAGAGTGAGTTCCAGGTCAATCTCAACTATATAGTAAGACCCTATCTCAAAAAATAAACAAGCAAACCAATAAATAAATAAATAGAGCTTGGCTGTGGCTCAGTCAGAGAGCTCTTTGCCAGCACATGCCAGGCCCTGGGTTCAGTTCTTGACACTGAAGGAAAAAAAAAATCAAATGCTGGTGGGTAAACTAGTTCAGCTTGACATTTTGTTCATGCATCAGAGATGATTCACAAGTTCTCTTTGACTGTTGTACTCTGTATATATGTACTGTCTGGAGATCTTAGAGTGTAATTTACCTCTTTTCTCAGAGTAAAGTACCTAGGACAAACTGTTGAAATTGTGATGCTTCATCAAAGTTAAAGAAGCACACATAACACAATAGATACTGTATATCCCCCAAAATAAGACTGGGTCTTATATTAATTTTTGCTTCAAAGGACAGGATGTATTTTCAGGAGATGTCTTATTTTTTCATGTTCAACAATCTACATTTATTCAAATACAGTCATGTCATCTTCTGAAACATCTTCATAACTCTCCAAACCCCAGATTCTAGCCTGAATTTCTTGCAACTCCAATTCCTATAGAACTTTTGGCCCTAGTCTCCCATATGCAACAAATGGAGCTCGCCTTACATGAGCACTTCTTGTCCACGTAGCCTGCTCATAGTGTGACAGCAACACAGCTGTCAGTGATTTTATCCCAGGAATTCTCATCCAAGTCACGACTTCTTGCAGGCTGGCTTCACAGAGTTTCATTAAATCACATGTTAATTGAAGACTTATGAGACAGAAGTAGCAAAAAAAAAATGATGACAATTAAGAGTGATGGTCCACACAAAAGCAACAAAAAATTGCGGGCACTAAAATTCAGAAAACATTTCTTTATTTCACATGAGTACATGAAGTACACCTGTTCAAACATGAGACATTGAATTACGATGATTTGTGTTAGACAAAACCACATCCCTTCATTCTCATGTTGTGTGTACCCCAGTTGGTCATTGGCTGTCAGCCTTGAGTTCATCTGTTTACACAGACACTGACCTCTCGTCCAAAGGTGCCAACTTGAGTATATACAAATAATTAGAATTGTATTATCATTTAAGTATTAATGTCAATAATATATTTACTTATATATTAATATCATTATTTTATAATTCAGTATGTCTATCATGAATTGCAACAGACATAATAAATGTGTCCATCTGGCTAATCTCTTAACAGGCTTATTTTGGGGTAGAGCTTATATGATGAGCATCCTAAAAAAATGATGCCAGGGCTCATTTTCCAGTTAGATCTTATTTTGGGGGAAATATGATATGTAGTAATTCCAAAGACTTATTAACATTGGTTTTTTAATAGGAATATGATTAACTACTTGTCATAAAGATATTGGATATTTATTTTAATATTCGAATGAAAGCTTAGTAGGTTTACCAACAAATTTTTTTTATATCAGCTGAAAGTTTTATATCAGTAAGTTTTTACACTTAATGTTCTATGACTTAGGAAATTATCTGAATAATATTTCAGAATCATTTGAAACCAAAAAGTAAGTTGTAGATGCTCATAATAAATAAATATTTTGCACTAGAATAATTTTTACCTGTTGAAGTACTGTCAACTATATTGAAAAGACTGAGAAAATTCATTTACTTTGAAATTGTTTTCTTTATCTATGCTTACCCCTACAGGGACCACTGACAGTTTATTTCCATCCCTTGTGGCAGAACAGATCCCAAATGGGGATCACCTTCCAGGTAGTTTTTATCATATTGTGTGATACAGAGAAATGAAGACATTTTTACTTAACAAAAACACTTCACATGTGTTCTGTGACATTTACTAGCTCGGTGGCCTTGAACAGGTTTTTAGCCTGTCTTTGTTTTGTTATCCCACCCAGCAGAAATTCTCTTAACAAGTAATTTGATTCTCTTGAGCCACTGGTTGCTTTTTGATGAAGCCACGTAAATCAGCACACTGAGCAGATTAGCTTGATTCATGTTGACTCCCTGAGAGTTTATATAAACTTTGGTCCAGCTCCAGGAAATGTGTACGATTTTATAGCATCCACTTAATGTCTTCCATTCTTGGCTCTGTCCAACCTCTTTAGGCCTGCGCTTGCTGCTCCCCTAGCCTGCCCCCAACAGTCTCCCTGTGTCATTCAGACTGACCTCCAACTCTCAGTGATCCTCCTGTCTCAGCCTCCCAAGTGCTGGGATTGCAGGTGTACACCACCACAACTGGCTTTTTGTATAATTTTAATCTGTGGAAGGGGGCTTAAATTCTCCCTGCGAGAACGTAGAGCCAAGGGCTTTCAATAAAATAGATAATACCTGCTTCTCAGATCTGTTGTAATGTATGTAATGAGTAATATGCATAATAGATATATTTTCTTTTTACTAAATCAAAGAATACTGGTTATAGCTGCTCTGAACTAAGAAAAGTTTAAATATTTTGGTTTTGAAGGGAAGATAATATTTCAGAAGGGTGGTAGATTGGGCCATGTCATGTGTCCAAAATTTTTCTATAGTTTATATAAAGATAAAGAGAATAATGCTGGGTGTGGTGGTGCACACCTGTAATTCCAACACTTGGGAGGCTGAGGCAAGAGGACCACCACACGTTCAAGGCCAGCCTGAGCTACATGGCAAGACCCTGTCTCAAAAAAAAAAAAAGATGTCTCAAAGATTCTTTGTCAGGGCCAGGGATTTAGCTCAACGGTTTGGTAGCCTGCCTTGCAAGCGCAAGGACCCGAGTTCAATCCCTGGTACCAAAAAAAAAAAAAGATTCTTTGTCTTCTTTGTCTTTCAGCCTCAACCATGGAAAATACTTGTGTTTCTCATCTGTATGAAGGCATCCATCCTTCACAGTAGTTCTTTGTTCACAGTCTCTTGGGCGTTAATGGAGTATACTTTAGAAGATAGTTTCTTTTGTTCCAGTCATATATTTAAGTGAACTAGTTATAATTGATGGAATCAGATGTTTTCAAAGGTTTATAATTGTACTAATGATAAGCTTTTTGGTACTGGGGATTGAACTCAGGACCTTGTGCTTAGTGAAGCAGGTGGTGGAACCACTGAGCTAAATTCCCAGCCCAATGATATGGTTTTTTGTTTGTGTGTGTGTTTTTGTTTTGTTTTGTTTTTTGGTACCTGTTTTGTTTTGTTTTTTGGTACCGGGGATTGAACTCAGGTCCTTGCGCTTGCAAGGCAGGCCACCGAACTGCTGAGCTAAATCTCCGGCCCCCAATGATATGCTTTTAACAAGCAAATTTATAGAAGTAAAGCAACATTTAACTAGTGAAAACTGTTCCCTGAACTCAGAATTCAAATGTGGTCACAATTTGTTGGTTATTTTAAAAGTTAGTCTCACACATTCTTTTTAACAGAAAGTATAGGGCCGAGGGTTTAGCTCAGTGGTTCCATGCCTTGCCTGCCTTGCAAGCACAAGAACCCAAGTTTGATCCCTGGTACAAAAAACAAAACAAAGCAGAAAGTATAGCATCTCCCTTGTCTCTGTGCCCCTACCCACAAAAGTAGCAAAACTCCTGAATAAGAATTTATGGGGCCCAAAATTTGAAAAAAGTGTAATTTCTCCAGGATAGTTTTGTTGAAAGATAATAATTAGTTCTTCCTATTATTTTGCATTCGGAGTTCATAGAACTAAGGCATTGCTGTGGAAATCATAAAATGGAAGCTGTGACTTAGTGTGTCTTCGTAACAGGTTTTGCTGTGAATCTATACACAGTGGTGCCTTGTTCAAATAGGGACTGCCGTGACTTGGATGAACTGTTTCTAAGCATGGAATGGCGCCTGCAGCATTGGCTCACACCTGATGCCCAAGCTGCAGTTTAGTTTTTGGTTTGTTTTTTTTTTTGGTGCCGGGGATCGAACTTGTCGGGTCCTTGCGCTTGTCAGGCAGGCAGCAGAACCACTGAGCCAAATCCCCAGACCCCAAATTGCAGTTTAGTGTACTGCCTAGTGTAGGTATACTATCTCATTTTCTTTGCAAGTAAGAATGATTTTTTTCGGGCTGAGGATTTAGTTCAGTGATTCCGCCATCTTCCTTGCAGCACAAGGACCTGAGTTTGATCCCGGTACCCCCCAGAAAAAGGAATGATTTTTTTTTTTCTCCTAGCCTGAAAGCAGGCTTCTTGCTGCTGCTTCCAGTGTTATTTTTGTATCTTCTATTTGTATACAGTGCAGGTAAAAGCTATTCAAAAGTGAAGAGGAGAAAGGATGGTTATTTCAGAGCAAGTTTTGGGTCATTCTGCTTCAAGTGAGATATGTGTTCAGTGATTACTTTTGTGTATTACAGGCCTTTCGGGAAGACCTGGAATGCCTTATTCAAGAACAGATGAAGAAAGGCCACAACCCGACTGGGTTACTAGCGTTACAGCAGATTGCAGATTACATCGTGACCAGTTCTTTCTCCGGCTTCTCTTCACCTCCACTCAGTATGTCAGTTTTGGAGAATTTTTAAAATTGCACTTTTCTCTCTACTTTAGAATACTTACATCTCTAGCTGCGTATTCAGCTCAGGTTCAGTTATTACATTTATAATATCCAACACCCAGGGTAGCATAGTGTTAGAATCTCTTCTTCATATGAATCAGGCACTTACTAGACTTCATAGGGGTTACAGAATAGTTTAAGATATGGTCCCTGCCCTGCATAAGTATATTTTAATTAAAACTGTAAGGTAACTACAGAGAAAGCATGACAGAGTTGTTCATAGGAAATTATCTAAAGAGCTTCAGAAGTCAACGTGCTCTGAGCTTAGAGCTGGAGAATACATTGGCTAGAATAGACTAAGAAAACTTGATGGAAGAAGATAGGTCTCAATGAAACGGTCTTTAAAACATAGAATAGTGGGCCGCGGGTTTAGCTTAGTGGTTCTGCCATCTGCCTCACAAGCACAAGGTCCCAAGTTCAGTTTCCGGTACTAAAAAATAAAAAGAATAGTTAGAACTGGGTATTAAAGGATTTTGACATTTTATTAATTCATCAGCTCTTTACGATAAAGCCAGTTTTGTGAACTGAACACTGTAAGGCCACCAAAAATCACGAGGTCTTAGCTTCTGCGCTGTGTGTTTCAGCTGTGAGATGCAGAGAACTCACCGCACAGCCTGAGGGGACTGGTGGGGGCTGCTCCCAGTCACGCTGAAGGATGTGGGTGTTTATTTTTGTCCTTTTTTCTCCTCTTACCCTGGCTGCCTCTTTTGTCCCTTTTCTCTTTTTTTTTCTTTTTTCTTTTTTTGGTGCAGGGCTTGCAAGGCAGGCAGTGGAACCACTGAACCAAATCCCTGGTCCATCTTCCTTACTTTCATTAGAAACACATAAGTAGGATTTCAGTTAGTTCATGGATTTTTAAATACAGGGAAAAGTGTAAAAAGAGAGCATCATGGAGATGGGAACATGTAAGTGAGGGCGAGTCTGCAGTACTCCGTGTGGGCTTTGCATAGCTATCAGAGAGTCCTGGTGTGGAAGGCCAGAGAGGAGTTGGGCCTGACTGATGAGGTCCTTTGCTGTCAGACCAAGGAAGACTGTCAGCACAGAAAGTGAAAAAACCTTCTGAGGAGCGATTAGATAGGTGATAACGTGAGTACCAGTAAAGGACAAGAGCACTTAAAGGATCTCTGAAAAAAATCCCAATGTGAGATATAAGTACCTGAATTAGATGAGTGTTGTGGGTATAAAGCATGGTGGTGAACGTGTAGGACATGTTTGCAGTGGACTGTATATCACTGAAAGCGCTAAAAGGTTTGCCATCACTGGTATTACAGGAAGAGAACAGTGAGAGACAGCATAGCCCAGGAAAAGTAGAGAGGACTTCCTAAGAAATTTGATGTACTGGGGGAGGGAAAGAATGATGGGTTCCCTTATGACTAAATTTTCTAGCTTCAGAGAAACATTCTGCCAGCAAAAACAAAAACTCAAATGTTGTGCTAGTTTGCTTCACTCTTTGCATAATATTGAGCATCTTTTAGGAACAGGGATTACACTGGTAAACAATACAGACAAGATTCCTTTTCTCAGGGAGATGGAAAATAGACTAAGATGATCAGATAACAGAGTGCTCTGCAGAGAATTGTAATTGGTGTTAGGAGAGAAAGCACCTGTGTGGCATGTTCAGTTGGGTAATCAAAGAAGACCTCTCTGAGGATATGACATTTAAACTGCAGTCTAAATAGGAAGAAGGAGTGAACCATATGAAAATGGAAAGAAAGTATCCCAGGTTGAGGAAAGTAGTACAGATGACAAAAAGGAATGACTTTGGTCTTGTGGGGAGTCAGAAATAATAATGGTCTGGAGCATGGTTTTCAAGAGACAAGTAAAGTCAGATCAAAAACAAACTCCATCACATGAAAATGTGATTTTGATGTAAATCGAGTCACAGCCAGGTTTGAAAGTTTAAATTTACTCCTAACTTGTGTGGGAAGCCATTTTAAACAGTAGGATAATTTTTTAAAGTCACTATTTTCTGTGTAAGAAATGGAGTGGGAGATTTTGTGGTTTGAACAAAAATAGGAAAGTGCAGAGTTAGGGATCTACTTTAGCTTGGAAGATGGAGGAGTCCAGCTTTCGGTGTGCTGTTTGCGTGGCCAGGATGCACAGCAGTCAGAACACAGCCTGAGACCTCGGAACAGGCTGGACAGCAGACATGAGGAAGAGTGCACACTGCTTAGGCATGGATTGGATGCTCATGCAGGAGATACAGATGTAGAAGGCCAGCGTCCGAAACAAGAATTTCCGAGGTTCTCAGAGGAAGACTAAGCGGGGAGAACAGAACAATAAGAAGGCTGTCCCATACACGTTTTAGATTTCGTGTCAGGAACACAGAGCTGCAGGGGTCTGGCTGGACTGCTGGAATGTGCAGAGGGTGGTGGCAGGATAGCCTTGGCCTCCTTTTCAGACGTCAGGAAGTGGAAACCGAACAGTCAGCCTGGCACATTTATGTGATGGTATGAAAAACAAGTTAATTTGAAAGGATAAGGGAAGGTGTGAGAGTAATGTCAGAAATTATAAATTGGGGGGGTACCGGGGATTGAACTCAGGTCCTTGTGCTTGTGAGGCGGGCAGTGGAACCACTGAGCTAAATCCCTGGCCCGAAATTATACTATTTTTATGCTTAAAACTTCTTTGAATTCATTTGCACCATTTCACAATTAGATCTCACATTTGGAGCTTCTCTTTAAAAGTCCTGACTGGGCTTGTGTTCTTAGATTAAGAGTAATACATTAGAAATCTCAGATGTTTTTCTTGAGAATAAAGGGACCAGAATGAGAGGGGTTATTGTGGGGTCCACCCAGGAGTTCAGGCCCAGACCCAAGGATGGAAATTGAGGGACCTTGTGAAGAGAATGATGGAATGTGCTGCCACATCATCTGTGGTGCCCAGGCAAGGTTAAGAATTAAAGGTTATTAGGGTTTCTTTCAGCCTGCAGGATTCGTAAGGTCATCAGTACCAGAAAAATTGAGAGAAGCAGCAAAATAAGAAAAAACAGAAGTTAAAATCACCTTCGGAACCTTTGAATTTGTGTGCTTTTGTGTTGCAGACTGTTACAAAGTCTGAAGGGCAAGGAGCAAGTCATCATCAGCGATAAAGATCAAGGTGTCGTTACACAGAAATAAACGAGGAGGCTTAAGAGTAAATAAAGTTTTCGTAGAAAAAAGTAAAATGAGAAAGGAGCATAGTAGAAGGCTGAGCTTTGATAAAGAGCTACCGTTGGAGGAAGGAAGAGGAAGAAAACTTACAGAAAGAGAAAAGAAACAGTATCAGGGTAGTATCACATAGGCCTGGGGAAGAATTCTAGAAAAGAGGCAGTGGTAAAAGGTGCCAGGCTGTGAAGAAGTCAAGGAGAATGAAGACTGAACACAAGCTGAACTTTGAAATTGGCAACAGTTGAGCTTGGCAGTTGGTTTGTTAGAGACCTTCAAAGGAGCACAAGCTAGATTGTTATTTGTATGCATTTTTAAAATTTTAATATTTTACGTTTGAATAAAAATCAAAAGAAATATTAGAAGCATCTTTCTTTTGAGGTATTTTCATCGTAACATCAGCAGTAGCCTCAATATTTAGTAACACTTTTCGCTTTTGGAATCATGGAACCATTTTTCCCAGTGATTTGACATAGTTATTCCCCAATAAGTTATTAGAAGTAACTTTTACCAGGCAGTCACAGAGATGGCTGATACTTACTTTCACACTCGGTATACTTTTCTGAAAGAGGATAGGCTAATAAAACACTATGAGCTGATTATTTACAAGTTACTGGCTACTTCCTGACATCCAATTTCCAGGTAAGATATTATTTGACTTAAACTCTCTCTACAATTTTTTCCTGTCTTAGGTCTTGGCATGGTCACACCTATTAATGACCTTCCGGGTACAGATACATCCTCGTATGTAAAAGGAGAAAAACTTACTCGTTGTAAGCTTGCCAGCCTGTACAGACTCGCAGATTTATTTGGATGGGTTCACCTGGCAAATACATACATCTCAGTGAGTTCTTTAACTTTTGATTTTTTTTCTTTTTAATTCAGTCGGGGAACTAAAGAATGTCCAAGGAAAGGAAAGGTTTTGGTGGGTTACACTGTATATGTTTGTCATTCTTATCACATTCCATTTTAATATTTTTTTATTCCAAAGAGTATCTTGGAACAACCATGTTCTCACTTCTATTTGGAAGTCCAGTTTTTAGACTTTTTTTCTAGTGTGCTGGGTTACAACCTAATGCTGATTTAAATATTATCTCCAAGAGAGAGGCTACAATTAAGACAACTTTATTCTCTCTGCTATACTTGTTGTTCCTTCGACACAGACCAGCTATAAAACCTATCCAAGAAGAAAGTACTATGGCAAAATTATCCCTCTCCCTGTTCATTATATCTGATATCAGTGAGATTGAAAAACTTTTGGGCTAAGAATAATTAAAGGGTCAGGAAAGTTTCTCCATGGTTTTTATATTTAAACGTATTTTTCTTGGGGTTTTTTTTTCCACACTTAGAAGCAAGATACTCTTTGGAATGAAAAAATACTAAAATGGAATATGATGAGAATGACAAACATATACATTGCAACCCACCAAAATCTTTCTTTTCCCTGGACATCCTTTAGTTCCCCAAGTTCCATTTCTACTTTATGCCTTTCTAGGAAGAGACTTTGTATCTTTCCTGCCTGTTTTCCCTTAATTTTCATATTGCAAATTAAGATTATAATCATTTCTACATTGGGTTGAATAACATTGCATTTATTTTTCCTTTATCTGATCCTGAGCAACAGTGAAATCCCAAAATAACTTTAGAGAAGCCCACTAAATAGGAAAAAAATTTTTTTTAAATTTTAAAAAAGCTACACTTAAAAAAAATAAGGGCCGGGGATTTAGCTCAGTGGTTCGCTGGCCTGCCTTGCAAGCACAAGGACCGGAGTTCAATCCCCAATACCAAAAAAAAAGCTACACTTAACTCATTTTTTAGCAAATTTTGAAAATGGAGGGAATCTTATGAAAAGTTTCATATTGCAGACTTAGAATTTTTGCTTTATTGTTTTATCCCATAGATCATTGAAAATTATGGCTCCTAACATTTACACTGAAAAGTACAAATTCCTTGAAGTCAGCCTCTATTGTTTTCTCTTTCTTCCAGGTAAGAATAAGTAAGGAACAAGACCACATTATCATAATTCCCAGAGGCCTGTCTTTTTCTGAAGCCACAGCTTCCAATTTGGTATGCTTTTCATTCCTGTGTTACTTTTTCTGATCTCCCTTGTGCTTTCCTGACAGTTTTTAGTTTTTAGCACAGAATGGAAGAAGAAGAAGGTATGGATGGAAAAACACTAGTGAACAATGAAGGCTCTGGAAGATTATGTTGATTTTTAAGAAAAGCTTTAGAGTTCCAGTAAAACAGTAGTTGAGGGACAAATGAGTTGGAAAAAATATCAGTTAACCTTTTTATGTTTTGAACTGAATCTTTTTTATTTTTTCCATCCCATACACTCCAGAATCCTTTTTAAATCAAACAGGGTATATATTTTGGCTAAATTTATCTTTTTTATTTTTTCCATCCCATACACTCCAGAATCCTTTTTAAATCAAACAGGGTATATATTTTGTAGCTAAATTTAAACAGTGTAGGTATAGAATCTTAACTAGCATTTTCTCTCTTCCATGATTGTCTTCCTACTCACTGACATCAACTCATACAGCAGCAGAAGCTACACTGGGTGCTACAATGTTAGTAAAATTTTCCAACTGTTTCAAAAGATGGTAAATTTGTCTAAATCCCTAGTGATGAGCTGAAGTTACTCATTTTCTAGCAAACTGTGTTTCTTGCTAAATACTAAGATTTTGTTTTGTATACTTTGTGCTTTCCAAAGTTGTATGGGGAAAAAAGCTATACCAATTTTTTTCCTGGTACTGGAGATTGAACCCAGGGCCTTTGCACTGAGCTACAGTACCCAGCCCTTTTTATTTTTTATTTTGAGACAAGACCTCACTAAGTTGCCCAGGCTGGGCTTAAACTTGTGATGTTCCTGCCTCGGGCTCCCAGAGTGCTGACATAGGCCACCACCACACCAGGCCCCATTCCTCTACGGATTGTTTTTGGCCGCTTTGGTACTGCCATGACAACACAAAAATTCTTGCAACAGAATCTCAGAAAGTAAAAAAATATTTATTACATGACCTTTTCCACAACAGTTTACCACTCCCTGCTTAGCTTGGGAACACAGACAAATTTTGACACATTTATACCAATTGAATATGTCTTTCTGATTTTCCAGGTGAAAGTCAATATAATAGGAGAAGTGGTTGACCAGGGAAGTACTAATTTGAAAATTGACCATACAGGATTCAGTCCCCATGCTGCAATCTATTCAACACGTCCTGATGTTAAGTGTGTGATACACATCCACACCCTTGCTACAGCAGCTGTAAGTCAGTGAGAAGCCAAAGCCAATAATAAGTCTGGAAAATGTATTATGTTCATGTTCTTCCCAACATGCTACTTTACTGCCTTCATTCCTTCGTACCCTGCCATCAAAATCATATTTTAAATATTAATCCTCTGCATAACCAGAGAGCAAAAGGCTCAGGCCAAATGCTACCACCGTAGGAAATGCCTGGAGAGATAGCATTTAGATTCTAAAACTAATCAGTTTATAACTGGGTCACTGAATTTTTAGAAAAAAACTTCTGTCATAGTATTTGACACAGCATGTGAATTGAGCTGTATTCCCTAAGCCCCCTTTCTTTCCTGGAAGAAGTGAAGAACTAAAGTGGGAGTGGGCTGCAGTAGAGGACACCATGCTTCCTGCGCTGCCTGAAGAGTCAGTTCCTGTGAAAATGTGTGCAGTAAGCTAATGTGCTGTGTTGGTGTGGACCCAATAAATAGGTGTCCTCCATGAAGTACGGGATCCTTCCAATTTCTCAAGAGTCCCTTATCCTGGGAGACATCGCCTATTATGACTACCAAGGATCACTTGATGAACAGGAGGAGAGAATTCAACTGCAGAAAGTTCTGGGGCCAAGTTGTAAGGTGTGTAGTAAGAGTCTCTGTCAAAGGAGCTATTTTTGTCACTGCTGCTGTTGATGAAAGCAGTGTGAGCTATGCCAGTTATTTAAAGTGATTGCTCTGGGGATTCTATTTTAGGTGCTGGTACTCAGGAATCATGGAGTGATAGCACTTGGAGAAACAGTTGAAGAGGCTTTTCATTATATTTTTAATGTGCAGATAGCCTGTGAGATTCAGGTAGGAAAAAATACCCCTTTTATTGCTTTGCTGTTAGTCTGTTAAGTTGGTATTTGTGTTTATGTATTTCTAAAACCTATTGGTCAGTGGCTTTTTGTTTTGCCTTTTAAGAGTTCTACTGAAATAAAAAGTTGTTTCTTGCATTGAAAATTGGAGGAAAGTACATTAAAATTCAGGCACATAATTCTAAATGCCTTGATAAACGTCATTTTTTTTCCCACAATCCTCCTTCCTCTGTTCTCACCCTCTCGTTTGGTAGTAATTGAGAAACAGAGGCAGCCAGAGATCATCAAGAATCAAATGCATTGTGGCCACTTTAGTAAAAAACAGAGACTAGGACCAGAAGTTTTATGAACTCATGCAATTCGTAACAATTCCACGGCCCCTTTAATAGACCTGATATTTATTAACCACTTCTTTTTCTCAGAGAAGCTGATTGTATATAAAGACTCTAATTTCCATCTTAAAGAAAAACAACCAGATTCCCTTAAAGCAAACGGTAATAATCAGTTGGAAGTATCACAAAGGTGAAAAAAATGTTTTTACCTAATGTACCTTGTCTTAACCAACTTCTTTTTTGCTTTAATGGTCCCTCTTCTCAAATGGGGCTATAAAAGGCTTAAGACAATGAGCTGACAACTTCTGTCTAAATATTCTTAAATTCAAAGTATAGTGTCCCTATATTCCTTTTAAAATTATACCTTTCAGCAAAAAATATTAACTGGATAGTCATGGGAAAGCATCAAGAGAAGAACTTAAAAATTTGGCAAGAGAACGAAGTTGTTTGAAATATTTTTAAAAGATGTGGGTCTAAATGTGTTTTCCAGCAAAAGGACCAGAGTCCTGGAGTCTTTTTCAGTGAGGTGAACAAGATATTTCAGCTGCCTACTTGCCCAAGAGTGTTGCTTTGTCATTGTTAGTAGCCCAGATATGTATTGTGGATATTTTCCACATTGAAATTGTGTTTTTGAAAGAAATATAGTCACAATCTTGCCGGTTTTATGTGTCTGTTTTCCTGTTGGTTGCAGGTGCGGGCATTAGCAAGCTCAGGTGGAGTAGACAATCTTCTCGTTCTGGACCTCCAGAAGTATAAAGCTTTCACTCACACTACAGCAGCAGCTGGAGGAGGAGGGGTGAACATGGGTTCTCAGCAGAAATGGAAGGTTGGAGAAGTTGAATTTGAAGGGCTGATGAGGACTCTGGATAATTTGGTAGGTAAAATGAACATCTACTTGGGTTTCATGCCTTCAGATTCAAGAGCAGATACTTTATATCTTCCTTTGGTTTTAAAATATATTTCTTCTCTGAGATGAGAGTTTGTGTGTAATTTAACCACATATTTATATCAAACTTGAGATATGCAAGTATCTTTTTTTCCTCAAGAATATAGTACATGGTCGTTAGTTATAGCCACTGTATTATACAGCATATCTCTTGCACTGAACTCTCCCATCTAACTGAAATTTTGTATCCTTAGGCTAATTGCTCCCCTCCCCTAGTCCCTAGTAACCACTATTCCATTCTGCTTTATGACTTCACCTTTTTTAGATCCCACATGTAAGTGAGATCATGCAGTATTTGTCTTTCAGTGCCTGGCTTATTTCACTGAATGAAATGTCCTCCAGGCTCACCTATGCTGTCATACATGTTGACTGAAATTCCTTTTTAATGTTGTGTAATATATCATTATATATTTGTGCCACATTTTCTTTATCAGGTTGATAGACACTTACTAGGTTGACTCTTTATCTTAGCTATTATGACTAATGGGAGTGTGGGCTTCTCTTGCCTTTGGGTATATATCCAGTAATGGGCTGACTGGCCCATATACTTCCATGCTGTTTCCATAAGACTGTACTAATTTTACGTACCCAACAGTAGTGCACAAAGTTTTCTTTGCCCTCATCCTCCCCAACATTTGTAGCTTGTCTCCTTGATAATAGACATTCTAACAGATAGGCTTTAAGTTTGCATTTCCCTGATGGGTAGTGATATTGAATACTTTTTCACGTACCCGTTGGGCATTTGAGTGTTTTGAGAATTGTTTACTCAGGCGTCTTGCCCATTGTACCAGGGATCGAACTTGGATCCCTGAGCTTGCAAGGTGGGCAGTGGAACCACTGAGCCAAATCCCTGGCCCTTGCCATTCATTTTTAATTGTTACTGGAAAATATTTCTTTTCTTGTTATTTAGTTGTTTTAGTTCCTCATATATTTGGATATTAATGCCTTAGATGTACTGTTTGGCAAGTGTCTTGTCTCTCTCTCTCTCTTTCTTTCTGTACTAGAGATTGAACCCAGGGCCTTGACAGTGAGCTACATCACCAGCTTTTTTTATTTATTTTTTGAGGTAGCATCTCACTAAGTTGCCCAGGGAGGACTTGAACTTGGGATCCTCAAACCTTTACCTCCCCAGAGCTGGGATTACTGGCATGGTCCACTGTGCTCAGCTTTTGCTTTTCTCTTCTTTGCAGAGCTAGGGCCTCATGCCTGCTAGGTAAGCACTCTGCCACTGAGCTACATCATCCGTCAGCCTGGCAAATGTCACTTTGTCTTAGATTTTGCCCTCTTCCAAGAAGGGTCAGAAGGCAAACTGCCTTCAGAACCAGGGACAGAGATGTAAATGAGCACTGAGATTTGGCTTCCCAAAAACTACATTATAAGTAGGGAAATTTTTCTGGTCGGCAGTTTGGAAATTACCTTTATATTAATATCCAAATAGTTGTATGAGTGGAAATTGGAGTACCAGCTGGAATCAGTTTTAACCAAATCTTGAAATTTGCTTAATTTCAACTCTAGTGTGATGGAGAGATTATAGTAGGGTTTTTAAAGATGTTTTCCTCTTTATTTTTCAACAAGAGTCTTTTTGAATCTTTTGTTTGAAAGAATGAGCTCCATATGTTGTATTCGTACAGATTTGATTGCTTCAAATGCGGCTTTCCCTTCCTCAGGGGTATAGAACAGGCTATGCATACAGGCATCCTCTCATGCGAGAGAAGCCTCGGCACAAGAGTGATGTGGAAATCCCAGCCACTGTGACTGCTTTTTCCTTTGAAGATGATACAGTGCCACTCTCTCCTCTCAAGTACATGGCACAGAGACAGCAGCGTGAGAAGACGAGGTGGCTGAACTCCCCCAATACATACATGAAAGTGAACGTGCCCGAGGAGTCTCGCAATGGGGAAACCAGCCCCAGGACCAAAATCATGGTATGCGTCTCTTTTCAGTTTACCGTTACTGAGTATTTTGCCTGGTGACTCATTGATTGATCTATATCTGAATTACTGAGAAAGAAAAATATAATATTAAAAACTCTCATTTATCAAGTATTAGCTTTGTTTAAAGCACTACTCTAAGTGCCACACATGTGTAATCTCATTTAATTCTCCTAATATGAAACCGGTGCTATTTTCCTTCTTGCTTGATATATAAGAATACTTAGGCAGGGCGGGGGATTTAGCTCAGTGGTTCTGGCACCTGCCTTGCAAGCACAAGGACCAGAGTTCAATCCCTGGTACCAAAAAGAAAAAGAAAAAGAAAAGAAAAGAATACCTAGGCACCCAGGACTAACTAATAATTTTTAATGGTAAAGTCAGAATTTGAGTGCTGACAATCTGCCTCAAGCCTAGTCTGGCCTACTACATGATTTCTATGTAGTTGATAGGGTACTCGAAAATTAGAACTGTAAAAGTTATCAACACCAAAATGTGCCATAGTTACATGAATTATTCTATGTAAGTTACCATTGTGTGAGATCTTGTAGGTAGAAAATTGGGTTATTTTTTTTTTAGAATTTTGCTTCAGATTTGACCTGGTTTTGGAGTACTTATCATGAAATAAGTATTCTTTAGCTATTCAGAATTAATTTATCCCATCATTTAAACCAGTAACATTCAATATGGAAATGCTTAGGCATCAAAGTGTTTTTTCCCTAGTCTGTAAGACTTTTTGTCACTAATAAAAAGACAGTAACTAAACTCACAATTCTCTAAGAATTCATTTTGTTAGAGACTGGTGGCCAGTCATCATAAATCTTGCTAAACATCAACCTTAAGGGTCATCATGTGGGGTAAATGAGAATTATATAAGATCCTTCCTATAAGCCTATTGTGCTGCGTCCTACCAGAATACATCCCCGTTATCAAATGCTGATGAAGGTCTTAGCCTTTACTATTGGCCAAAAATAAAGTGAAGCCTGGAAAATTGTGTCTGAGGAGTCCTTTCCTATGACTTTGTGGCCTTCATCATCTGATGAAATTTAGTGTAGGAGACAGAACTCTGAATGAGAGTTAATATAAGTTCATGCTCTGTGTCTGTGCTTCAGCTGTTTGCAGTACTGTTATATTTTCAGTTGTCAAGAGAAGAAAGTTTAATTAGCAGTATATTTATGTGTGAATGATAGCAGCATTGTTAATTTTTTAAAAAGTGAAGTGGATACTTTTTGTGAGCCTTTTTCTAATGTGAGGAATAAATTAATTGAACTGGTGTTGAGGTATAAATTAATCATTAAGGTACTGCTTAGTGTAAAAGATGGATGACATATTTTTCCCTTAAAACTATAAAGAGTAATTGAACACCTGGTTAATATTTTCTTAACACAAAGCTTCATTCTAGACTATTTTTTTCTTTAGTGGATGAAAGCAGAAGATTCTTCCAAAGTTAGTAGTGGAACCCCCATCAAAATTGAAGATCCCAATCAGTTTGTTCCTTTAAACACAAACCCAAATGATGTTCTAGAAAAAAGAAACAAGGTAAGACATTGTCCTTTGTGGCCAGAGGAGACATTTTTATCCGCTTTTATGTTTAAATCATTAGTGATTAAACCTGATTGTCAGATTTAGGAGTGTGAATACAGAAGAATTAATTCAATACTTGCCACTTGTGTTGAGCATCTTTAGCCCTGTGTTAGTCATTAGTGAACAGGCTACATTAAGTAGTAGTAAACATTTCTGCCTTAAGGAAGCTTGCTATTAGAGGGAAATCAACAGTGTAAGATAATAGGAAATGACAGACCCAGAAGGGCAGAGATTAATGTGAGTTTTAGGATGGCGAGGGGGTCTTTACTGAAGCGAGCTAGGAAGAGACTCTTACTTGGAAGTGTCAAATAATAAGCTTGTAGGAACAGAGCAGGCAAAGGTCGTCTTCATAGTTGCTCCCAAGAATTTGTTACTTTTCATTTCAGATTCGAGAGCAAAACCGGTATGACTTGAAAACTGCAGGACCACAATCTCAGTTGCTTGCTGGAATTGTTGTGGATAAGCCTCCCTCTGTAAGTCTGAAGCAACATGATTATTGTTTTGAATCTGCTGCATAATTTTTTTGCTTTTTAAATATGAATAATTTTACTAAGATTAACATAAGTACAAGTTTAAAAGTCAAGTAGTTCACAAGACTTAAAATGCTATCCTTAATTCCTAATTTCCAGGGAAAAGGACTTTCTGTTCTTTTCACTGCTTCCAAAACTTTACCTTTCTGTTTTTAAACAGCAGCTTTATAATCACCTTCCCTTGGTTGGTCAGTTTTAGACCTCAGCTACATTTAATGAACCATCCAGTATCATTGCTTTGTGTATCACCAAAAGAAAACACTGCCAGTATTATATTGTAAAAGCAGCCATCAGTCATGATTCCCAATTTCAGAGATGGGAACATGGGGGGGAAAGTTCATCTTAAATTAAAAGCAGTGGGGACCTTGTGGAAGGTGAAGATTCAGCCCATTTACACAGTGCTTCCTTTTTGCTCCGTCCCCACTCTGATCAAGGAGTTTGTGTGTCACACATTTGTTTGTTCATTTTTGTTTTTCTTTTGCTAAATCATCTGTCAGTGTTCATACTGTTATGTTTACTACTAAGCCGGGTAGTATCCTGTGATTGTTTCCTTTTTTATATAATATTCCCTACCCTAATAATTGACTCCCTTTTTATTGGCCCAGTATTTTAAGTACATTGCCTTAATTCTTCCCAAACTTTTCAACAGAATCATAAAGTACCTCTTAATACTTTCCATAGGATCAGAGGTCACAACTAATCTCTGTATTCTCACCCCCATTGTTCTAATCCAGGTCTGGATCGGTGGTTCTCAAGGTCAGCTGCATGGGCTTATCTTGAGAATTCCTGTGCTTCTCATCTACATTATAACCTCTGTTCCCTCTCTGTAAATCTGCTTCTTTCTTGCTTTCCTCTTTTTACCAGAGAGAGCACAGCTCTCTGAGAAAGAATATATAGAAGTAACAGTCTGAAATGCTGTTATTCTACCTTCAAATGTGCATACAGTAGGTATAGAATTTTAGTTCGGAAATAATTTTACCCCAAATATGAAAAGTGTCACTCTATAGGCCAGGTGTGGTGGCGCACGCATGTAATCCCAGCACTCTGAAGGCTGAGGCAGGAGGATCACTGTGAGTTCGAGAACAGCCTGGGCTACATGGTGAATTCCAGTTCAGTCTCAACTACATAGTAAGACCCTGTCTCAAAAAAAACAAAACAACTAAGTGTCACTCTATTGTCACTACTCTTATTTTTGAGACATTGTGAATTCCAGTTCAGTCTCAACTACATAGTAAGACCCTGTCTCAAAAAAAACAAAACAACTAAAAGTGTCACTCTATTGTCACTACTCTTATTTTTGAGACATAAGAGGACATTGTAATTCCTGAACCTTTATGTAAATCACTGCCACCTCTGACCTTTCTACTTTCCTGCTGTTCTGAAATTTTTTGATTGTGTGGTTTGCAGTGGGTCCCTTTTTAGCCTTTGTTCTTAGCATTTAGTAACCCCTTCCACTCTGGATAGTTGTGTCCTTCATTGCTGGGAGTATTTTATTTTTCAAGTATTGCTTCAGTAATATTTTCCCCTCAGGCTGTTTTTGCTTTATCTTGTTAGATCAGACATTAGACCTCTTTGAGCCACTCTTTTTTCTCTCCAACTTTACACTTCTCTGCTTTTATCCTACTTCCTGGAAGATGTTCTGACTTTATTTTCTGATTCCTCTACTTAATTTTCTATTTTGATGTTAACTTTTTTAATTTTTAAAAATTCTTACTCTGAATGTTCTACTTTAAAAATCTTGATCTTTGTTTCATGAATACTTTTTTTCTTTCTGCTTTAAGGGAATCAGTTTTTTTAGATGCCTTTATTGTCTTTGTCTCTTCTGTGTTCCTTTTTCTGGTTCTGATCTTCCTCGCCCATGTTGGAAACATTCCTCAAGTGTCTGGTAATGTTTACAGTGTATTTATATTGAAGACTGAGATAGCAACAACCAATCAGAAACCCTGGGTGTGTAAAGAGTTGAAGGCTGGGTGAGCTTCACGCACTGTAGGGTGATAGGATGCAGAGTAGGTTGTTTCTCTGGGGAGTTTCCAGACATTGCTGTCTGTAGTTCTTTTCTCTGGGACCATTTAATTTACCCAGAGGAGCATTCTTCTGTCTTCCCCCATCATCCTGGGTGCCCTCAGCTGTATTGTGTCCCCTAGACAGATTTTCCTGAAGAATCAACCTCTGTCTTCTGCAGAACTGAGTGAGACATAAATGCTTGACATTGTAGGATAGGAAAGGAGACCTGGAAATCTGTCTTCTTGTTATTCAGACCTTTCCATTGTCCCATGTTCAGCTTTTCCTCAACCAGCGTCTCCTGCAGTACCTACGGCCTATACATTCCGAGGCCTCCCAGAGGCCAACGAGCCAGGGAGCAGCCGCTTTAACACCATTCTCTGCGGGATGGAGGCTGCAGCTCCGCAGCCCACCCTTCCTGCTTTCCATCTGCAAAACTGTGCTAACATTTCTCACCCTCTCTTTCTTCCCACATTTGTTTGTTCTTAAACGTTTATACCTTTTTTTGTCCTGTTCCTTTACTATGTTTTTAAGTGTGGGGTGTGAGGGTGGGTCAAAAACAAATGCATGAATTTAATCTACAAGGTATAACTAAAATTTCAGTAATTTCTGAGAGAAAATAACCACGTGTATTTTCCTAACAAATTGAAAGTCTTGTGCTTGTTTTATTTTTAAGGCTTTCTGATTTTTAAAAATATTTCTTATTTGAATCTGTTAGATTTTATCTTAGTTTTGTTTGAGAATGAATATTAAAGGCTGAGGTGTAATTCAGGGGCGGAGTACTTAACTTGCATGCGCAGAGCTCTGGGTTAGATCCCAGTATGCAAAAAAGAAATTAACAAATAATTAAAATGTACCTGTATATGCTTGTTGAGGAAATATCACTGGCAATTTTAGTCCACTGGCTTAGTAGTGCAAGAACATTACTCTCACAAGACTATTTTAAACAAAACATGTTACTTGGTTGTTTCTTATAGTTCTGGTGAAGCAGGAATCACAGATACTATTATATGTGCGTGCGTATATGTAAATAGGTGTAAGGAGAGCTTCTGACAGTGGGTCTGGGTTTTTCCCTCATTAGACAATGCAGTTTGAAGATGATGACCTGGGCCCGCCAGCTCCTCCTAACCCATTCAGTCATCTCACGGAAGGAGAACTTGAAGAATATAAAAAAGCAGTCGAACGGAAACAACAGGGCCTAGAAGGTTAGTTAAATTTCACAATTTAAGCCTAGGATAACACACTAATTAAACTATAGCACCTCCAGTTGGGTGATTAAAAGTAAAAAAAAAAAAAAACAATTTTTTTTCTTTTTTTTTGGTACTGGGGATTGAACTCGGGACCTTGCACTTAAGAGGCAGATGGTGGAACCACTAAGCTAAATCCCTGGCCCAAGTCAAAAATTTTTTTTAATGTAGCTTTTATAAGCCAGGTGTGGTAGCACATACCTGTAATTGCAGCACTCAAGAGGCTGAAGCAGGAGGATTGCCATGAGTTGGAGGTGAGCCTGGGCTATTATATAGTGAGTTCAAGACCAGTATGAACTACACAGTACGGCCTTGTCTCAAACCAAAAACAACAACAATAATAATACCTTTTGTATGCATTTGTTCTATTTCTCATCTATCTCAGTTCTTTGCTAAGTGTAGATGGGGCTGAAATGCAGAGAACTACACACACACAATTTTTTTTGTACCAGGGATTGAGCTCAGGACCTTGCACTTGCGAAGAAGGTGCAGTGCCACTGAGCTAAATGCCCAGCAGTAACCACTGTATATCTTAACATACACAGAAAGCAGTTCATCCTCAGCAATCTGAATGATAGCTGTTTTATAATAAAATTGGGCCAGGGCTGGGGATTTAGCTCAGCGGTTCGGTGGCCTGCCTTGCAAGCGCAAGGACCCGAGTTCAATCCCCGGTACAAAAAAAAAAAAAAAATCGGGCCAGGATTTAGCTCAGTGGCACACACCTGCCTCACAAGCACAAGTTCCTAAAGTACAAACAAAAAAGGAATGCTATATACGAAAATCTATGAAATGAAATCCACAGATGAGTAAATAATTAGCAAAGTACATGTTGATACAGGCTCAAACATCTCCTAGTATGTGATTTTTTTTTGTTTTTGTTTTTTTGTTTTTTGAGACAGGGTCTCACTGTGTAGTTCAGACTGCTCTGGAACTCACTGTGTAGCTCAGGCTGGTCTCAAACTCGCAGCAATCCTCCTGCCTCAGCCTCCTGAGTGCTGGGATTACAGGTGTGTGCCACCACGCCTGGCCCCTAGTATGTGATTTTTAAAAAGCTTTTTATTGTGAAATAATCACAGACTCAGAAATATGTAGATTTAATGCTTTGTAAAATCTGTTCATGAATGTCTCAAAGTACCACTATGGTCATTTTAAAATCGAAATTCGAACTGGTAGCAGTTTATGTGACTTTCCTTTAGCACATGCACACCTTAATACAACTGAGTTTAACTTTGAAACTCTTAGTAAGTAGTTGGGTTGTAATTAGAAGTTGTTAATGAAAACACCCTAGCTAATTGAGTACCACCTCCCTTTTTTTCTGGAACAGTGGTATACATGCCACAGCTGGCTGTTATCACTGAAAGCTCTAAAGGGTTCATCATTACTGCTCTAGAATAAGAGATTCCTTTTAGCAGCTGTTCTTGACCTTGGGTCTTTGGATAAGCTTCAGACAGTCCATGAGTCACCTACAAATACGATACACCTCGGCAATAGGACTTCCGGGTGGGTGAACCTAGGGGAAGGTGCAAGCATCTGCTTTAGCTCATCCACAACATGTAGTTAATTTTTTTATCAAGAGCAAAACAGAATCCAGTAGTTACAGAATTTCTGTTCATGGCACATATCCTGTGGGAAGATCTAATGACATCAGGATTGTCCAAGGAACATTTCTATCAGTGTGTTTGTGCCTTTGTCACAAAAATGAATCTTTCTAACTCATTGATGTACCCATATTAAATATGCTAAGTTGTATATTGAGCTTGTTTAATGTAAAGTTGAAAGCTTTCTGGTTTTTTTGTATTTTGTAAAATGTCCCTCTTTAATCTCTTTTGAAAGCCTAAAGATGCCAGGTAACAACTGTTGTACTCTACAACCATCATTTTTTTTTCTTTTTTTGGGGCGGGATCATACCAGGGATTGAACTCAAGACTTTGCTTGCTGGGCAGGCGCAGCACCACTAAGCTAAATCCTCAGCCCTCCATCTTTTTTATGTATAGCGTTGTGAATAATTTCTTCCACATTTCATTATGAGTTCCTAAATTAGCTCACTAATACTGCTCTGACAGGAATCACTAATTGGATGGTGTTCCAAAACTCAGATTCATTTTGCCTACTAATGTAACAGCATTGGTGAGGCGTCATAATTCTTTGCATCTGGCTCTTCAGTATATTTTGGTTCCCTAACACCAGCAAAAGCTAAATGCGTACCTGCTGTTTGCCTGGGCTGCCAGTAGCCACGCTTCCTTTGTAACCTTGTATGTAAAATAACTCTCAGAGCCAGAAGTTTTAGCATATTAATCTCCTCTTAGTACATAATTATTGATCTATGGGACAGTTGTTAGCATGCTTAGCTCCTAGCTGAAGAATTTATCTTCTCTATATATGCAGGCATTTGATGTATGCACTAACCTACCTGAAATCTTATGCTTATTTTGTTTTGCATGGCTTTTAATAAAATTCTATCCAACAGATGCTGAGCAGGAATTACTCTCAGATGACGCGTCATCTGTTTCACAAATTCAGTCTCAAACTCAGTCACCGCAAAATGTCCCTGAAAAATTAGAAGGTATTCAATGTAATTTCCCATAGCATTCACTGAGTAGTTGTGTCTGTCCCCTGTCATTTATTTTCAAGTAAGAAATTGTACAATTGGTCACAGTAAGTTTGCTATGGACTTTACTTGAGCCTCCCAAGAATTTTTATATTTCTTATCAAATGTACTGGTTTACTTTACTCTAGATTTTTGGCAATCCATAGTTTCTAAGAATTTGTGGAATTAAAATTGACTTGTTATACATCTTTAATCAGCAGCATGAAATCTTTTTCAGTTCTGATTGCCAAATGACCCAAAAACAAAGAAAAGTATGTGTCTTCCTCATTTATACTGATTTGATTTGCAATGAAATTATGTCATCAGATCAGAATAATCTAACTTATTACTAAGTTTGTTCTCATCTCCTTTATATCATTTAAGAAAATTAGCTTCATGCTAATAGTTTATGAAAATAATGATCTCTCTTCATCAGAATTAAAGTAATGCCTTTCAGGTTTACAATGTAAAATAGAAATGTTAACTTGTAAAATAAACAGAAAATCCCTCCCCTTTTATAGAAAACCATGAGATATTTTCCAAGAGCTTCATCTCCATGGAAGTGCCTGTCACGGTAGTAAATGGAAAGGATGATATGCATGGTGTGGAAGATGAGCTCGCTAATCGAGTGAGCAGATTAACTACAAGTACAACCATAGAAAACATCGAGATTACCATCAAGTCTCCAGAGAAAATCGAAGAAGTCCTGTCACCTGATGGCTCACCTTCAAAATCGCCATCTAAGAAAAAGAAGAAATTTCGCACTCCTTCTTTTCTGAAAAAGAACAAGAAAAAAGAGAAAGTTGAAGCCTAACTAAAGTCTTTTTATAATTACTACAAGGTGACATTGCACATTTAAATACCACATTTAAGTTGATCATTAATATACAGTGGTAGATTAGATTGGGGGGTATGTAGCAAACTGGACTCTAGAACTGGAAAAGGTTTTACTAAAAGAAAAATACTATGAAAAAAAACTTTGAAAGTCATCTTTTTATATGTCCAAAAATGGCTTTGAATTTTTAAACAGTTGCTAGTAATTAGCTCTGCTCTCACGAAGTAGTATAGTTCACCACAAACATATCTGTCTGAATTACTTCAGGACTTCTCCATATCTATTGGAAAGAAACTGCCAAGGAATAAGTGAGATTTATTTCTCCACACCATCAGTTAATAATCACATTGATTTTTAAATTATGATTATTGACTGTATCTTTTGGGTCCCTATTGTTTCAGTGGGTATTAATGGAATGCTTTAAAAGCTTCTAAGATAAAAATCTGTAGCACTAGTAGTATACACTGACACGTAATTTTTTTAAAAGTTTTAAGAAAAGGTTTGTTTGGAATTTTACTCAGTATAAAATTTTCTCACCTGAAGTAACTTCATTTGCCAAAAAAAAGTCATTTTAATAAACTATAATTTTTGAAAACTTCCTTTTTTATTAGTTTAGAAAGCCCCTTATTTTTCAACAAAGGGGATTTTGTACATATAACATGGGTTATTCAGTTTAACTCTGGCAAAAACAATTTTTATATGTTGAGATGTTTGTATACCATTCAGTATAAAAGTGTCATATGCATATTAGCCAGTCATGTAACAGTAGGGCACATTTGAGACTGCTTGTACTGAGTATACTTAAATAACTTCAAGAATCCAGGGACTTGGTATCAAAAGGGGGTTAGAGCACATTAAAGGTATATCTAGAGTTCATATTTAAACTTTATAATGTATTTTTCTCTTATCACTGCTAGTGAATGAAGAAAATCTCAAGGTAAATGAGAATGAAAAGGAAAGTGAAAAACTAAGGGAACAAAAGATGGGATGTAAAGAACAATTCTTGTTTGATAACTATTCATGATAGGATATATAGCATGACTCATTGAAAACATGTCCCAAATTTCTAAAATCCTGCTCCTCTGCCAAAAGTCAATATATTGGTCGATGTTTCAGTTTTAAAAGGGTTAGTCCTTCTAAGTTGTTTATCGTTAGAGGGGAGCACTAGAAGAAGTTATTAGTAGATCTAATCCCTAAGAAAACTACCACTTCTTGATTTTTACAATTTTTAAAAATCTTTTCAGTTAACTTTCTGATGTAAATACAAATTTAAACCCAGACCTAATATAGTTTTCCCCTTTTTCGCAAGTGATGTCACAAATCAATGTAAAATCAGAGATCCCAAATGCTAAATGGGTAAAAAGAATCCAGAGTATTCTGAAGGGCGAATCACCACGCCAGAAGTTCGGCGGGTTCTGGGCGGGCTGTGTGCGCATGCGTGCGTGCGTGCTGCAGCGCTGCCAAGGCGCGTGGAAAGTCACTCTCCATCTCACGTCTACTGCAATCAGTGTTTTCATCTTAGTGGAAACTTTCAACTGCTTCACTGTGTATCCGAGGACTAGTTTATGTTCTACATCATTTATGTTGTATTCCGATGTATGTAGAAACAGTAACCTGTGAACTATGCCTTTCCATAACTTTTAAAATATATATATATATATATATATCTAAATGAATGCAATGTTCATAAATATTTTTAAAGCAACCATAAACTATTGCACCTTTTGCTAATGCCTCTACTTGCTTTAACATAATGAATGAGCCAATGAACTCCTGTGTCCTGTGGAAATGTATAAATGTTATCTGATATTGCTCTTAGATGTTATGCTAATTAATGTTAAATCACAAATAAACAGTATTTTAAGTATATAGATTTGGTTTTATGAGGATTCCATTCCAGAGTGGTTATTTAGCCTATACTTTGTGATCTGTTGAATTTTATAGCTCAGTGAAACTGCGATGCTGCTGAATAAGGAACATTTTGATACATGTATTTTCAAATTAGAAATATATACATATAATGTATATATTATATACATACATTTTACTGTATAATGTACATAATATGATACATACTTATAAAATATATTGAGACTTGCTGAGTCACTAAATTGCCCACGCTGGATTCAGACCTCCTGCCAGAGTGCTAGTATTACAGGCAGGTGCCACTGCGCCCAGCTGTGAAACCTTTCGTCTTACACTGGAGGGGATATTCTTGAAGACATTATTTTGTCTTGATAGGAACATGTTTATAAGAAGCCTAAGGCCACTACATCCTATCTATCAAGGTAGAATAAAAAATGTAAAATACGTACTGAGTTTGTACATTATCCCCCCCGCTTTGTTTTTGGTACCAGGGATCAAACTTGGGCCCTTGCACTTCCAAGGTAGGCATTGGAACCACTGAGCTAAATCCCTGGCCCTCATTACCCCTTTATTTTTTATAAAAATAATGTAAAAGAAAGTAGTTCACAGTTCCTCCACATTAACATTCAAACTTTGTTCTTTTCCAGCTTTTGTGCAATTATATATGTATTTTCTATACATTTGTAATCACAGTATAAGTTAATTTCTGTTCTGGATTTTTTTTCTGCTTAACTACTCAAAAGATTTTTAAACTAAAACCTCACATGAATAATTTCTTATGACTTATTTTTCCACTTTGTCCTAAAAATAGAGTCCAAGGGGGGAAATCATGTTAATTGAGGGTTCTGGCTAATCAAAGTTTTTACTATACTTACTACAAAAATGAAGGGCTTGAGCAGAGAAAGAATAGATTCAGTCTTGGGCATACTTATTACCTTGGCTTGTAAATAACTGTAGTAAAAGTTGCTGTTTCAGAAACCTATTCATTTCAAAATGTCCTTCCATAATGCAACAAAAACCATTATCCTCAGTTCTCCCTTCAAAGTCAACTGGAAAGTAGTTGCCTGTTCAGCAAGAAACAGAACTAAATGGATAAAAGTGTTATAGCATTAGTTTCTCTTAACATTAGCTCCTTTTTTTTAACATAAGCAGAAAACACATAAAACCAAACTACTTGTTTTTTAAACTGAAAGATTATGTATCCATATACTCAAATTGCAATCTTAGGCAGACCGGGATCTCAAAAAGAACAATCTTGGCGGCCACTAGAGGGCGGAATACATCCAACAATCCAGTGTTTCCAGTCTAGCGCCCCTTAGTCTGTCAGCATCGTGTGTGTTGTGAAATAGCTGGAACTTAGGGAGACATCGCCGTTATTGCTGATTCTCTTCACTAGGCCGTTCTCAACTCTGCTATGGTAGCAAGTGCAGTTTCCAGCACACGTGTCACCTGTAGCGACTGCAATGCCTGTGGAAAGCACACTGACAGATTTTGAGCTGTGTGGCCTCAGAAATTGGTAGGCCTAAGACCTCTGAGGAATCATTTCCTGTAAGTGGCAATATAATGCCTCTGATAGTTGGCATTTTTTCGACTGAGGAGCTACTTGGCAACCTGATACCTTCTGTATAGCAAAGATCATGGAAAGTGCTTTTCACATGCTGACTCATTTGGCCTGCCCAACACAGCAGATGGAATCCTTGTTCTGTAGATGATGAAACTAAGTTGGAAAGGGCTAAAATAGGGCGTTTCACCTGTAGACACACTTCCAAAGTCATTAGTGCCATCTGTGGACTCTGACTCCTGTGCAGATTTTTGTGGGCTCTTTTAGGGGCAGCCATTCCCTCATTTTAGACTGAAAGCTCGTTTTATAATTCATGTTGATCTGAGTACATTGGGACTGTTGATTTGGAAGGCGACCCCCCACACACACCAAGTTGCCCCACAATGATGAAGGTGATGAAATGGGAATGAGCAGTGGTAATACGATCCTTTAGCGCGAGGAACCAGCCCTCAAATGTTGTCCATGACATCTAGAAAACAAGGTATCCATACCTTTGCCCAAGAGGTAATAGAAGCTGAGAGTGCAGTGGCATGAACCATAATCCAAGCTTATGGGTGGGAGGCTGAAGCAGGAGGGTTGCAGGTCAGATCGGCCTTGGCAACTTAGCAAGACACTCAAAAATAAGGTCTTGGACCTGGCATGTAAAGGCACAAGATCCCAGTAATGAATGTAACTGTACTGTCTACCTAGAATGTACCAATAAATTTAAAAAAAAAAAATAAGGTCTTGGGTGTAGCTCAGTGGTAGAGCATTCGCCTGCCATGTGCAAAGCCCTGGGTTCATTCCCAGCACCACCAAATTTAAAAAGGAAAAAACCTCGGAAAGAAGCTCTTTATCTTTCCCTTTCTAGTACTGGAGGCAGGGGAGATGTTCAAAAGCAAATGTTTTTCAAACTTGGAATGTTACCTTAATCATAGGGTAGTTTTACAGATCAAAAGTGATTGTAGCTACTCAGTTTTACTTACATGAATCTAATTAGATACAGTCTTCCTTGGAGAAAAACCTAATGTACATGCTGGAGTTCAGAACAAGAATGGTTTTTGAGGAACTTTTAATGGAAAAAAAAACCAATTTGCAAATTTAACATAGTACAGTGGAACTTCAGATTACCAACTCAGTTCGTTCCTGGGGGCTGGTTGTAACAAAGTCTCCTTTATAATTTTAAGCCACGCTTTCTTCCAGGCAGATCTCAGTGTCCTTAGACACTGGCCCAGGATTTCTCAACACCAAAGGAAAGGATGTTATGATGGTCCTTCCAGAACTCCCTAGGGATTAAATCTGTTGTCTGAGACCCTTTGGAAGAACAAGGGACCAGCATTCAGGTCATAACTCAAGACTCTGGTCGTAAGTTAAAACTAAAATTCCAAGAAAATAAAACTAAAATTTGGGCCAGGATTTATTTAGCTCATTGGTTTCCGCCACCTGCCTCTCAAGCACAGGGACCCGAGTTCAATCCCCATATCAAAACAAAAAAAAAACTAAAATTCCACTTGTAACCCAAGTTGGTGTATCAGGCCAGTCATAACTCAAAGGTTGGTAGCATTCAAAGGGGTTTCATTTTTAAAACATGACCATTAGGGGGCAATACTGAGTCCAGATTTAGTGTTGAGGGAAACTCCTTCAAGAGTTAGGATTTGTGCTGATTATCCATTTCTGGGTGCAGACTAAAGGGAAGTGTATAGATCGCACACGACTTCATTGGTTCCTCATACCGAGGTTACTTTGTTCCTACTTGTGAGGAGGCCTTTCTTCAGAGAGCTGTATCTGCCTGTATCAGATAGCTCAGAGAGGCTAGGCCAGGACTCCAGCAGAGGCCTTCAGAGTCTGCATCTCACGCCTCCTTCTGTACCACTGCTCCCTTGGAAATAAGTTGGATT
Organism: Fukomys damarensis; assembly: GCF_012274545.1. NCBI lineage: Eukaryota > Metazoa > Chordata > Mammalia > Rodentia > Bathyergidae > Fukomys > Fukomys damarensis. Next base: position 26,199,276 of record NW_022900920.1, on the reverse strand, counting down.
ATAACCTAGGAACAGGTAAATACATGGTTTTCTAAAGTTTCCTGCCAACTGTTATTTAGAACTTTATGATGGGAATATTTAAGAGAAAACACTACAAGATCAAGCTTGTATATTTTGTATATTATCAATACACGTTTTCTTAAAGTTGTTAGATTCTCCATGAGTCTTTGGCATATTCTCAAATTAGTCATGATGGTTTCTGTTGGAACCTACAATTTTTAAAATATTGTTTATACTCTTAAATGACACACTGGCACATTTGGATGTTTCTTTGTAGCAAAAGGAAAAACTTGTATCTAGCAGAAAAATTGAGAGATGGATAAGAATGCAGTGCCCAGTTTAAGGCCTATATAATTTGATTGCACAAATCTTGACACTGAAGGTATGGGGAAGGTGATAATGCCAACTTGAGTACCTAGGTCTGGTTCCTTTAGGAACACGATACCTTTAGGTCTCGTCTCTCCAGTGCCAACCTCGACCCTGCGTAGGAAAATCCCTTATGGTTTCTCTAAGTTCCACATAGCCGGTCAGTAGGCAGAATACCAGTTCCCTACTAATTACACCTTAAAATAAAACACATTGGCTTTCTTAGTCAAATTTAGATATGTACTGAGGTATGTTTCTAAGAAATTCTTAAGATTTTTAAAATCTGTTTTTTGAAATATCAAATAATTGATCCGTAGTACAGGTCTGTAAGCATCAAACAAAGGGGTGTGTAAACAAAATTTTCCCACTATTAGATTCTGCCTCTCAGCCAGTAAATATGTGAGCTTGTAGAAAAACCATTTTTGAGTGTTAGCTAATTGAATTTATTAAGCCAAACAATATCCCTTCAGTCTGCTATGAGATGGAAATTCTCAAGAAAAAGATCTGGGATTCCCAAAACAGTACAACAGGCATCCTGACAGATGAGGAGATGTGCACATTAAGAGACATCTGTTATCCCAGCACTCTGGGAGGCAGAGACAGGGATGTCTCAAGTTCATACATAGGCTGGGGATGTAGCTCACTGCAGAGGCCCTGGTTTGGTCCCGACTACTGAGGAAAAAAAGGAAGTAGAATGTAGATTTCCCTCAGGGACTCTTCACTTAATTACCTGTTTTTTAAAAACTGTTATCAGGCCAGGGATTTAGCTCAGTGCCTGCCTTGCAAGCACAAGGACCAGAGTTTGATCCCCAGTACTAAAAAAAAAAAAAAAAAAGTATCAACCCCATCCTGAACTTGGAGCTGCTGTGCTGGTAAGACCTGTCCTTACTTAAAGTAGGAGTATTTTCTTGGATAGAGAGGATCTAAACATATTTTTTTTTTCCAAAAGCAGTACTTGTGAAACCTCTCATCAGACAGGAAGTCATCGTTGGGCTCTGCAACTCCTTTCCTGTTGAGTAATTCTGGGGCTGGGGGCTACAGTGATGACTGCTGTGCTACACTTTGACGTCAGAAGAGTTGACCTCCTCAGTTTTGTGAGAGAACGTAGATACAGCCAACTTGGCAGACATAGGCAAACCCTTCCAGAGGTATTTACTGGACTAACAAGTTAAGATTAAATATTACTTCCTACCTAGTTTCTATTTTGGAAATGTGGGCGTCAGCTGTTTCAGCTCGAAAGGGGGGGGGTGTCATTTTAGGCCAAGATAACCAAGAATATACCTCCAATTATCTACTAGTTCATGGGCTGATTGGAAGGCAGGGCTCCCATTACACCTGAATTGGCCTGTGTGATTGGCCTGTACATTATTTAATTTAGCCAAGCATGGTGGCTCATCCCTGTAATCCCTGCACTCTTGCGGGGCTGAGGCAGGAGGATTGCAAGCTCAGACTCAACCCAGGCAACTTATTAATCTGTCTCCACATAAAAGTTTAAAAAATGGCTGACGATGTAGCCCAGTGCAAAGGCCCTTGGTTCAGACCCCAGTACCACAAAAAATAAATGAAAAATACTGTGTAAAAAAGCTGCACTGAGCCGAACGTGGTGGTGCACATCTGTGATCCCAGCACTCAGGAGGCTGAGGCAGGAGGATCGCTGTGAGTTCAAGACCAGCCTGGGCTACATAATGAGTTC
>NW_022900920.1:26141827-26197163 GCF_012274545.1 Fukomys damarensis | reverse complement strand
AAAAAAAAAAAAATCCTCTAGATAGTTTTGTAGGAACCAGCCTACAAGCTGAGTTCAAACCTGACCAAGGGATGACAGATGAAAAAGAGACAGAAACAAGTTAACATCTGGGGGTCTAGGCTGCTATCTCCCTTGGACATAGAGCCCCAGATGACTGGGGCACCTTGGCTATATTCACTGAGACACAGGCGCGAGCAGTTAGGGCTCCAAGGGACTCACATCTCCCACCCTCCAGGGTTGTCTGGGGCAAACAGCTTCGCCTCGGGTGTTTTTACCTCTCCCTGCAGCTCTCAGCACACTCCCACGTTCTCCTCAGTGCTCACCTAGGGGCTGGTCCTGGCCTCCTCTTCCCATCTGATCTCCGCAGTTTTATATTTTAAGACTGTTTGTGAAATTCTTCCATATCGTTGCTCTCATCTCCATTTTGACCTTTAGGTTAATAGAGAGCAAGAGCACATGCACGGATCGTTGCCAAAGTCGAGCTGAACCGTGAACGGCGAGCCGGGCAGCCTGGGTGGGGGCAAGCTCTGAACTCTTTCCGCTTCTCACTGCGGCCAGGGCCCAGGGCCCAGCAAAGTCAGGTGTGAGGGGAGCCTGAGCTGCCGGCTTGTACAGCAAGTCCCGCCCGGCGGTGACACCCGGAACCCGGGCGGAGGCAGAGGGCCAGACCCGCAGGCGTCCGGAGCCGGACAGCGGGACTGCGGAAGGGCCCAGGCGGAGTCAGCGGTGGTCAGGTCAGGAACTCGGATGCGGAGGGACCGACGGCTGGGGAGCCTGGCCGCGGAACCCAGACGCCCCACTCGGGGCCCGGAGCCCAGCGCCCCGACGAGGGCCTGGCTGGCCTGGTGGCAGACGGTGGCCCGGAGGCTAGCGCTGCCTCGCGTTGTCCAGCCTTGGCAGGACCAGTGCCCGAGACCACAGCCAGGACAGCAGAGCAAGTGGTCCAGGCTGACGGGCAGGGGGGCCCGGAGCGGCTTTCACAGCAGAAGCAACCGTGGGGCCAGACCAGGCCATGTGGGAAAGCAGGAGGAGTGGGTCGTTAAAGCTTGTGCCACCGACCTAGGAGCAGGGGCGAAGACTACCGAGCGCGGGCCCAGGGCTCCCAGCTCTCTAGCTGTGACAGCGGCCGTGTTCCTCGCAAACCAGTTTTCCCCACTTGGAGGTGGTTTCCTCGGGCTGGACTTAAGGGCTCGACCTCCCCCACTGAGAGCGACGTAAGACTCCTGATTGGACGTAAGCTCTGATTGGACAAAGAGAATCAAGGGGCGGACCGTCCTGGAAGGAAGGTGCCAAGGGCTGTGTCCTTGCGGACAGCTGATTCCACAAGGTTTGTCCCTGTGACCCTCTGCGGTCATATTGGCCACATCTGCCCAAATAATGACTTCTTCATTGGCTCCTCCAGACGGCTGCCAGCAAGAGGAGCTCCCTCAGGACCTTTCAGTCTCTGCTGTCATCTGGGGCACCTGCAGCTGTCCGTGCTGGCCGGGCCTTTCGCACCCCTCTGGCCCGACCTGGTGCCACCCTCCCAGCTCTGCAGTCGGCCCGCGAAGGAGGTGCTCCTTTGATCACCATGACCTCTCCGGCACCAGTCGTCAGCGGGTCTTCAGGATCATACGCCTGCCAGCCTGTCTTAAATTAGCGCTGTTAATCACGTGCCTGTCTTCCCTACAGGACTGTGCCGTGGGAAAGCACTTTGATCATCCTTTGTCCTCAACAAAGCGTGGCCATTAATTGAATCTGTTTTGTTGCTCATGACAGTGCTGTTCACGTTGGTGTCCTGTTTGTAACGCGTACATAGCAAAAAGATGATCTCGATCTTAAACTGTGTGAGTCAGGAAGGAACTTGGGGTAAAATCCCCCTTGGAGCCCGAGTCTGTTCTTTAAGGCAGATGATGATAGCTACAGTTTATCGAGGCATTGCACCAGATGTTCTGATTATATCATCTCATTTAACCCTCAGTCCTGCCCTGGAAGGTCAGAGCCACTGAAGGGAAACCGAGGTTTAGAGAGAGGCTGTGGAACGTGTTTCATTTGGCCATCAAGAGGCAGACCAAGACTCAGACTCCAGTCTATTTCTTGGTATTATGGCAGCTGTCTTTCCTGCTGGTAGGAAAATCAGGTCATAGAATTTGCAGCTGTGTCAGGGGAGCCTTTGTCAACCTTTCTCTTGGCCAACATGGCTTCTAGGTGAGAAGAGTTTGCTCCAGACTGGCTTGCCTGGGTGGCCCCTGGCACTCACGAGGCCAGAGTAAGAGTGGCTTTCCAAACAACACGCAACAGTGTGGTTTACCTCCCACAGCCAAGGGACAGCTCTGAAGTTGTGCCGAGGAGACGGATACTGGTCTCTCCTTAGCAAACCCTTCTGTGGGAGTGCTGATAAATAGTGGCTGGTGACTTTAAAATAAAACAAATAGAGATGTGGCCACTGCATTCTGATCAGCACTGTAATTTTTTTTAAAAATCGTGTGTTGCCCATTGACGTTCAGTATTTAACTGAAGGCTGCTGTCATCGATCAAGGCTGTTGGCACAATAACTGTAGGTAAAAAGTGGCAGCTAGGACTTACTGAGCAGCAGGTACTGCAAATGGATGGCAATCAACAGACCTCCAGGTGGACGTTATGATCTCAGCATGTTCCCAGTGAGAAAACCAAAGCTCCAAGAAGTTCCCCAAAGTCGCACAATTAGTAACAAAGCTGAGGTTTAAACCCAAGCAATCAAACTCTAGGGTTAATCTCCTGTCTAAGGTTATTTGCCGGGACAGCGGACATCAGTTAAATAAACCATTACGTTATACTGAGTTCATTGGTTTCCCCCACTTAGTAAATTTGATAATAGAGAACTCTAGCTATGGCACTTGATGTGTTACATATTTTTACTAAGCAAATAAATTTTCCATAGCATTTTTTTCTTGTCCAGTTGTCCAGTAGTAAAGCATCATGTCTAACATAACACTTAAAAGTTTATGCTCCCGTACATCTTAAGTGTACCAATAAAATTAATTTCTTAAAAAGTTAATGCTCCAAGTTCATAGAGACCTTAGTTTGATTGCTTGCTCTGTAACGTGTGCAATTGTTAAAATCTCTGAAGGTTGTTATTAAGCAAGGTGATAATATACACAGAACTTAGGTTAGAACTGGTGTCAGTAAGGCCTGAATGGTGGTATTATTATCATCACTTTTGTTGGGTGTGTATGTGTGATTTTGTTTGTTTGTTTGTTTGTTTGTTTTCTGAGATAGGATCTCAGTATGTAGTTTGGACTGGCCTTGAACTCACTGTGTAGCCCAGGCTGGCCTCCAACTCATAGCAGTCCTCCTGCCTCAGCCTCCCTAGTGCTGGAATTACAGGTGTGCACCACCACACCCAGCTAGCATCACTCCTTTTGGGTTCTTGATCTGGTAGGGAAATGGTTAAACTATAGCTGGTTTATCCCTCATTGTTACCATTAAATGCTGTCATTGTGACCAGGTTTCCCAGTCTTTTTTTTTTTTAAGGGGGTAGAAGATAAGCAGTGAACAGATAACTCTAATTTGTCCTAGTCCTTGTTGTTGGAAGGTAGTTTATGGCCTGGGACGGTGACAGGTGAAAGAACTGTTAAGCTGATTCCTCCCACACTGGGGTCTCCTGGATCGGGAGGGGAGGACTGCTGTGACCTAAGGCGGCCAAATCCTGAGGGCCCAGACAAAGCTTTGCAGTTCGAAGGTGCTGTCAGAGGAAGCAGACTCCCTCCTGGGCTCTTGTTGGAAAGGGTGAATGTCCTGGCTCTTTGTCCCTGGTCACAGCCCCAGCTGTTTCACTTTGGTCATCTAAGAAAGTCTTTTAGAAAGAAGTTTAAACGATGAGTCACAATTTAGTTTTCCATCTTGGGGATGCACTGGTGAATTCCAGCTTCACTGTCTAGAGAAGACACCGAAATGGCAAGTGAGCATCAGTCGTGGGAAACAGAGTGCTGAAGACACTGCCTCTGCAGGTCCTCACGGGGGAGTGGGGTGGAGTACGTAAAAGTAAATGGGAGAAAAAGAAATAAATTTTTTCCCACAGCTTTGTATCAAGTTCATTTTGAAAATTAGTCATATTACCATTACCCACTTTCATACTTATAAGATTAAAAAAAAAGAAAAGAAAAGTAATGGCTGGGGATTTAGCTCAGTGGCACCACGCATGCCTTGCAAGCACAAGGTCCTGAGTTTGATCCCCAGTACTGCAAAAAAAAAAAAAAGAAAAGAAAAAATACACCCAAATGGCGTGTGCTTAGTCATCAAGATTTCTAGGTGGTGGGGTTACAATTTTTTTTTTCTTGACTTTTTTTGTAGCTTCAAATGTTGAACAATAAACTACTAAAAACTCACAAAATAAAAAAACCTGATAATTAAGCCATTTTCATTACATTCTTTTAAGCCTTAGGAGTACTGAATAATAAAAAGCATGGTGGGGCCGGGGATTTAGCTCAGTGGTTCCACCACATGCCTTGCAAGCACAGGGACCCAAGTTTGATCCCTGGTATCAAAAAAAAAAAGGCATGGTGAAGAACAATGTCCTTTTGTGGAATAAAAGAAGCAAACAATTCATATTATTTTCATGTGTAGGTATAAAATAACCCTGGGAGGTTAAGGTAGAAATCAGTCATGCAGAGCTGTGCATGGCAAAGGCAACCAGCTCGTAGCAGACAGGTAGAATGGAGGCTCTTTCATCATCAGACCTCATGCCTTTTATCTAGCACCTAGGTTAAAAGTTAACATTTTCAGGGCCAGGGATTTTAGCTCAGTGGTTCCATTGCCTACCTCGAAGCCCAAGATCCTGCATTCCATCCCTGGTACCAAAAGGTCAAAATTTTCCGACAGTGCGTTTCTTACATTTTTATGATGCCAAGAGCTCCTGGAAACTGTCAGCAGGTGCCCCGTTGTAAGTGAGTCTTGTGCTCACCGCACTCACCTGTCGGGAGTCATCAGCGTTCTGTTGCTTGGCGGCCACTCTGTAAGGCAGGGATGGCGAGGGTAGGCTGATTGGGCTGGCACCTTCAATCTCCAGCTTTCCAGCCTGATTATTTTCCGGTTAGGTCTTATTTTCAGGGAAACGTGGGTAGAGCTGTTTTAATCTTCAGCCAGGTTTTCTGATATAATCAGACGCCTCCCTCAACTCCATGTATTACTTAACTCTCATGTCTCAAATCCTCTAATCGCTTTCCATTTTGTTTCAGTTATACCTTTACATATATGCAATTTCAAAATCTTTTTGGCCAGGTGTGGTAGCGCTCGCCTGTAATCCTAGCACTCAGGAAGCTGAGGCAGGAGGACCACTTGAGTTCCAAAGTTAAAGATCAACGCAGATAACGACACAGCAAGACCCTGCCTCAAAAACACAAAGTGAGTTACTAAGTCTGTAGTGTAAGGGGAGGGACATTTGTTCCCACTTTTTAAAGACAGGAGTGTCAAAGAATCTGTGGTCGGATTTAAAACCAGCACAGCGTGTGATCATCAGAAGTAGCTAGCTGCTAGCAGACTGGTCAAATGAGAAGGTGGAGGCGTGGACGGAGGGGAGGCGGTCTGAGGGAGGGAACAGTCAGTACCTTCAGCACCCGCCCTTGCTCACCTGCAAGCCTGACAGTGTTTTACAAATGAGGAAACTAGGGCTCTTAAAAGGAGGAATGGCTCACCCAAGGTCACACAAGTGCCCCAGGACTCCAAGCACCTGTGGGCCTGAGGTCACAGCTGTGCCCCCACCCACCCCAAGGGAAGGGAAAGTATTTCCAAGTACTGGCCGTTTAGACTCAGCTCAGCCACTGCCCTCTTGCCACAGGGAGGAATGTGATTAACACTCCAGGCTGGAGGAATTCTGACAGAGCTGTTCAGTTTGTGCGCAAACACACTGGGATCAAAAAGGTGTCCACCCCTCGTGCTGCACTCCTGTGCTGGTGTTTGCCTGTCCAGGCTGTGGGGTGCCTTCCCTCAGCCCTGACTTTGAAACCCAGCCGTCCCCGTCCCATGATGGCTGGCAGTGGCATGGAGACAACGGGCCGACAGAGCGGGGTGACGCTGAGCACGGGTGTGGGGCCTGCGCCAAGTCCAGCCGCGTGGAGATAGGACAGTCCATCTGCCCTGGTGCCATGCTGGACTGCGGGCCCCTGATAAGGCCAGGGAGCCACCCACCCGACTCTGTGTGTCCTCTACCAAGTGTAGATTTCTCCCTACCCGGGCTCCCTGATCCCCATGGTCTCGTGGGTGCTTTTCTGTCACTGTAGCTGAGCCTGACCCACGGAGGGCCTGCTCTTACCATGGTGGGGTCTGCAGCCAGTGTGTGAGTCCTCACCTCTCCTCCTTCCCCCCCTCTCTTGGCACTGGGCAGTCCATTCCTCCTAGGAAACAAACATTTCTGTTGGGTTCTGGGGTGGACTCTGTCCCTTCTGCTGGGCAGGCTGTCCTGGTGAGGCACTAGAATTCCACCCTACCAGGGGAGTCTCATTTTCTTTCTGAGGCACATTTCCTTGCCCGGGGGCTTTTCCCTGGGCTACATATGTGAGGACAGAGTTGCTGTTGGACCCGGAGCTGGAGGCAGAAGCAGGTTAACTGAGCCATTAACCAGGACTCAGTAAAAATTTCCCTGCTGAAGGTGGAAAAGATGAAAAAGACCAACCTATGAGGACACCTCTTGGGGAGTACGTCATCTGTGGTTGAAAGAACATCATGAGGAAATTTGTAGGACGGAACCAAGACTGCCAGCATCTATTAGTCGCCTCAGATGAAGAAATGGTTAACAGCCACCACCACCCCTTTTTTTCCACTGGGTGTGGCTCGCATGTCTGGAGTCCATTGCTGCTCCCACCCCACCCTACTTGGTCCCCACCCTACCCCGGCTCAACCTCATCTCTGAGAAAGGAGTCATAAATACGGGGAGGTTATCGGCCAGCAGGAGCTGTGAGCTCATGTAGAAGGGTGAGGTCCCCGTCTGCCCCGTGGCGGCAGCGGGTGGATGGCACAGAGGCTCCTGAGCAGGGCTTTGTGGGCACAGACCAGAGCTGCCCCCACTGGGGTAGGGGACATTCTGGGGGACCAGACCACCAACTCCCTGCCCACCGTCCACCTTCCCCTAGGACCTTCCTACTGGCTTTAAGGGGAGAAATTAGTTGAATTTCTCCTTTCCCCAGAGTGAGGGCCAATCCCCCATGTGGAAGCCTGTGGGATAATTAACACTGGTGAGTCCACTGCTGCCTGCAGAGCGGCTATAAATCTGTGCCATGCTATGTCCACATGTGCACGTAGAAAGCACTTGGGAGGCTGAGACAGAAGGACTGCTGTGAGTTCGAGGCCAGCATGGGCTATGTAGTGAGTTCAAGACCAGTCTGAACTACAGATCGAGACCCTGTTTAGAAAAAAGGACTCTTGCCCTCCTGCCCAGGGCCCACTGCCTCCTGTCAGCCAGATTGTCCTGAGCCCCAGCAGCATGTAGTATGGACCCACCAGACATCAGCCTCACTGTAGGAAGAACAGTGTGCCTCAGTTCACAAACGTCTGGTTTGCAAATGATTTGGTTCACAAACAAGCATTCGACAAAATTTTCTTTGCAAACTGCACCAGGTAACACACGACCACGGTCATCTTTCCCACACAAACACAAACGTGGCCATCTTTTCCAAAATTATAGAACAAATGAAGTCCGCGAACCGAAGCACCACTGTGGGCACAAGAAACTCCTCTGGTGGGGCTGGCACACTTGCCACGTGTCAGGCAGGGCCCTGGGACGCTCCCTTCAGGAGGCAGCATCACTACCAGCCTGGCCTCCAGGGACAGACTGTGGGCTTGCCTGGCCTGAGCAGCACAGACGCCAGGACTGGGGTCGGCCCCGGGGCCCTGGAGCCGCTGGTCCCTGAGACACCTCCTCTCAGGTCTGGCTCCGTGTGGCTCCTTGGCCCTGCCCAGCCTCGTCTCCTCCCTGAGCTTGGCGGCTGGGTCTCTGGCCCTGGAAATCTGCTCAAGGGATCCGTGCAGCCAAACAGACTTTCCCAGAGCAGACAGGCTGCTGGAAACTGTGCTGAGCATTCTGTCGGAAGGCAGAGCCAGCCCTGGGAGACGGCCTGCCTCGGATTGGGCCTGACAGACTGCGGCTGAGGAGAACGCTGCTGGACCTGGAGCCACCGCTCCTCCTGGGCCCTGCTGAGATGTTTTCTCTGCGCTTGGCTTTCCCGGTTGTCAGGTGGACCCAGCAGGTCTTCCTCTGGGGGTGGACAGGCAGGTCAAAGGCTTGAGGCTGGAGCTGCCCACTCCAGGCATCTGATGTTGTCACCCTGAGCACGTGAGGCCCGCCTGAGGCCCAGCCCGCTGTCCCCACCTGCTGGGCGCCTCCACTGCCTGGCTCCTTCCTCTTCCACTTTCATTCTCCCTTCCACCTGGTTGGTGGCCTGAAGTGGCCAGAGAGATGAGGGAAGGGAGCCACCAGACACACCCGGAACAGCACACCTGGAAAGGCCACTGAGCCAGGCCTGAGCAGAAGTCTCATGACAACCACACCTCATGCCTCTGCCTCCCCACCCACCTCTCCCTGGGCGCCTGCTCACCCCTGCCCTCCTCCCAAGAGCTCCTGTGGCCCAGGGAGGACTGCAGAGCCCAATGCCAGTCACTTTCAGCTAAAGAGATGGGCAGGGACTGTCTGGTGCCCACTCCATGAACAGGGCTCTGAGGCCCAACTGACAGAGCACAAGAGACACAGATTTGGGCCGAGAAGACGGGCGGTCACAGGGACAACGCAGGCTGAGACCCTGAGGGGTGGGGGCCGAGGGTCCTGGGAGAAACCCTGAGGCTCCCTCTCTTGTTCCCACTGGACCTCTGCTGCCTTTAAGCCAAGTGAGCATGGTCTGGTGGACGATGCATGCATGAAGGGCCCTGAGGTGTGGCCAGGGGGAGTGGACAACAGGTCCCCTACTTCTGCATGAGGTCTGCAGTTTTGGAGTCTGCTTGGGTGCTCCACCCCGAGGCTCTAAAAGAGAAGTCTCCAGGCCCAGCTTGCTGTGGGGAGGGGTGGGCCTTGCCGGTCTCCGCACCACCCCTCAGCACACCTGTTTCTGGGAGGGAGGCCCCAGGACACCTCCGCACAGTTTGGATGTTTGTTTTGTCTGCAAGGAGCTGGGTTCTCTCCAGCCCTGCTGATAGCAGCGCACAGGAGGGCCCGGTGTTACTTCAGAGAGCTTGGTCTCAGCCACCTGCCCTGTGACCCACACCCCAGACCCACAGCCTGGCCCCAAACCTGAGGATTCAGGCTCTGAGCACCAACTGGGCTTCTGAGTGAGCGGGAGGAGCTGCCGCTCTCAGCCTCGGCCCATGTATCATCCTCACCCTGACGTGAGTTCAAGGCCAGCCTGAGCTACATAGCATGACCCTGTCTCAAAACAAACCTGGCTACAACCTACATGCCCAACAATAGGAGGACAGTTGAGGAAACTGATAGAATCAATGGAGTAATCAATAGTGATTTTCAGCGATTAAAAAAAATGTATGAAAATGTTTTAAGATTTGGGGGAAGGCAAATAAGGAGTTACTGAACTCAAAATAGAGCATTTGATTCCATTCTGGTAAGAGTGTATGTGTGTGTGTATGCAAATGGCATAGGGAAATGTAAAGTTTTATCCGTGGGGATGGGTGGAGTCTATCTGAATTTTCCAAGATTTCCACACAGTAAATATACATTAGTTGTGTAATTTCCCAAAGGCGTGATGAAGAGATCATCCCCTCCACTCAGGGTTCACAGCCTAAGAAGGGAGCACACACACATCAAAACAGGAAGTGAAGAGGGTGGGCTTCTCCATGAGGGGATCCAGGGACTTCTCTGAGAGGGGATACAGTTTGAAATTACAGCTAGAGAAGACACTTGGGGCGCAACCAGAAAACTTAGCCTCTGGCCCGGTTTCCTGGAGACAGCAGGGAAGGGTGAAGGGCGATTTTCTTCAGCTGACCCGCAGATTGTGTCGTGTGACCCAGTCCCCTCCACAGCTGCTTGAGTGATTCTGCACAGGGATGGCGTCGTCTACACCCCACAACCCCTGGCTGGAGAGGGGTACGTGCCTCACAGTCACAGCCAGGCAGTCATCCCGGTGAGCCCCACAGCGGGCAACAGGGACTGGATCTGCCCCGGGGCCACCGCACTGGTGAGGGAGGGCGGAGCAGGATGTGGCCCCTTAGTACCCAGCTCTTTCCCCTTCCTGCTTTCCCCGTGCTTTCCTTTCCTAAACATGATTTCCTCCCAAGCTACAGAAGCGCCACTGACTGTCGAAAGTCAGGGACTATGAAGTAAAACAAGCTTCAAGATCAACCGGAAGCAAGGAGATACATCATGAGGAGAATGACTTGGGGAGGGAGGGCGCATGTTGGCCTTGGTCTTATTTTTAGCGGTTGTGGTGGTGATGGTGGTGAGGAGTTGAGGCCAGAAGCAGGAAGCTGGGTTTCCCAGCCTCGGCTTTGATGGTCTCTGGGTCCCCTGGGGCCTGGGAGCAGGGCTCCGTCTCCGCTGAACCAGCCCCTTTGAAACCACCCTTGTCTCTGAGAGATTTGAACGTGTTCTGCAGAAACCAGCACTCCTGCGAGGTTGGCCTCCAACCAGGAAGAACGCCAAACAGGTTTGCCAGGTGTGAGCAGCCCTGAAATGAGCTACGTCCCAGCCCAGGAGTGCACACTGCTCACCTGTGAGCGCCAGCGCACCCAAGGGCACAGTACTGGCGGCGTGGGTGCCTGGTGGGGGCCGTCTCCAGCCCATACAAGACTGTCTTTTACTGTGTCCTCACATGGGAGGAAGAGAAAGGACCTCTCTGGAGCGTCTCTTATAAGAAGCTCTGCCCACAAGACCCTACCACCACCTCCCAGAAGTCTTCCCCTGAGACGCCATCCCCTGGGGTTAGGGTTCCACACAGATGTTCAGAGCACAGCGGGGACTCGGCACAGGGGGATTTAGCTCAGTGGTGGAGTTCTTGCCTGGCAAGGGAAAGCCCTGGCTTTGTTCCTCAGCACCATAACATGTTTCTTTTAATGTCAGCCTTGTAATTTCTTTTCTGTATAATATTAGGGAGTGGCTTAATTTCTCTGAGCTTTGGTTTCCTCACTGAGAATACATCTAAATAAAGTGCTGCACCTGAAAGCACCTATTCCTGATCCCCGGGCACTGAGGAATGTTTGAGATAGAATCCCTTGCAGGGAGGACAAACATCGTGGTAAGCCAGGACAGTGTGCCAAGTAGCACCGCCTGGGTGACAGAGGCGTCTCATTAGGAACTGCCCGAAGCCCCTGCCACAGCAGCCACCTCCTCCCTGTTTGACCCCTCACTTCCTGTGTGTCTCCTCCACAAACCGCACCAAGCACCGCGTCCTGTTTTTTTCCTTATAATTTTATTTCCTTTGTAAATATAAATAAAATTCAAAATTATTTTCAACATAAAAAGCTACAACTATGAAACTTCTAGAATAAATGTGAGGAGGGCAGAAAGCTCCACAACATTGGTTTAGTAAAAATTTCTGGACCGACACCAAAAGTGCAAGGAACAAAAGCAAAATAAACACCTGAGAAATATTTAAATGTTTCTTGAGTGTAAAGGAAATAATCAACTAAATGAAAATGTAGCCCATAGAATAAGAGAAAAAATATATACATACACATATATATTATATAAAGAATAACCCCATACAATGATAAGCAGTTAATATTCAAGGTATATGTGAAACTCATAAACTCCCACCATCAACAAAAAATAAATTACCTGATGAAAATATGATCAAAAGATTTGTCTACTATTACAGTTTATTCACACCAGAGAAACTATTCGGTATTTACACATGTGTGACTTATTTATTTCACTTAGGAGTATATCCTCAATATGTATCCATTTTCCTATAAATGAATCTAACTTCTTATTCTTTATGGCTGAGTAGTATTCCATTTTATAGAAAAACCACATCTTAATCCAATCTCCAACTGATGGGCAAATGGGCTGTTTCCAAGTTTTAGCTCTTACACACTGTGCCCCGCTATAAACATAGGTGCACATATATCACTGTGAAATGATTCTTTTAATTCTTTTGGAAAGATACCCAGAAGAGGGATGGCTGGGTCAGATGGAACCTCTAGTCCCAGCTCTTTGAGGTATCTCCATATTGATTTCCACAGTGGTTGTACCATACTGCACTCCCACCAACAATGGAGAAGGGTTCCTTTCTCCCCACAACCCCACCAATATTTGTTTTTTGTTTTGATTTTTTTGGGGGTGTTTGAGACAAGGTCTCACTATGTAGTTGAGACTGACCTGGAACTCACTGTGTAGCCCAGGCTGGTCTCGGACTCACAGTGATCCTCCTGGCTTAGCCTCCTGAGTGCTGGGATTACAGGCGTGCGCCACCATGACCAGCCAACAACATTTGTTATTGGTTGATTTCTTGATGGCCGCCATTCTTTGTGGGGTGAGGTGAAATCTCAGTGTTGTTTTCATCTGCATCTCTCGAATGACCAGTGATGTGGAACATTTTTTCATATATTTACTTGCTGCTTTTACTTCTTTGAGAAATGTCTGTTCATTTCAGATGCCCATTTTTTAATCTGGTTTTTATACTTGGGGGGACTGATTGTTTTGAGTTCTTTATAAATTCTAGATAATAGTCCTTTGTCTGAGGAGCAGCTGGTAAAAATTTTTTCCCACATTGTATGTTGTCTCTTAGTTCTGTTGATGGTTTCTTTTGCAGTGCAGAAGCTTTTTAATAAGATGAGATTCCAGTTGTTGATTCTTCTGCTAGTTCCCATGCTACTGAGGATTTGTTCATAAAGTCTTTTCCTATGCCAATGTCATCAAGAGTTCTGCCTAACTTATCTTCCAACAAGTTCAGTGTTTCTATTTTTATATTTAGATCTTTAATCCACTTGGATTTTAATTTAGCGCATGTTGAAAGATAAGGGTCTAGTTTTAATCTTTGGCAGGTTGAGATCCAGTTTTTCCAACACCATTTATTAAACAGGCCATCCTTCCTCCAGTGGGGACAGTGAGCTCCTTTATCACAGATGAGGTAGCTGAGTACATCTGAAGTTGTTTTTGTGTCTTCCAATCTGTTCCACTGATCCTCAGCTCTGTTTCTTTGCCAGTACCATGCTGTTTTTATCACAGTGGCTTTGTAGTATAGTTTCAAATTGGGAATTTTTATACCCACTGCCATTGTAAGATCCTCCCAGGGAGGAATCCCACCACTCTAAGTCCGGGATGCCACGATGCACCATAAACACCCCAGAGAGACGATTCTTGATGCAAAACACAAGAGGTCTTTATTCCAGTGCGCTGGGGCTCAGCTCATAACCCTCACAGGGGCAGAGGAGTTGAGTCCCGAAGCAGGGTAGAGACACAGTTTTTAAAGGAAAAAACCACAAGCTATAGGGTAGGGGGAATTCCGAGAAAGGGGTCAATTACGGGAACATTCAGTTACAAAGGGTGGGGACTTCGGGGAAGTGGGACCATGGATTGTTCAAAGGGGTAGGGTCTGTTCTGCACCAGACGTTTATCTTGGTTCCTGCCTCTCAGGAATGTTTAAGGCGACCTTTTGACCTGTCATGGTTAGTTGACTCTGCTAGGGGTTGGGCTCTTAGAGCTTCTTAATACTTTTCCTAACACCATGTGTCTATTGACTAGAATGGTTTTTGCTATTCTAGGTCTCATGATTCCAAATGAATTTTTGGATTCTTTTTTCTAGTTCTCTGAAATATAATGTTGGAATTTCAATTGGCATTGCATTGAATCTATATAGCAGTTTTGGTAGTATGGCCATTTTCACTATGTTGATTCTTCCTACCCAGGAGCAGGGGATATCTTTCCATTTTCTTATATACTCTTCTATCTCTTTTTTCAGAGTGCTGTAGTTTTCAGTGTAGATTTGTTTGTTTCTTTTGTTAGATTGATTCCTAGATAGTTCATTTTTTGGATGCTATTGTGAAAGGAATTGTTTCCCTAATTTCTTGCTCAGTGAGTCTGTTACTTGTGTATAAGAAGGCTACTGATTTTGGGGAATTCTTTCCATTTTCTTATATACTCTTCTATCTCTTTTTTCAGAGTGCTGTAGTTTTCAGTGTAGATTTGTTTGTTTCTTTTGTTAGATTGATTCCTAGATAGTTCATTTTTTGGATGCTATTGTGAAAGGAATTGTTTCCCTAATTTCTTGCTCAGTGAGTCTGTTACTTGTGTATAAGAAGGCTACTGATTTTGGGGAATTGACCTTGTATCCAGCTACTCTGCTAAAAGTGTCAATTAAGTCTAGAAGTTTTTTGGTAGAGTTTCTTGGGTCTTCATTGTAGAGTATCATATCGTCAGCAAATAATGACAGTTTAACTTCTTCCTTTCCTATCTTTATTGCATTAATTTCTTTCTCTTGTCTAATTGCTATGGCTAATGTTTCCAGAACTATATTGAAGAGGAGTGGCATCCTTGTCTTGTTCCTGATTTTAATGTGAAGGTTTTCAGTTTTTGGCCATTTAATATGATGTTGGCTGTTGGTTTTTCATAGATAGCCTTTATTAAGTTGAGATATAGACCATCTATTCCAATTTTTTGCAGGGTTTTTATCATAAATGGGTGTTGAATTTTGTCAAATGTTTTTTCTGCATCTATCGAGAGGATCATATGGTTTTTGTCCTTGACACTGTTAATAATATAATGTATTACATTTACTGACTTATATATGTTGAACCATCCTTGCATCCCTGGAATAAATCTGACTTGGTCAGGATGAATGATCTTCTTGATGATCCTATGTATTCTGTTTGCTAGTATTTTATTAAGGATTTTTGCATCTATATTCATTAAGGAGATTGGCCTGAAGTTCTCTTTTTTAGTTGTGTCTTTCCCTGGTTTGGGAATCAAAGTGATATTTGCTTCCAGCAATGAATTTGGAAGTATTGCTTCCCTTTCAATTTCATTGAAAAGTTTGAAGAGTAATGCCCATAGTTCTCTAAATGTCTTGTAAAATTCAGCAGTGAATCCATCAGGACTTGGGCTTTTCTTTGTTGGCAAATTTTTAATTACATTTTCAATTTCACTGATTGAAATTGGGGTGTTTAAAATGTTATCTTCTTTGTTCAATTTTGATAATTCATAAATATCTAGAAATCTGTCCATTTCTTCTGTGTTTTCCATTTTGTTAAGAGTACAGGTTCTCAAAGTAGGTATTGACTATCTTCTGGATTTCTGTTGGATCCGTTGTGACTTCACCTTTTTCATTCCTAATTGCATGGATCTGAGCCTTTTCTTTCCTTTTTTTGATAAGATTACCTAAGGATTTATCAATATTATTTATTCTTTCACAAACCAACTCTTTGATTCATTTATTTTTTGTGTGGTTTTCTTAGGTTCCATTGCATTGATTTCTGCTCTAATCTCTATAATTTCTTCTCTTGTTCAAGCTTTGGGTTTTTCTTGCTCTTCTTTTTTCTAGGAGTGTAAGATTCATCATTAGGTTGTTTATTTGAGCATGCTCTGTTTTCCTAGTGTGGGCATTCAATGCTATGAATTTTCCACATAGAACTGCTTTCTTTGTGTCCCATAGATTCCTGTATGTTGTATTGGCATTTTCATTTATTTATAAAAACTGTCTGATTTCTTCTTTAATTTCCTCTGTGATCCATTGATTGTTCAGGAGAGTATTATTCAATTTCCATATGTTTGTGAAATTCCTACAGTTTCTTGTGCTATTGATCTCCAGCTTGGTTGCACTATGATCTGATAATATCCAGGGAATAACTTTGATTCTTTTGCATTTATTCAAACCTGTTCTGTGAGCTAATATGTGATCTATCTTGGAGAATGACCCATGTGCAGCTGAAAAGAATGTATATTCTGATTTTGTGGGGTGGAACACTCTATAGACATCTATTAAGTCCATGCATTCAAAAGCTTGGTTCAGTTCTAGTATTTTGTTGTTGATTTTTTGCCTAGATGATCTGTCTATTTGTGACTGTGGGGTATTTAGATCTCCCACTATAATTGTATTAGTACTTATTTGGTTTTTTGTGTTTCTTAATATTTCTTTTATATAGTTGGGGGCATTAACATTTGGTGCATATATGTTTATGATTGTCACCTCTTCCTCTTGAATTGTTCCCTTTACGAGAATGTAGTGGCCTTCTTTGTCTCTTTTAATCAGTTTTGGTTTAAAATTTTCTTTGTCTGTGAATAAGATTGTACCCCTGCTTTTTTCTGGGCTCCTGTTCCATGGAGAATTGTTTCCCATCCTTTTACTTTCAGTCTATGGGCTTCTTTTTGCACTAGGTGTGTTTCTTGTATACAACATATTGTTGGATTTTGCTTCTTAATCCATTCTGCCAGTCTGTTTCTCTTTGATTGGTTAGTTGAAGCCAATGACATTGATGGTTATAACTGATATGTACTAACTTATTATTGACATGTCATTGGCCTTTTGTTGACTCTTTTCCCTGTTTGACCCCCCCACTTCCCGGGTGTCTCCTCCACAAACTGCACCAAGCACCGTGTCCCTTCTTATAGCCCTTCCAGTGGCTGAGCATTCGGTGCATGTGAGCCATAAGTGCGGGCAGCCAAAGGAGCAGAGTGGAGTCAGGCAGATTGCATGTAGCATGTATAGCCTGGCTTGGGGCAGTTGTGAGACTTTCCTATCTGTTAACAATTAACAGGAAATTCTTTCTTCTAGGATGGTGTTTTTTGTTTTTAGGGCTTTTTTGAGACAGGGTCTCACTGTGTAGTTGAGACTGACCTGGAACTCACTATGTAGCCCAGGCTGGTCTCCCTCCTGTCCCAGATTCCTGAGCGCCGGGATTACAGGCGTGCACCACCATGCTGGGCCTATGATGGTGTTTTGAAGACAGAGAGACATGGCCTGTGAAGAGTTAATCTGAACAAGCTGTGTGTGCAATGAGACACACTTAGGTGTCTTCTTTCTCTGGCAAGTGGGGCATTCAGCACTGAACATCAGCTCCCAACCTTCAGCCAGCTTTGGGTGCTGCCTATCTCGAAGACGCTCCAACTACTGGCTTGTTGCCAACACTGACTTACATTCTAAAATGCTCTTTCAGATTACTGAGTCTCAAACCTGGCTGCCTATCAGAGTCACCTGCAGAGAATCTTTTCAAAAATGGCACACACCACTAATCCCAGCACTCTGGGAGGCTAAGACAGAAGCACTGCAAGTTCCAGCCCATCCTGGGCAATTCGGCAACAGCAAGACCCTGTCTCAAGCTGTAAAAGCCAGAGAGGTAGTTCAGTGTGAAGGCTGTGTGTTCAATCCCCAGTAGCCACGACCACCGCCCAAAATTCCTAGACACCATTTCCCCCACCAAATCACCCTCTAGGAATTGAGCCCAGAATCTGCACTCTACAAACACCTCTTGGAGTCTCAGGAGGTCCTTGCTGTGGAAGAAAACACCCCTCCTTTCTAGCAAAGCTGCCAAGTCAGTGAGCTTTGAGCTCCATTATTCAGAATACACAACAGACAATGATGACATTTGTTTATTGTTTCACTCGTCCCAAAAACTTATTAAACGCCTCCTGTGTAGAACAACAGTGAAATGTTTAGGCTGTGGGCCGATGTTCACACTCACAAGGAGGGCCATGAACAAAGAGACAAATCATAAGTAACAAGTGTTGACGATGTTGTAGAGAAACTGGAATTCACCCAGCTGCCAGTGAGGATGTCATATGGTACAACCACTTGGGAAAGCCATCTGTCAGTTCCTCAAGTGAGTAAAGATAGCCTGTCCCACAGCCCAGCAGTTCTACTCCAGGGTACGAACCCAAGAAAAATGAAAGGATCCGTCCACACAAAATTTTGCCCACAAATGGACAAAGCAGCAGCATTCATCATAAAAAAGAAAAGAAACGAAAACGACCCAAATGCCCATCAGCTACTGAATGGATAAAAAATGCAATTTCTACACAGTGGAATGTTATTTGGTGATGGAAGGAAAAGCAGAATGTCCCATCCATTACATGGTGGGACCTTGAAAATACTGTGCTATGGGGAGGGAAGGGGGGGGTGAAGGGAGAGCAGGGACAAGGGGAAAAAATGAGAACCAAGACCTGTCATGTAAAGGTACAAGATCCCAATGATGAATGTAACTGTGCTGTATCCCTAAAATGTACCAATAAACTCAATGAGAGGGGAAAAAAATATTGTGCTAAATGCAAGAATCCATGCACAAAAGACCACAAGTTTCACTGTTCCATGTCCGTGAAATGTCCAGAATACATAAATCGGCAAAGCTTGGCCGATTGGTAGTTGCCAAAGGCTGAGGGTTTGAGGCAAAATGGGGAATGATGAATGGCTATGGACTTTTCTTTCTGAAACGAGGAAATGTTCAAAAGTTGCCTGCCTGTGGTGGCGGAATTCTGTGACTATATTGAAAACTGTCTAATTGTGTGTTTTAGGTGAATTGCTTGGTATGTGAGAGAGACCTCAATAAATCTGCTATTAAAAATAGAGAGCCAGGGCAGTGCGTGCCTGTAATCCCAGCTCTCTGGGAGGCCAAGGCAGGAAGGACTATGAATTTAGGCCAGTCTGGGCAACTGAGCAACTTAGCAAGATCCTGTCACCAAATAAAAATTTTCAAAAAGGGGGTGAGGATGTAGCTGAGGGGCAAGGAAGGTCCTTGGATCCATCCCCATACCACAAGAAAAAAAAAATGGGGCCAGGGATTTAGCTCAGTAGTTCTGCTGCCTGCCTCGCAAGCACAAGGAGCAGAGTTCAATCCCCAGTACCAAAAAATAAAATAAAATAAGAGTTCAGTCTAAAGCCTGACTCCCCAGGCTGGAATCCCAGCTGCACCGTTCACTAGCTGAGTAACTCTTCATGCCTTAATTCCCTCCTATGGCTGTTGTTAAGATTAATGGAGTGAATAGATGAAAAGTCTTATATGACTACCTGATCCATGAAAAGTGCTCAGTAAATATTAGCTTTTATTGCTTTCAGCCAAGTGTTTCTAGATCCTAGCAGTCCAATATGATAGCAACTAGCATTTAAAATTTAGCTACTCTGAATTGAGTATAAAATACACACCAAAACCTGGTTATCTGTTTGCAGAAGACTGAAATTGGACCCCTATCTCTCACCCGTGTGCCAAATTAAAATAAAAATGGATCAAAGATCTAAACATTAAAACAGAAACATTAAACTTACCACAAAATAGGGCTGGGGATTTAGCTCAGTGGCACCGCACCTGCCTGGCAAGCAGGTCCTGTGTTCGATCCCTGGTATATAAAATAAATAAAGAAAAAAGAAAAAAAGAAACAAGTTGTATTATGTACATGTACCAACTCCCCAGGATGACTGTAAAATGCATGTACTACAAATATGTACTAATAAAAGAAAACTGAAAAATAATAAAATACGTACCGGACTTCTAGGGTTTAGCATGCAAAGTAAAAGATCTCATTAATAATATTTATAATAATTACATGTTAAAATTATAACATTTTAATATATTAGGTTAAGTGAAGCATATAAGTCAAACTAATTTCACCCTTTTCATTTTTAATGTGGCTCCTAGAAAGTTTTCACAATGTATAGAATACAAATAACATCCTAAGTAATGGCGAAAGCTTGCTCCATGAGCGAGACAAGAATGTCTGCTTTGCCAGTTCCAGTCGACATTGTGCTGGAGTTCTAGGCAAGGAAATTCAGCAAGAAAATGAAATAAAAGGCACTCGGGCTGCAAAGGAAACAGTGAAACTATTTCTAGTCACAGATAATTTTTTACATAGGAAATTCTAAGACATCCCCCCACACCCCCTGAGAAAACTATTAGAGCTTGTAAATGAGTTCAGCAAGAGTTCAGGAGTCAAGACGTATATACAAAAATAATTGTATTTTTATACACTAGCAATAAAAAAATCCAAAAATAGAATTTAGAAAACAATTTCACTTAAAAGTATCAAAAATAATAAAATAGGATAATTTAATAGAAGTTCAAGATTTATACACTGAAAACTGCAAAATGTTATTAAAAGAAATTAAACAAGACCTAGATAAATAGAAAGCTATCCCATAGTTATGAATTGGAAGACTCAAAATTGTTAAGATGGCAATAGCCCCAAATTGAGCTACAAATTCAATGCAATCTCAATTAAAACTCCAGACAGCTTCTTTGCAAGAGTTGATAAGCTAATCCTAAAATTAACGTAGAAATGCAAATGACCCAGAAAAGCCAAAACAATTTGGAAAAGAAAAACAGGACTCGCATTTTCCAATTTTGAAACTTACTGAAAGCTAAAGTAATTAAGATACTGTGGTACTGGCCTAAGGGTGGACACATAGATCGATGGAATAGAACTGAGGCCAGAAATAGTCCAACAGTTATGTGCATTATTTCCAGCAAGGGCTCCAAGACCATCCAGTGGGGAAACCAGAGTCTTCTCCACATAGTGCAGAGCAAACTGAGGTCCACACGTGAAAAACTGGAACCGACCTTTTAATCTTTCAACAGATGCAAAGAGAGATGGATCAAAGAGCTAATTGTAAAAGCAAACACTGTGAAACACTAGAAGACATAGGGATACATTTCTGTGACCTTGGCTGCGGTTTTCTACAAATGACACTAAATGCATAGCAGCAAAGGAAAAAAAAAATAGATCAACCGGACACATCAAAATTTAAAAATTGTGCTTCAAGAGACATCAATAAGAAAGTGAAGATGCAACCCATACATGAGAGAAATTTGTGCAAACCATCTGGGGCTTATATCTAGAATATATATAAATAATTATCCTAACTCAGTAATAAAAACATGTACGTATCAATTTTAAAGTAGGGAAAGTATCTGAATAGAAAGCCATGCAAAGAAGATATATAAGTGGCTAATAAGCACATAAAAGGATGGTTAACATCACTGGGCATCAGAAAAATGCAAGTCACGAGCACAATGAGATACTAGTTCACACTGGCTAGGGTGCTGTAATAAACTTTTTTAAAACAGAGGGTAGCGGAGAGTAGACTTGTAGAGACTGCTTAGCTTACTTGAGTCCCTAGGTTTGATACCCAGTACTACACACACACACACACACACACACACACACACACAGCACACAACTAGATAATTACTGGAAGAGATGTAGAAGACTCTGAACCTGCACACCTTGCTGGTGGAAGGCAGCACAATTCAGCCACTTTGGAAAACAGCATGGCAGTTCCTCAAAAAGTTAAACACAGCTTCACCCTGCTGTCCAGCAGTTCCACTCCTAGGTCCGCGTGTGCCCAAGAGAATTGATAAGCCTGTGTCCACTGAAGAAGCAGATACCACCCAAATGCCCACCGAGCCATGAGTGGGTAAACCAAATATGGTCTTATTCACAAAGGGAACTTTTTTGGGCACTGAAAGGAAACTAAGTACATGCTACAACAAGACGAACCTTGAAAGCACTGTGTGAAGTAAAAGGAGCCAGTTACAGCCCACTGCGCATTATGTGGCTCTGTATCTGCCAGTTATATATCAGTGGATTCAAGCAGCTGCAGACTGGAAATAATCAGAAATCGCATCTGTATTGCACTGTATGGACGTTCTCGGCAGTCATTCTCTAAACAGCACAGAATGACAATCTGCGTATCATTCAGAATGCGGTAGGTATCACAGGCAATCTAGACGCTATTTAACATCTACAGGCAGATAGGTATACATGAACGTACTACCCTTTTTCTACAAGGGAACTTCACTGAATCTGAGGGTTTTGGAGTTGCAGGCTCCTGGAAGTAATCCCGTCTCCCCGCACCCACACTGCCGGAGACTGAAACTTCAGAAGGGGCCAAGCTACAGGGACAGGAAGTAGATCCGTGGTTGCCAATGCAGTAGGGGAAAGGAGGAGCAGAAGCAGATCGCTAATGGGTATGGGATTTCGTTGGGGGTCATGAACGCGTTCTAGAATTACATAATGGTGATGGCTGCTCAAACCTTTGAAAACACTGTACTAAAGAACAAGGAAATACGCACCTTAAAAGGTAAACTGATACTGTATGAGTTCCACCTCAGTATTTTCTTGTTGCTGTTGTGTTTTTGGTACCAGGGATTGAACTCAGGACCTTGTGCTTGCAAGGCGGGTGGCAGCACCACTGAACTAAATCCCCAACCCTCCGCCTCAGTTTTAAATGGGAAAAATTGTATACGTGACTCACAATTTTTAAAGTCCATTTTTAAAGAAAGACTGTACTTTTTAGAGCAGTTTCAGGCTCACAGCAAAACTGAGCAGAAGGTCCAGAGAGTTCCCCGCTCCCCACACCGCAGCTCACCCACTGCCGCCCCCGGAATCCCGAGTTTTCGCTGCAGTGCTCGGCCGGTGGTTTCCATTCCTTGTACGTTGACAAATGACGCACACACCAACCACTACTACGGCATCGTCCGCAGTGGTGGTTTCGCGCCTGAAAACCCTCAGGTCTGCCTGTCCTCCCTCTCCGTTTTTCAACTCCTCCGCCGAGAGACACTCAGATTGCTTCCAAGTTTTGGGAATCACAAACTCCCGCAGAGGCTGCTGTATGGACGGAAGTTTTCAGTTCGTTTTATTAAATACCAAAGAATGTGATTTCCGGGTCCTCGTATGGAAAGAGGCTGTTTGACTTTCGTAGGAAACTGCGAGCTGCCTCCCAAAGCAGGCTGCGGCACACCTGGTGCTCCCAGGGCCCTGACGGAGTTTCTGCTGCTCTGCACTTCCCTGACACACACTGGTCTGGAGTTCGCCTTTTGAGAGCCGCCTGAGTATCTCCTTGCTCCTTGAAGACACTATATATATTTTTATCAGGCAGTGGAGCCCTGGACACTGGGACGAGACAGTGAGAGAGACCCACAGAATCCCGTCCCATGCAGAGATCCTGCTTTGGTGGGAGGCAATCACAGGGCCAAGACGCATGCCTCAGCTGGCTCCCACCAGAGAACAAGATGAAAAGGCCTCGTCCTGAGGAGTCATTTCCTAAGGGAGAAGTATCTTCAGCGCAGGGACACAAGACAAGGGAGTAAGAAGAATCCAGAACAACCCTTACCCTGCACTGGAAAACTCAAAGCGCATATCAGAGCCCTGAGGAAGGAGGAGCTGGTCCCTAGGCCTTGTGCTCCAATACTCTGACTTCACAAAGGAAGGGAAGGCCTTGCCTCAGTTATGTTCACTGTTTGAAAACAAGATATGGTACACTTGAGAGGCTGAGGCAGGAGGATCTCAATTTTTTTTCTCATTGAGTTTATTGGTACATTTTAGGTATACAGTAGTTACATTCATCATTGGGATCTTGTACCTTTACATGCAGGTCTTGGTTCTCATTTTTTCCCCTTACCCCTGCCCTCCCTTCACCCCCAGGAACTCAATTTTGAACCCAGCCTGGGCAACTTAGCAACTTATTGAGAACCTACAACTAAATACAAAAGGGCAAAGGCTCTGAGTTCAATTCCCAGTATGGAGGGGAAAAAAAAAAAGACAGGGCAGAACTCCACCCCATGTTTCCTAAGTACAGTGGCAGCGTGTGAGATGGGTTGGGATTGAATTTCCAAGAAAGGAAACCCTCATCTCTGCCCAAGATCCCACCTACCTGAGCAGAGTCACCGGGAGGGCCTTCAGCACCTGAGAGGGTGCACGAACAAACGTGGCAGTTTGGCTTCTGAGCATTACCCTACACACACACTCTGCATGCACCTCAAAACCTGGGGACGAGGTGGCCGGGGCAGCCCCGTCACTAATGCAAGCCCTGCCCTGCCGACCTGTGTGCATTGCTGTCAGTGCCCAAAATGACCTGACAGCACAAAAACAACAGAGCCCCTGTGCACTAGGAGCGACTCCTGAGGGCCATCACTTGGTTAAGAAGTACAGAGTCAGAGTGTGTGGATTTGTGCAGCAGAGGGGGGAGGGGGAGGAAGAGGAAGAGGAAGAGGAGGAGGAGGAGGTGGAGCAGCAGAGCAGCTGGTAGGCCCTGGCAGGCTCCAGGGAGGGTCGGGCGGCCTGATGACTGGGCTATAAGAGAAGTACTTGATTATACATCCTTGTGTCTCTTTGGATCCAGACAAATAAAATTGCACATTCAAAAAATTAAAAAAAAAATAAAGAAAGCAGCAGAGCTGTTTCCCAAGGCTACATGCGGCAACTCAGCCAAGGCTGACCCTCAGGTCCAGAGAGCAGATGGCTGTTTTGCCTCCAGAATTGCACCAGTTAACTTCCGCTCCCTGGAGAGTCGAGGGACCACCAGGCCTCAGGAGGCTGAAACATGAAAGATCTTACCTGTGGAGCTCTGAGCCCTGGGACACACACCCCAGCAGGTGGGGACAGGCAGGACAGCTCCCACCATGCTGAATGCCCCTCGCCTTCCTCATTTCCTCAGCACTTCGGGAAAGTAAGTGGCCTTTTAGGAGTCACGACCCTGCCTAGGGCTGCTCAGCTCACGGGAGGGGAGGCCTGGAGGCCAGCGGAGCGGGTGAGCTGTCTGCCCCCGAAGTCCACCCGTATCTCACCTGTGTTCCCGGCCACAGGAACAGGGTAAGGATCGCAGGAGGGTGTGAGGCAACAGCACCGATCTGATTCTGAGGAACACCTGTGTCCCCACGAGGGCGTCATTAAGCGGCTTTCTCCCCGGAAAGGCTCTGCAAAGGCTCTGCGGTCCAGAGCAAAGCAGTCAGGAAAGGCCGGGGAAAGGTTAACGGAGTCCTCACGCGGAGCTTCTCAGAACCACGAAGACACTAAAGGCACTGTCGCGCCAGGTGTGGCCACAGCAAGTGTCATTCCTCAAGCTTACTGACCACAGACTCACTTTGGAGACAGACATCTATTAAAATCCTTCAGAGGAAAGGTAACCCCTGGTCTCAAGGTGCATCTACTTACCTATAGATGACTCGTGTAGCTTTATGGCAGAGCAGTGCGCCATTGTGTGTAAACACCGCATTTTCTTATCCATTCTTCTCAATAGACATACAGGCACCCTCTAAGATTTAGCTGTTGTGAATTGTGCTGCCATAAGCGTGGGGCTGCTTGTATCGCTGTAACATGACCTCTCTGGGAAGATACCTAGAAGGGGAACAGTTGGGTCAAACGCGATTTCTAGTTTTAGTTTTTTGAGGAATCAGAAGTCTAAATCGTACATGGCTTCTCGTCTATGAGAGAGCCAAATTATAATAAAGAGCAAACTAAGATAGACCGTAGGAAGTTGGGAGGCAGGTCTTTCTCAAACGGGAAGGAAATCAAAACACGGAAGGAGGGGGTTGGAAGAGAAGGGATGAAAAAGGCGGAAGACGTGTTTTGCACGCACGCCAAGCCCTGTGTCCCGCACCGGTGCACTGATACAATTTCCAAGGGTCAGCAGAGAAGCGCTTTCCGGATCCAAGCAGCCCCTCAACAGTACTCAACGCGGTAGCAACGACGACCACATCATGAGCCCCCGTCGCTCTGCCAGCCCAGTTCCGGCGGTTTCCCCACTCAGCGCCAGGCGTCTCTCACGCTGTAGAGTAAGCCCTCCATGGGCCGCGTGGTACATTCAGCTGGTTTCAACCAGCTTCGAAAGAAATGCAATCTGAGCCCGGCGTGGTGGCACAGGCCTGTAATCCCAGCACTCCTGAGGCTGAGGCAGGAGGATCACTGTGAGATCAACCTGGGCTACATAGTGAGTTCCAGGCCAGTCTCAACTATACAGTGAGACCCTGTCTCAAAAAAAAAAAAACAAAAAAAAAACGCTACTTGGAGAAAACAGCATGCGTGGCTGGCGGCAAGGGCTTGGGATGGGACAGGGCAGGGGCCTCACGTTGGCTGGGCAGTGGCCTGGTAGATTTTAGGATAAGCAGCAGTCACCTCACTGGACCCAGAGAGGACAGAGGCTCCCTTTGTTATCCAACATGCTCTAGAAATGCAACTGACCTTCCCTTCTTTTGCAAATGCTGCTTGGCCTCCCTGTCCAGCAGCATCCCGGGTCCTCCCCAGTGGGACCCTGAGGCAGTCAGCTCTGCGGACCATCTTGGCTTTGTCTCTTGGTGATTTTTCAATTGATGCTGGATTTTTCTTTTTTTAAAAATGTGCCAGGGCCCAAGTTACTTTCTCATTCTCACGCTGGCTGGTGGGTGAGTATGGTTTAAAACTGTAGGAGCTTTATTCCTCAGCGCAGGTGCTCTTACCACTTGCCAGGTGTGTGACTTCAGGCCTATTTCCTCATCTGTCCACCGGGGTCATGAAATGGCCTCACAGGGAAGTGACTGGGGGTTAAATGAGAATCTCTGTCATAGTCTGGGCTCACAAGAGCCCAGTTAGGAGTCCCAGGGCTTCTCTGTCATTTGCCTGTTTACTCCGAGCAGGTGGTGAGCCGGCCCAGCCTTTGTTCTGCCTGGGTACTCGGAGGTGGTCTCTGCCCTGAGTCCCCTGCGTTCTGTCCCCCTCTCCCTGAGAGTCTGGGGTCAGGAGGTGCTCGAGGTTGCTTTGGTTCCTCAGATAGTGCAGCAGGCCTGGGGTTGGGGAGACTCTACCCACCCAACTGGGCTTAGCCTGCGCCTGCTGGCTGGTGAGGCAGCTCCTGGGAACCCAGCTTGTAGCTCCTCTTCTCTCTCCTTTCTCCTCCTCAGGGTCTACCCGTGGCCTTCACATCCGCACCAGCTCACACAGCAGCCTCCCTTGGAGTCCCTCCTCCTGGCCCTGGCTGTGCTCCCCCTTTACTAAGGAATAGGGAAAGGGGACTGGAACTCCTGCAGCGAGTCCCGGTCTCCTGTGAGCCACGACAGCACAAAGCGAATTGATGAATAAAGACAGGAATGACACTTAGAGGAGAAGCTGAGCTTTGGGTCAGATCAGCGCTGTTCTGGGCGACAAAGACGAAGACACCCCAAGCTTGCAGCACCTTTATTCAGTGCATTGGGAGTAACAGGTGACTCAGAGGGTGGTGATCAATCCTCCTAGGACAATGAGGAACTTATGTCGATTAGGAATTTGTTCCTCCCCAGGTGAAACCTTTCTCTTACCACTGGCTTCTTAAGGAACCAAGACATCTTCAGCTGATGCGATTCTGCCCTGGAGCATCACAGGACCGCTGTGGTCTTAACTCAGCTGTGACCAGAGGCTAAAATGGAGTTATGTCTGGACATACCATCCCCAACCTGTGGGCAGGAAAACGAGGCCTAGCCAGAACAGTGGAATCATGTCTCCCCAAAACTCTGCAGAATTGCTCCCGACACCCTCCCTCATTCCCTGGTCTCAGATCACTGGCATTTCTCAGTTATCACCACTAGCACACTCTCATGTCCAGCTCCTCAGTCTTGTGTCCCTCCAGAGCTCTCAGGCATCAGGGCTGAGAAGGAAGCTGTGTGAAGACCGTGGGCAGAGCTGGGAGGGATGAAGGACCAGCTCCCACGGCTGGGACCTGCCCAGAATCCAGGAGGCAGTCAGGAGGGTGTCAAGGACAGCCCCCATTTCTTCCCTGCCCAATTCGCAAATCCAGCCCAGCTGTCCACATCCCTCCGGGATTCCACACCCATGCCATTGTCCTACACCTTAACCAAGGGGCATTAACTCAGAGATAGAGTAAGGTGGCACAGAACCATGGGTAATGGCGTGGACAGTGGAGTGGAGTTTAGCTGGCCCGTGGTATGATATTTGTTAAGTGAAATATAGGCAAAATAATACTTCAGTTTGAGCCCTATCTTCTACTCAAGGAATAAAACAAATCTAAATCTACCTTTATCCGGTTTTTTTTGGTTTTTTTTTTTTTTTTTTTTTTTTTGAGACAAGGTCTCACTATGTGGTCCAGGGATGGAGGAAGATGTGGCCAGACAGGAGCGTCTCCCAGCCTGGACAGACCCCGCATCTGGAACCAGTGGGAGGAGAAGGTAGCTCTCGGCCTGGGCCTTCCTGGACATGTCAAGCCTTATCTTGGTTTGAGTTTTGACACCTAAAAAACTAAACCTGAGTATTTGTCACCTGGAAGTGGATCTCAAAAGAGAACTTCAGGAGTTGAGTTCTGGGTTGCGTTCTGGGTTGCGTGTGTACCCGTGTGCGCCCCGTGAGAGCACAGGAGCACAGAATGGTGGTTAATGGTATGAACGTGGTACAGAGCTTCCCAGGTGTATGGCCTGGCTGCTTAAAACTGTTGTCTTTGAGACTGTTTTCCCCTCTGCATACCAGCATAAGGGAAGTATCCCCCTTACAGGATTGTTGCTGGATTAAACAAACCAGTAGAAGTAAAGCATCTAGAATTTTATGTGTATTTGGCCTCAATAAATATTAATGACCACAAGCCAATCGTTGCCTTTGGTACACCTTCAAAATCCAGTCCCTGGAGGGAGCTGAGGGAGCAGTGCCCCACGGTGGTCCAAGAAGCAGGCTGGGGCTGGCGTCACTGTCAGTGAGAGCTGTGGCCTGCGCCCCTTCGTGTGGAACTGGACGGTAGTCATGTGGCCTCCCATGCCTCTTAATGCAACTGCACAGTAACAGCAAGCATCATGCTTATTCCCAACACTTAGGATTAGGGTCGGGGCCGCGTGTGGGGGGCACCCAGAAAGCAAGCTCAGTGAAAGGCCCAGCAGCAGTCACTGTCACTTGGGCATCAGAGGTTTCTAGGACACAGGACTGCAGCACCTCCGCCACCTGTTTCCAAAAAGACATCTTCCACTGCCGACCAGACAGGTCGAGGAGATGGCCCCCAGAGACCTGTGTCTCCTCCCGCACACCCTCTGCCACCAGAAAGGCTGGCGGCAGGGACTCTGGGCCACTGGCTTCCGGTGGAGCAGCCCCGGAGCCTTCAGATCTCTCACCCTGCACTTGGAGAAGAACCCTCCCTCGGCTTCCTCCCGGCTCCCGGGCTCCTCCCAGGCCGCTCCAGGTATCTCTGGGGCATCAAGGCGGCTCTGAAGACAGCCCAGGTGCCCTGGAGCCGCCAGAAGGTGCCAGAGAGTCTGACAAAGTGGCTCAGGAAGGCCCTGCCTAAAAATAGCATCTCCGAATCTCAGGCCACCAGGGAGCTGAAGGCAGGAAAGGGCGTCAGGCCTTGTACCCTTCCCCTATGGAGCTCCCTAAAGCCTGGCGCCCCTGGACTGCTTAGTGTGGGATAAAAACAGACTCTGGGGCCCTCCCAAGCTCAGCTGTGGTTTGGGGAGAAGGAGCATCTCGGGTGATTCCTGTGGTCAGATGGGTCACAGCAGCATTTCAATATCGCTGAGAATGGGGAACTCACCACGGCCCCTTGGGCTGCAGGGAAGACGGAGTTAGTGGGTTAGCGTGTGGACTTGGAAGCCAGATGTGGGCTGGGACCCCAGCTCTCCCAGCTGTCAGCTCAGCCACCTTCAGACAGTTAAACTCTCTGTGATGCAGGGACTGCAATTAGTTACAGGCATCTACTTCCCAGGTGTGGGGGAGTTAACACCAGTTTAGGCAAGTGCTGGAGGTGTTTTCAATAAATGTCTGCTGGGCCTGGGACTTAGCTCAGTGGTTCCACCGCCTGCCTCACAAGCACAAGGTCCTGAGTTCGATACCCCTATAAAAAATAATAAATAAATAAATGCCAGCTATTAGACTACCAAGAAAGTGAAAGCGGCCTGGTACACACCCACTGGTACTCTTCCTGCTTCTGAAGCTCTAATCCCCTGTGAGGGCCCTGCAGGCCTCTGAAGGTACACATGCTGCTCACTCCTACCCCACTGGAGGAGGCGCCTTGGATCCATCAGGTACAGCGTGAGGAAGAGGCAGGGAGCTGCACCTCAGACCTCCCAAGGTAACACGAATTCCCAGCGCTTCCAGCTGTCCTTCTAGAGGGTCCTGGTCATAGTTGGAACCGGTGACAGTGCCGGCCAAAGGCCAGTGGCACAAAGCAGCGGTAGAAATGTGTTGCAGGAGAAGCACAGGACGCTAGAGGAAAAGGCTGCGCTCTCTGCGCCCAGCCCTCTCCACCCCCATCCCTCCTTACTTCAAACATGTGGAAAGGTACCTTGACTAGTTTTCCAGGAGGAAAAGGGGCCCCTGAAAGCCACTCCCTGCCTGGCTGCATAGAAGGAGATGATGGGATTTTCCAACCCTGGGTGCTGATGTTGAGAGCTCAGGCTGTGGAGTTTGAGGGACTTGGTGTTAATCTTGGCTCTCCCACGCGATCTCTCCAAACCTTCCTTTGCTCATCGTGAAAAAGGAAGCTCTCGGGGACACTGAGGCAGAAGGATCTCCAATTAAAGCTCATCCGAGGCAATTTAGTCTTTCTTTCCTTTTCTTTTATTTGAGACAGGGTCTTGCTATGTAGTTCAGGCTGGCCTTGAACTTACTATATATCCCAACTGGCCTCAGACTCGCACTGATCCTCCTGCTTCAGCCTCCCAAGTGCTGGGATCACAGGCATGCTCCACCACGTCCGTCGTAGTGACTTTTTGAGACACTGTCTCAAAACTAAGGAGGGTAGTGTAGCCCAGTACAAAGGTTCTTGGTTCAATCCCCAGTATGTGCCCCCCAAAAGGAAAATAACTCATATCGCTTTTCATGATTACTTCAAGAAATAAAATAATCTGCATAGAGTAGCAACTTGCTGTAAATTATTGATACAAAGCCTTCCCTAAGGTTACCTGTGAGCCATGCTGGGAACAGCAGGAACAGGAAGTGACTTTGGGCTTTTTCTTTGCTCCCCACATCTCACTAGCCACAGGGCGTCTGCCTCTTTCCACAGCTGTGAAATGTCTGCTTTAATATGCTGGGTGGTAGAGCATCCCAGGAGGCACCTAGAGCCCAAGGGTTGGCCAAGGAGACAACAGCAGCCACAGAGGAAGGGAACTGATTCTGTCCCAAGGGTGGGGCTTTGCCACAAATGTCCCCAGCAAGGACCAGCTGCTGGCCTGGTGCAGTGGAAGTGGTGACCTTTGACCCAGGAAGGAGAAACTCAATCCCAAATCCTTTCTTTCAATTTCCCCTAGGGGGCTTAGGAAACCCAGAGGGGTGTCCTGGGGGCAGGAGTGGGTGGGGATTTGCTGTAAAAGAGGTTTTTCTGGTGACAGGAGAGTTCAGGGAGGGGATTCTTTGTTTTCCTAATGGCCCTGAGCTAGGGATTGGAAACCCGCATAGAGCTGATTTTCCTCTGTTTGCCCTTGGACTTTGGGAAATCAGGCCTGATGTGTGATCCTACCAGGCCTGCCTGGGAGGATTTCCACCTTTCTGCTTTCCTCTTACCCCATTTATTATTTTTGCCCACTGCTGGGGCTGTCATGCCAAAAACATTTTTTTTAAATCTGCTCACAGAGAACATTTCCTCTATCCCTCCAGTGCACTGAGGAACTTGAGATTTCTACTGGAGATGGTAGGTCAGGAGTCAGTAGGAAAGCAAGAAAAAAAAATTCAGTCTGTTTCTCCCCTGAGCTTGCTGGAGCTTGCACGAAGGGTGGGTCTCTTCGTCAGGAGAGGCTTCTGTCCCTCTTGGAGAGCAGGAGGGCCCTTTTCATCAGACGCAGTGACTCCCCACCAGAGCTTCTGGGGGCTCCTCAAACACTGAGCTGGTGAGGACCTGGGCAGCCCGCAAGGAACCCGACCCAGCCTCTCTAGGAAGAGGGCACCTGGCGGGGAAAGTGAGGGCAATAGTACCGTTCCTCCCCAGGAGGGGAAATCACACCTTAGGTTAGAATGGCCCACTTTCATCCTCTGCGGGGCTGTCTCCAGGACGGAATCCCTGCTGGTTTCATGCCCGGTCCCTCCTCAAATCACTCAGAGCCACAGTTGTGAGTCACGCCCACCTCGGCCCTGGCTCCCAGAGGGTTTGTATCAGTCTCCCGGGCATTGACCGTGATGGGTTATGGATTTGGGTCTCTCTTTTTCCACTCGTGAGAACCCTTGAGAGGCCTGGAGGGTCAGAGAGGAGGCCCCTGCCCTGGCCTGCCCTGCCCCATCCCTTCTTTGGCAGTTCCCTAAGTCAGTCCCTTCTGAACTTGGTATCCTAACCATGGGCAAAGCCCTGCCTGGCAGAGATAGCATCAAAGTCAGAGCAAAGTCTGGCCTCTCCCCGGGAGCAGGATGGCCCACTCTTCCTCTGTGCTGTTCTCTTCCCCTTCCCACCTGCTTCTCTCCTACAGCATGAAAATGACCCACACAGCTTTAAGGTGCAAGGAGAGCGGTAGAAGCTGGGTTAGGGTTTGCACTTAATAAAACAAACTGAAGCAGGCAGGCAGGGTTGCACACACCTGTAACCCTAGCACTCTGGAAGGCCGAAGCAGGCAAAAACACAAGTTCAAGCCCAGCCTGGACAATGTAGCTACTTAGACTGTCTCAAAACATTAAAAAAAAAAAAAAAGCCTGGGGATGTAGCTTAGTGTGACCATTCTGGTTCAATCCCTAGTACCACCAAAAAAGAAAAACAAAGAACCTTTTCACTTCAGGCTTCTTGAAGTCCATCCCTAGGACTACAGGCATCTGAATTACCTGGCACTTGCTGACAATCGGAATCATCTGAATCAGGTGGTGAGTCCTGGAATCCGCAGATTTATCAAGTAAGCTTCTGACTAAATGAAAGTTGGAGCGCAGATGGGTTGAATCCCAGGCTATGCAATTCAGGGTGAGGGTAGAGCAGGTGTTTACAAGGCGAACCCCCCCCGCCCCGCAGTGTCCTGTATCAAGCTTCCTTGTGATTAAATTTGTCTGCAAAGCAAGTTGGGGGCAGAGCTCATGTTTGTTCTTTCTCATCGTTATGTAGTGTTTGAGATGGATGGAGGATAGATGGGTGTATGGATGGATGGATGGATGCTGGGGCTGAACCCACGGCCTTCTGTGTTGTTTATATTTTTTAAACAGAAAACAGAAAGATTTCAACACCATTTGAGGACCTGTCCCCCAAGTCATTGATGGGATTTCAAGGACTCGTGTCTGACATCAGCGAGGCTGCTGTGTGTTCTCCGGCCAGGCTTGGTATTTCTGGGGTCCTCTGGGTGCCAACAGCCTCGGTGCAGCCGTCAGCTGCTCGGAGTCCAGCCCTTGAATAACAACAGCTTTTCCTAAGGCCCTCACTGCTGGACACCTGCTTTCTTCTCATTTGGACTATTGGGGTTTTGCATAGTGTTCTGAAAGTCAGATAGCGCGTGTCTTTCTCATGACCTTTTAGGTTTTTCACTACTAAGCAAAGGAGAATAAAACATTACAATAACTCCCATTACTTCAAAACAGCTGCTTTTTATTCTTGTGGTGCATTCATACGATTATCCCTGTACGATAAGATTCTACACAGGTGTAATCAAGGAAATGATTTAGAAACTGTTTTACCTTCCTCACTGACCTGAAACTTTTTCATACGCATTTTCCCACGGATCTACGTAAACTTCAGTATGATCCTTAATGGCAAAATAATGTTTCATCAGTTTGATCATCCTTAATGGCAAAACAATATTCCATCCATTTAATAAAAAGCTTAACAACCCTCTTTTGTTGGGCATCTGAGCAATGTGCAGATTGTTATCACTATGCACTATGCAGCTGTGTTTGTACACGAGTGACTTTTCATCCTTTGGCCAATGTCCTGAGGACGGCTTGCCTGAAGAGAATTTCCCAGGACCCATTTGGGCTTTTAATTCTAGGACGGCAAGGACTGCCCTTGCTGTTTCTTTGACATTTCTTAGCTCCCCTCCCTCCTCTCCCGGCCGGTCTCCCCCAGTCCACCTGGGGGTCCTGAGCTGAAGGGAGGAACACCCCCGACTTGCTTATTTTCTTCCTAGAAAGGAGTTGATGCGTCTAGTCAGGAAACTCTCTAGTTCTTGAAGGATCTAGCTGCCAGATCAACCGATGGTGGCTGCGAAAGGACCTTCTGAGGGACTGCGGAGGGGAGGACCCTAGAACACGAGGCTGGGCGTGGACAGTACTCCTCGTGTCCTTCAGGGCCGAGCCGATGTCTGCTCTAATTCTGGGTTTCCAGGAGTTCGGGAGCAGTTCATTCTGAGCTACGAGAACTCAGTAAACAAAACAGGAGCGGTTGATGTCTCATTAATCGGACTCCTCGTGGGCCTCAGCAATCACACCTGGGGTGTCCGGGGCAGCCCGGGCTCCTGGAGTCCAGGCCCTGCTGCGTACCAGCTGTGAAGCATGTGAAGCAAACGGCAGAGCGCTTGACCCAGTGATTTCCTTGGAGCCTGTGCTGATGCTTAGGGACTCCACAGAGCTGTTGTGAAATTAAGCAACGTAGTGCAGGCGAACGTGCTCATGAACACAGAGCAGCGTCATGGGGTTTGAGTATTAGAGCCTCAGTGACTGGATGGCCAGTTAGAGAGCACATCCTTTGTGCTTTGCCCTGGGGCTGTGACCTCCGTCTTCTCTTTAGAGCATCATGGTGGAACTTAGCAGCTCAACCTAGTGACAAAAAAATGTAATTTCAGTAATCATATGTGAAATGTTATTTTACATATAAGACACTGAGCTTTTGTGGAAAGTAGAGAGGAACTCTGTCACTGGGTGCCAGACTCTTACCCATCACTTACTGTTGTTTTTTTGGTTTTCGTTTCTTGGTTTTTTGTTTTTGGTTTTGGTTTTTGAGACAGGATCTCACTATGTATTTGAGTCTGACCTGGAACTCACTGTGTAGCCCAGGCTGGTCTCGAACTCACAGTGATCATCCTGCCTCAGCCTCCCGAATGCTGGGATTACAGGTGTGAGCCACTACATCGGGCGGTTTTTGTGTTTTTTGATATTGGGATTGAACTCAGGATTTTGCACTTGTGAGGTAGGCGGTGGCACCACTGAGCTAAATCCTTGGCCCCCATCACTTCTTTAAAACATTTTTTTTATTTTTATAGGTTCATGTTTGCAGTACACAGTGATTACATTCACTGTGGGGGTTTTGTTTGTTTTTGGCTGTACTTGGAAATGAGCCTTAGGCCTTCAAACTGAGAAGTATCTCCAGCCTTTTAAAATTTTTTCTGGTTCTGGGGATCAAACATAGGTCCTTGTGCTTGCAAGGCAGGTGGCAGAACCACTGAGATAAATCCCAAGCCCTTAATTTTTCTTTTTAACACAGGTTCTCATAAATTGCTAAGTTACCCAGGCTGGGTTTGAATTTGTGATCCTCCTGCCTGAGCCTCCCAGAGTGCTGGGGTCTCTAGCTGCCACACAAAGCTGTCCATCCCTTACTTTATTTAATCCTTATTGCATCATCCTATGATGGAGATTATTATCCCATGCAGAGTGATTGCTAAAAGGCACACACGTGCATATTATTCCCATACAGAAAGTATTTGCTAAAAGTCACATTTTTGTGCATGCCAGAGCTGAGATTTGAGCACTGTCTCTGACTCTGGGGCCTGTGCTTTTGCCCTGATTGACTTGTTATCTTTCTGTCCCTAGAACTTTAGATAAGCAACAGGTCATGAGAATAGGCAAAATGTTCTACATGGAAGAAAGTACCATAATAGCTTACCATGTGCATCAGTTAGCTATGGCTGCATAACAAGTCCCCCCCAAAACAGTGGCTCAAAGTACCACACATTTATTTAGCTCTTGGGTCTGTGGTTTGAGCTGCTGGTTCTTCTAGTCTTTGAACAGCCCCACATGTGTTCCTTTTTTTGGGTGGGGGTGAGTACGAGGGATAGAACTCGGGCCTTGCACTTGCAAGGCAGGCTGCAAAACCACTGAGCCAAATCCCTACCCCTCCCCACACATGCCTTCTTGCAGTCTGTTTGGGTTGAGCTGTTGATCTTGGCTGGACCTTCTCACCTGTTCAGGCCTAAGCCGGGTCAGTAAGGCTGAGTCAGCTGTGCCTCGCCCAGTCCCTTGGCCTGGAGAGGGCTAGCCTGGACTTATTCTCACAGGGGAGGTGGAGCTCCAGGAGAACAGGAGAGGGTAAGATTGCTCAACGGTCCACTGTCACTCCTGCTAGCTGGAGAAAGATTAGATTTTTCTGTCCCACGTGCTGACCCTGCCCAGAGGCTTTCCGTCCCCATTTCACCTCCCCTAGCAGGTCCACTTTACCCACGGTGATACTGAGTTGGGTGAGGCAAAGGAGCCCAAGAGGCCAAGCTACTGAATGGTGGAGGATAGATTGAACCCAGGGTCTGCCCTCAGTCAGTGCGCCTTGTAGTGAGGGGAATTTGCAGCACGGTGCTGCCCGAGGAAGGAAGGGAACGGAGGCCCGGGCAGGAGAGGGGTGGGCTACACAGCTGAGTGCCCGCCTGTGCGGCTCTGGCAGGTGAACAGAGAACCAACTGCCGTGACCTCCCAGGAAGGTGCTGAGGGAAAAGGAGGGAAGGGCTCAGAGGACAGTGCCATCCCTCCGGACCACTGAGCCCCCGAGTCACTGAAAATGCTTGTTTTGTTGCATTTAATTCTTTTTTTGGGGGGGTACCAGGGATTGAACTAGGGACCTTGAGTTTCTGAGGCAGATGGCGGAACCACTGAGCTAAATACCCAGCCTGTATTTAATTCTTTTTTGTTTTGTTTTTTGTTTTTTGAGACAGGGTCTTACTATGTAGTTGAGAATGACCTGGAACTCACTATGTAGCCCAGGCTGGTCTCGAACACACAGTGATCCTCCTGCCTCAGCCTCCCGAGTGCTGGGATTACAGGCATGCGCCACCATGCCCGGCTTGGATTTACTTCTTTAAAGAGATCTGCTGGCTGGCTCTTCCAATATCTGGCTCTACCAGAGAGCTATGTGTTTGGGAAGAGCCGGGAAGCCCTGGGTGCTCAGAGGCTCAGCACTGTCACAGAAACAGCCCTTGGGGAGGCAGGTACTTCCTCTGCTATGTTTCCCCTCCTGCCTGGCTCCGGCTGCAGAGACACAGAACCCACCGAACGCGAACGCGAAGGACTGGGACCTTGGTGGGGAGAGGGCTCTGTGGGGACTTAACAGTAACAAAGGGAAGAAATGAATATGCAGTATTAGTAATTACACTGTATGCATCCCGATTTGTATTTCAATATGACATTTCCATAATAAAACTGCCAACGCGCGTAATTAACGACGAGGACTCCAGTCAGGGAATTGCAGAGGAAGGGTGGGGGACAGCTTCCCCAGCCAGAGCAGAATTGCCCTCAGTGAGAAACTCTTCCGCGCGGACTAGCTGTCTAGGAAGCAGACATAGTTCCAGGATGAAGCTGCAGCCCAAGCCCCCAGCTGCCCGAGTTCACCGGCCTCCACAGCTGTACGGAGTTATGCTCCGGGATGCAGCCTGCAGGACCCCCCAGACTAGATAAGGAGATGGGCCCGGGGCGCTGGAGAGCCCCGAGATAAAAGGATGAGATAGCAGCAGCCTCGCCTGGGTGGCCGCCCCATCCAGGGTCCCTGAACGGATTGTCTGACTCAGA
Source organism: Fukomys damarensis (assembly GCF_012274545.1). Taxonomy (NCBI): domain Eukaryota; kingdom Metazoa; phylum Chordata; class Mammalia; order Rodentia; family Bathyergidae; genus Fukomys; species Fukomys damarensis. The sequence continues at coordinate 26,159,971 of NW_022900920.1, read as the reverse complement.
ACCTCACCGGTTCGCTTTTCTTTGTTTGAACTCGGCATCCTCCTGAGAGAAGCCAGCCCTCACCCCGGTCCCCAGCGTCAGATTCCCCATTTTCAGACGATCTGCCCTCTCCAGGCCCTAGACAGTCCACTGTGACACTAGGTGCCCGAGACGGAGGACGATGAAGATGACATGGTAATTGTTAACTTTCTTTCTCCTCTCCCAAGCAACCTGTGAGGCCCCCGAGGGGAGAGAAAGGTAGATCAGGGGCTCCTTTCTGCTGGGGCTGGGTGGTGCAACAACTTTCTCCCTTCTCCTTTCCCTGCAGACCAGGTGGGACTCTGCTGGCTCTGCCCACAGCACACTGGGTCACTTCTGGATGGGAGGGAATGGAATTTCTGAAAAATAACAGAACCGGCATCTAAGGGTGAACACAGTGACTCCCCTCATTGCTGCTTACAGAGCCCTTTATGGACAACTGATTCTCTCTCTCACTGTAGCTCTGCAGGGTGGGCAGACAAGTACTAGAACGACTCTCATTTTCAGAGGAGGAAGCCAAAGCTTCAGGACCCAGGCATCCCAGCAGTCTGGGAGGCTGAGGCAGGAGGATCCCCCAAAAAGTTCAATAACAGCCTAGGCAATTTAGCAATTTGAGCAATTTGACCCAGTCTCAAAATTTAAAAAATTCTTATAAAGGTCTGGGGATATAGCTCATTGTGAAGAGGCCCTAGGTATCACAAAAAGAAAAACAAGCAAACAAACATCCAAGTCACAGATTGGGCTTGTCTGTTGGGAGCTTGAACTTGACCCCAGTTTTCCAGTTCCAATTCCAGGCTGATGGGGAATGAATTAGAGGTCATTTCCTGGGGCAAACTCGTGGTCTGAGGTGTTATCACAGGCCCAGAGGCCAAGGGCTTGAGTTATCTTTGGTTAAAAAAAATTTTTTTTTTTTTTTGCTCCTGGGGATCAATCAAACTTGGGACCTTGAGAGGCAGCAGTGGAACCACTGAGCTAAATCCCCAGCCCTAGTTCAAATTTCTTGAAGAAGTCTCACTACAGAAAGACAACCCTAGCATAGATAAAGAACTTGCCTCTTCTCCGAAAGTGTTGCTAGACAACCGTTCTTTAGAAATGCACTCTAATTTTCATCTTAGCGCTAGAAATTTTGGGCAGAGTGAAGGGAACTGAGGGAAACTCTCCAGCTGAGACCCCTGAGACAGACCTTACGAGTTGCAGAATTACATACTGGAGCTCCCGTCTTTTAATCCACCCATTCCTTTCCACCCCACCATCTCCCCTCAGATAAGAATGACATTTAAGAGTCACCATCATAAAAAATCAAACAAGATCAAGCAACAAGCAAATGAGAAAACTCTTCCTGGGTCTCCCTTCCTCTTCTGTGGGCCGCTAGGCTTCTACAGAGAGCATTGTCAAGTCCTACCAGCTCTTTCAGACTCTTGTCTGCTCCACCTCCAAAGCTGCTGGCTTCCCTCTGGACACGGCTATGGATTTTTGTATTTTATTTTTCTTTCTTGGTGCTAGGACTTGAACCCAGAGCTTTCACACTGAGCTACACCCCTGCCTTTTACTTTTTTATTTTGAAACAAGGTCTCATTGGCCGGGCGTGGTGGTGCACACCTGTAATCCCAGCACTCAGGAGGCTGAGGCAGGAGGATGCTGTGAGATCGAGACCAGCCTGGACTACATAGTGAGTTCCAGGTCAGTCTCAACTATGTACGTAGTGAGACCCTGTCTCAAAAAACAAAACAAAACAATGAAACAAGGTCTCACTAAATCAATAAATCACCCAGATTGGGCTCAAATTTAGGACTCAGACACACTGTTTACTGAGTCATGAAGTCAAGGACTAGGGTAAGCACAAGCTGGGCTGTACTGGTGGCCCAGTGCGCTCAGCAGTGCCCCTCCACACTGTTGGTTTTGTCTCTAAGTACGTTCTCCATCCACAGTAAAAATAACTTTTAACAAACAGAACAGACAGGGGAGGAGTAGAGCACATCCATTCTATTGCATACTGCGCACCATTTCAAAAGAATGGGAAAAGCACAGCGATGTGTTTGTATGTAGGAAAAAACAAACTACCCTGTGTGTATACTGTATTATTTCCTGTATGTAAAAAAAAAAGTATACGTCTCTGAATTTCCATATGCCTATGTTTGCTTAAATGAGGAAACATGAAAAAATCTGGAAGGGCTGTCGTGTGCGGTGTGGGTGTTACAGCGGGAACGAGAATCAGACTTTTTACACCGTTGTGTATGTCATATCTTTTGGAGTCTATTTATTTATTTATTGTGGTACCGGGGATCCAACTCTGGCTCCTGTGCTGGAAAGGCAGACAGCAAAACCACTGAGCCAAATCCCCAGCCCTGGAGTGTTTTTATAGGTAAAAATACGTAACTTTTTAGAAAGGGCCCAAGGCTGCTGGTCTGAATTCCTGGCTGGGGTGTGAGGTTCCCTGGGTCCTGGAACGTGGCTTTGCCCCAATTCAGGCATCCCAAATACAGTCAGAGCCGAAACAAATAGAACTGTCTTTTGGGGGCTTTTTGTTTTTGTTTTTGGTACCAGGGACTGAACTCAGGACGGCACAGTTGCAGAGCAGGCAGTGGAACCACTGAGCTAAAGTCCTGGCCCTTGCCTACTGGAAATAAAAAGCTGCTGAGCCAGAGCCCTCAGAAGGTTGCAGTGGGGCAGAGGCTGCTGCCGCTGTCACCCAGGCCTGGGTCCGGGAAGCAATGGTGAGAAGGCACTGGCAGCTGTGACAAGGAGGAAATTGCTTTCCACTGTGGGAAAGAGGAGTTCTGTTTTGAGGACAAAAAGCACTTGCCCTGACAAAACCCTTATTTAGGAGATAAGCCGGGGAGTCTGGAGGGGTGTCGTTGGCCGGGGTGCTGGTGAGTTGCATCCTCTTGCTGGGCAGCCAGTCCCATGTCCCGAGGTCTGGGTTCTCGCCAGGGCTTGGTGGCCGCTGTGACGCAGGGCGTGAGAGGCTGCGGTCAGGGCTGCCATGGGCCCCGCACAAGCACTGACTTATAATCTGTACCTCAGGGGCAGACAGGACGGGGGAGTCCGCATTAAACGTTCCCAGCGTGGTGCTGGGCACCTGCTCAGTGCTTAGCGGCTGATGGCTGGTGCCACTGTGACGTTACACAAGGGACGTGGACCGTGCTCTCGGGGTCCCGCGCCCTGGATGAGATTTCCAGCTCATCCAGACCCCAGCTGGGGGACTTGGCCTCTGTGTACCTTGACTTACCTGTCAGTGAAGTGGCGGTGATGCTGGTATGACGCTGATCTCCTGGAGCTGTGGCTGAGATTAACTGAACTAATACTCCCATTTGTGCCTGGCTCACGGTGGGCCGCGCTCTGCACACAGAGCTGCATCTGGCAACAGTGATGATGAGGCAAGCGTGACCGAGCCTCGGTCTTCTGTCCCATCACCAGCTCTGTCTGTCCGCCTGCGGTGTGGACTGGTGCCCCCTCGCTGAGCGGATGTGAGTGGCTCCACCAGAGGAGGATCACAACCATGGATCCTGCTGAGGGGGCTCTGAAAGCAGTGGTCTGTGGGCCCCGCACCCCTCATGTGGGCACAGACCGTAAGCCCGAGATCTCTGTTCACGCTGCTCAGACTAGCACCTGGCTGTGTGCAACAGTGAGTCTCCTGGGGGGGGTGCTCCCCGAAGCCCCTCCCTGCGCAGTTGGGGCAGTTGAGGGGCAGCCGGCCTCTGAGTACCAACACAGATGTGCGGAAGAGGGGACCATAAAGGGGACCAAACAGGGACCCACTCTGCAAAGGCAGCAGCCTACACCGCTAGCGGCAGTTAAGCACTGCTCTGGAATTGGTTGGGCAGCTCCTTGGAAAGGAGAAGGGTGCCCAAACGAGGGAGACCCTGTGCATGCTGGGGGGTAATGGGGCTTTCAGGTGGTGCGGATGGGAATGAATACACCGGGCACACTTGGGGAGACCCTTCTGTAATCTTCAAGATCTGCACGCGTGTGCTCAGTTCTTTCCTTCTAGAAATGGATCCCAAGGAACAAATCAAGGCACTTATTGTAGCACTGCTTACAGCAGAAAAAAAAAAAAATTGCAAACAATTTAAATATCTACCCTGGGAGATTGGTTAAATAAAGTATTGTATAACTATACAATGGAATATTGTGCAGCCTTTAAAATACTGTAGTATAATAAAAACATACTCATTGGCCTGGAAAGATGTTCATGATTAATTACTGAGTGGAAAAATGGGCTAGAAAACAGTCTCTCCAATACGATACCACCTTCATAAAAAAATTCGTTTTCTACACACATGCACACACACGCTATGTAGCTGGGGAATACATTCTTTTAGGAAGAGCTTCGCAGCAGGAACATGTAATATGGGGGTGGTATACAGAATGCTCTGCACTACGGCAGTGGGTTTTTCTCTTCACAGGCAGGAAGTACAGACTAAGTAAGGCCTGCAAATAGAGACAGGTGTGTTGTGTGCATACAGCAACCAAAGATGCTACTAGCAGCAACTGGGGTTTGTATTCCATTTATTGTCTTATTTTTCTTCTCTATTTCTGTGATGATTATTTACTTATTTTGAGGTACTGCATTTTTTTTTTTTGTGGAAGACTAATGGTGCTTCAGGTTAGAACCCAGAGGGCTCGGGGGGAGGAGAGGGGAGCTGAGAGGCACTAACTTCCTATTGCTTCAGAATCGAACCCGGCAGCCTCTCAGGGGCCAGGGCCTGTGATGTTTCCGACACTTGCCTGGACGCATCCCCCCCGTCGCCAGGCCTTTCCTGTGCTCATCTCTCCTTTGGAGGGGTGGTGTGGATCACGTCTATTTCTACCCGGACACTGTGCCTCAGCCATACGCCTACTTCATGTTTGGTAAGGTTATAAAAGCCCCTCAAAATAAAAATTAATACAAAGCAAATGAAAGAAGAGCAAAGCAAAGGATTAAAAACAAACAGGCCAGGGACTGAGCTCAGTGGTTCCACTGCCTGCCTCACAAGCACAAGGTCCTGAGTTCCATCCCTGGTATCAAAACAATAAAATAATAATAAGCAAATACAAGATGTGGTATCTACATGTACCAAAATAAAAATAAAAATTAAACAAACAAACCAAGACCACTGTTGTGCACAAGACTGTAGATGGGAACCAGACACAGCCACTGGTCCTGGTACACATTCCTACACACAGGGCCTTACAACAGCTCAACTCCAGACCTCTCACCTTTGTGATGGTGTGAAAGCAATGCTGTACTTTCAAGTCGCATTTTTTTCCTGGGCTAGTCATATGCAGCAAGAAACTCTCAGCCAGTTGTGATGGCACACACCTAAAATCCCAGCACTCTGGGAGGCTGAAGCAGGAGGATTGCAAGTTCCAAAACTGCCTGGGCAATTTTAGCAACTTAGGGAGACCCTGTTTCAAATAAGTATCTAAAAGGGGCTGGGAATGGAGTTCTGTGCCCTGGCTTTAATCCTCAGTATCATCAAGAAAAAAAGAAAAGAGGGCCTGGGATTTAGCTCAGTGGTTCTGCCGCCTGCCTCACAAGCGCAAGGGCCCAAGGACTGACAAGAAAAGTTCAATCCCCAGGACTGAAAAGAAAAGAAAAAAAAATCATTTTTTATGATGTTGGGCTGTGGCCATGAGCTGTCATTCCCAGCCACCCCATCACACAAGGAAGCAAGCAATACTCTGCAGCGTAACTTGTTGCTAAGCTAAGCTATTGTGTGCATTAAGTGCATTTGGGCTTAATTATATTTTCAACTTATATTTTGTCAGGACAAATACCACTGTAATAAACTGAGGAACAGCTGTATATGCATTAGTACACATACAGAGAGAGACAGAGACAGAGAGGAAGTCTTAAAATCAGGATGACATTAAGTAATTAATTCCTATCACTTTAGTTTCTCTTTTTTACCAAATTAGTTCTTTTTCTTTTTGGTACCAGAGATCGAACTTGGGTCCTTGTGCTTGCGAGGCAGGTGGTGGAAACACTGAGCTAAATCCCTGGGCCCTAGTTTTTCTTCTTTAAAAACTGTTTTGTCTATTCTAGTGAATTTGCCTTTCTATATACATTTTAGAATAGTAATTTTGTTTATATGTATAACAACTCACTAGGGTTTTGATAGAAAATGAATGAAATCTGAGTATCAATTTAAGAAGAATTGACATTTTCACTGTGTTAAGTCTTCCAATCCATGAACACAATGCCTCTCTTATTTATTTAGATTGTATTTTTCTTCTATCAGCATTGGGTGGTATTCAACATACTAGTTCTGTACATATTTGTTGTATTTATACTTAAGCTTTGCTTTTTCTTTGTTTCTGAATAACTATAATTGGTATTCTATTTTTAATTTTAGTATTCAGTCATTGCAAGGATATGAAAATATAACTGTCTTTTGTACCTCTTTGTTGCATCCTGAAATTACTTACTAGTTCTAGGATTTTTTTTTTCCAGTAGCAGGGATCAAACTCAGGACCTTGCACTTGCTAGGCAGGTGCAGTGCCACTGAGCTAAATCCCTGGCTGTTCTAGGATTTTTTTCTGGAACTTTTCTTAGAACTTTCTTCATGTTGCCTGGATATAGGGTTAATTTTATTTTTCTTTTTAAATTTTATCCCTACTATTTTTTCTTCTTCCCTTATTGTACTAACTAGAATTTCCAGCACTATGTTGAATAAAATGGTGAGGCTAGATATCTTTGCCTTATCCCCAGGCTTTGGGGGAAATCATCTAGTCTTTCACTATTAACCATTTTAATGTGATTTTTTGAAGATGATCTTTACCAAGTTGAGGAAATTCCCTTCTATTTTATTTTTACCGAGAGCTTTTATAAAAAATCATGAATGGGCATTACATTTTCTCAGTTGCTTTTCTAAATGAATTGATAGGATCATATGATACTTTTCTCCGTTTAGCTTGTTAATATTGTGGATTACACGGATTGATTTTCAAATACTGAATTAACCTTGGATCTCTGGAGTAAACCTGAGTTGGTTATGTGGTGTAACTCTTTTGATACAATGAATTTTACCCGCTAACATTTTAAGACGTTTTGTATCTATATTTAAGCAGGTTACTGGTTTGTAGATTTGCTTTTATATTTTGTCTTTGGTTTGGTATCAGGGTAATTTCACCTTACAATGAACTGAAAAGCAGTCCTCTATTTTCTAGAAGAGATAGCTTATAATTGGTGTTAATTCTGTTTTTTATGTTTGGCAGAATTCTCCAGTGAAGCTGTCTCTTTTGGGAGTGTTTTAATTACAGATTCAATGTCCTTAAAAGTTACAGGGATATTCAAATAATCTATTTCATATTGGGGGTTCATGTGCTTCTTAAGGAACTGGCTATTTCCCCTAAGGTGTAGGATTTCTATGTAGATTTTTTAGTGTACCCTGATCATACTGGTGACTTCAGAGTCCATAGTAATAGTTCTCATTTTCATTTTTGATATTAGAAATACGTGTCTCTCTCATTTTTCTTTGCCTTACTAGAGATTTGTCAATTTTATTGATTTTTTAAAAGAAACAGCTCTATAGTTCATTGATTTTTCTCTGTTGCATTTTTTTTTGTTTTGATTTGGGCCTTTATGATTTCCTTCTCTCTGCTTGCTTCAGGTCTATTTTGCTCTCCTCCACCTCTAGCTTCGTGAGGCGAAGCCTTAGATTATTGATTTTAGACTGTTCTAATATATTTGTTTAGAACTATAAACTTCCTTAGTAGTTTTCCCCCTACATAGCTTTTCCCCTAAATTTTAATACATTGTGGTGTGTGTGTGTGTGTGTGTGTGTGTGTGTGTGTGTGTGTGTGTGTGTGTGTGTGTGTGTGTGTGTGTGTGTGTGTGTGTGTGTGTATGTGTGTGTGGTACTGGGGATTGAATCCAGCACCTCTATGTCTTCACATTAAATTACATGCTAGCCCTTTTTTATTTTTTATTTTGAGACAAGATCTAAGTTGCTAAGTCGCTAAGTCTGGGCTCGAACTTGCAATCCTCCTGCTTCAGCCTCCCGAAGTGCTGGGATTATAAGTGTGGGTCACCGTGCCCAGTTAATATAGTGTGTATTAATTTTAATTCAGTTCAGATTATTTATTTCCCTTGCGGCTTCATCTTTGATCTATGGACTATGTCGAAGTGCATTGTTTACTTTGTAAATGGTTGAAGATTTTCCCATCTATTATTGACTTTTAATTTGATTCTATAAAAGTTGAAGAACATACCCTAGAATTTAAATTATTTTACATGTGTTGAAGCTTTGCAGCCCAGGAATGGCTACGCAGTTGTAGTTGGGTAGGGTGTTGGATAAATGTTGTCCTGGCTGCTGGTGCCGATCAGTTCTTCTCTTCATTTGCTGATTTACTGTCTTACTGTTCTATTAGTTATTGAGAATATTAATACATTTAGGAATGCTGCATCTTCTTATTAACCCTTTTATCATTATATTGTATTTCTCTCTGTCTCTGATGGTTTTTATTTTCCTCTGAAGTCTACCTGATAATTTATATAGCCATACAAATACCTAGTTTCCTTTGATTAATGTTTGCATTATACATCTTTTTATCTTTTTGCTGTCAACTTGCCTATTTTATTATAGTCAAAGTGAGTTTCTGTAGCAGGAAATCTAATAAAGTTTTTTAATCTACTCTGTCAGTCTGTGTTTTACTTGAATTGGACTATTTATATTTAACATAGTTATTGATTATTAATTTAAGCTTAAATCTGCCCTTTAATTTTTTTCATTGAGTTTACTGGTACTTTTTAAGTGTACAGTACAGCCCTTTAATTTTTTTGTTTTCTGTTTGCCTTTTTTCATGTCCTGTTACCTTGTGGGTTACTTATGGGTTATGTTTTTTGGAATTCTACTTCAATTTCCTTATAGCATTTTTTTTCCTTATAGTATTTTTGAGGGTATCTTCATACAGCTTTCTAAAGAGTTGCACTGTCCTTAAACAAACATAACTTATTTCAGTCTACTGATAGCATCATTTTGTTAGTTTATGTGAAGCATGATATCCTTACTCCCCTTTATTTCTCTTTACCCTCCCTTATTTGTAATTATTTTAACTACTTCATCTCCATATATTTAGAGCCATCCCAGACAATCCTATATTTACTTTCAACACCAAACACAATTTTTAAAATGCTAAAGAAAGAAACTCTAGTGTATTTACCCCTATTTTTGCTGTTTTCTTCCTTCTTGATATTTCAAGTTTCCTTTGAAAACATTCTTTAATCCCAGTACTTGGGAGGCTGAGACAGGGGGATTTCCATGAATTCAAAACCAGCCTGAACTACACCGTGAGACCCTGTCTGAAAAATAAATAAAACTTAAAGTCTTTCATGTTCAGAGAATTTATTTATTGGGTCCAAATTTTAACTCAATTTATCGACATTTGTAAGTGCTTAAAGTCCTTTGCTCAGAGAACATCTCTGTGAAATATTTTGGATCCCTCCTTCGAAAAGATAATCATGCCTGCACAATTCAAGGACCCTTTCTGGGTGAATCTGTTATCCCAGTTAATCAGCCACTATCCTGAGGATGGCTGTCCCAGTCAGCTGTTGCTCCTTTTTTCACCACACGGACCCTCCAAGTGGTATCTGATGGTATCTCCCAAATTCATTGTCTGACACCCCCACCCCCGCCACGATCCCGGAGATTTACCAAAATTCATAGCTATTGTTTTCTTTTTTTCAGCAAGGCAAATGACCAAATCAAATCAGAAATAACTCTCTGGATATTACCAGTAAAGGAGGGGTTTCCTTTGAACTGGAGTCTTTTAAACTGTGTTTCCCAGAGATTTCTGTGAAGCTTGAAAAGGAGTCCATGACCACTGTGGCTCAACTTTCAACTGTTCTCTCAGAATACCCAGCAGACTGTTAGAAAAGCAACACAGCTCCTCCTTAGGGGACATCTCCATTAAATAATTTCCCCACCCGAGGGGAGAGGCAGCTGTTTCTTCAGCTCTGAGCCCGGGGGCAGGAAAACTTCTGGGAACTTAACGCAGACTTTTTTGTTAGGTCCACCCTGATGCTGAACAAGCAAGAGCAAAATGCTGTCTGTCACAAAACGTGGTCTTTTATCGCACTCTTACTTCAGTCGCTGAGGGATTTGGAGAAAGAGGGTTGGGAGGGTGGCTAAGGGAGACAGATGGCCAATGCTATTATCACTTGAAAAACAGGTTTGTCCTTCAAAAATGGCAACAGCAGTGCACTCTCAATGGCAGGTGAAATTTGAAAAAGGATTAGAAAAGGATTACCTAAGAGAAAAGGAACAGGTGCATCTACTGTGCTCCTGTGAGCGGAGGGAGGGTCTTCAGCTTTTGAATGACACCCTCAAAATAGCCCTTTCCTATCTCGCACGATTTGCACCCATGGAGCCTGACTATGGTCAGTGTCGGTAAGGTTGGGGTCTCAGGAAAGACTCAGAGCAACTGGTAGATGGTATATTGCACTTTTTAGCAAAAGAGATGCACACTGGTACCCAAACACTCTCCCAAGGCTGTCCACCCCGGGGGAGCCCAGAAGCTCCACCGCAGAACCCCGGGGATGGGCAGAGAAGGAATACTAGCTGTCTGGGCAGAGAATTGTGGAGTGCAGGCCAGAACTTCTATGGGGAGCCGGTCACAGAATTAAGGGTGGGAGTGACAACCTGGTTTGTAAGCACCCGCTTGGCTGAGGAAGAAACCGAACCCAGAGCGCTACAGAGAACTGCCAAAGGTCAGGGCCAGAAAGCGACAGTCTCGCAGCTGGGTTTAAAGGCGCCAGGTCCCTTTCAGTCCACCTCAGCCCTTCGCTTTATGCCACGAGTAATTCTATTCCCACAGGCGCAGCGCTGGCTTGAAACCACCCTCATGGCCCCAAAAGAATTTTCCCAAGACCGTGCTGGCTCAGCAGAGGGACTCCTGGGGAACTCAGGGACACTACAAGGCCACAATCTCACCTCCGCCCCACCAGTCTTGGAGGAGAGGGGTCTGCAGGGGCCACGGGGGAGGCAGGCAGTGAGACAGTGGCGATAGGCCGGGTACTGGGCATTTTACACTCAGTCTCGTTTGACATATCTGGGTCAGGGTTTATCCTTCCTTAACTTTCACTTTTTTTGTCAATAAAATGGGAATAAAGATAACAGCTCGTGGAATGATTACAGGCATGAAATGTATGTGTCCATATTGTGTATGGATAATGGGGCCTGAAATATTTTCGGCATCCCATGGATATTAACTCTTACAGTCACGGTATTTCTTTTTCTGTTGGGAATCAGGCCCGGAGCCTTGTACATACCAGGCAAGTACTGCACCAGTGAGCTGCATCCACAGCCCCAATTACAGTATATTTAAAATAATGCGGGTCCTTGCGCTTGCAAGGCAGGCAGCAGAACCGCTGAGCTAAATCCCTGGCCCTTACATGTATTTCTAATGGACTCGAAAAGATGTAAGGTTAAAACTTACATGACTTTTTCTTTGCATTAGTTCAGTTTAGACTCTGATAGATCTCAGTTCTTCCAAGACTTTGGAAAGTGAACCAGAAATTGGAGAATTTCCCAATTCTAGCCTCTGTGTTTGGGATTTTCTATTCATTCCTGCTTAAACAATGACGGAATTAAGTATCAAAAGTCTAGGGACGATTCTTGCAATGTATGCCAACGTGTTACTGTCATGTGCCTGCCTGTCTGCGATGGGTGATTTTAGGGGGTAGTTATATGGAAATAGCCTCTGATTATGTTTCTGACTTTTCCAGGTAGGTTATAATTTCAGACAGTTGTTTTGATGTGAGTCTGGCAAGGAGCACATATTGTGAGATCTTCGGACCTCTGTGAATTAAAATGACAAATGAAAAAAAGGTTGCAATTTAACTACTGTAGGGGCAGACGGTGTGGCTGAGCAGGAGAGCATTTGCCTAGCATGTGTGAGGTCCTGGGTTCAATCCCCAACACTTCAGACAGAGAGAAGGAGAAAGCGGAGGAGGGAGGCAGAGAGATGCAGAGATGCAGAGAGACACAGAGGCAGAGGCATCTCCATTCTGATAGGTCGTAGATGGAATATGCCTCCCTACTGCTGAGACAGGCAAATCTAACGCACAGTGTGGTTTGCCTGGCTACTGTTGAAACATGCAAAGGGTCAGTTATGTGCAAGCAATTTTCATTATAAGCAAGAATAGAAGGGAAGCATGAAGGCGAACCGTTCCTCCTTCTCTCGCATGACTACTCACACGGTGTACAACAGGAGGCAGGAGCCCTCTGAGACAAGTCTGTTCTCTCTGACCCCAACTTGGAATTTACACCCCATTGCCTGACAGGCACAGAATGGAGAGGATGACCCCTGCGTGCGTGTGTGCGCCTGTATCTGCGTCCATACATGTACGTCTGGGCAGGAAATGAGGTCTGTGGCCAGGGGAGGTTTGGGCTGCTGGCTAACGGGAGACTGTGTCTAAGTCTGTCTTCTGCTGGGGCAGGTCACTGTGTGCAGGAGAACGGGCTTGTGAGGCTCTCCCCAGGCAAACAGGCCCACCACGGAGGGCTTCAGCTTTGCCAGTTTGAGAACTGTGCTTTGGGATCCTGAAAAGGAGGGAGCAACTTGCAGGCTTCAGGCAGAGAGAGAGAGAGAGAGAGAGAGAGAGAGAGAGAGAGAGAGAGAAACAGGCTTCAGAGAGGACAGGGTGGGTGGGGCAGGAGTCCAGGCAGGTGGGGAGCAGGAGCAGCAGGTTTTGTCACTTGTCTGTCTTTTGTCACTTCTGCGTTTGCTCTCCCTGAGGCTCGCCCTGCCCTGTATCATCCCACATGACAGCACTTTGCCATTTGCAAACTTCCTTCAGAGGTACCCTGAGGAGTCCAGGGACTCACCTGATGACCAGGAGGAAGACTTACCATCTGCAAGCTCCCTTCCATCCCGAACACTCATCTTTACCATGGGGGCTTTATTTACCCCTGTAGCTTCAGGCAGCAGGCTTTGGCCATCGTTTAATTTTCGTAAACCTTCAGAAAGAAATCAAATGTGAGCTTGTGTCGATCAAGGTACAAAAAGAATCTTTTGGTGAATTTTTTTCTTTTTTGTACTGAGGATCGATTCCAAGGCCTTCATGCCGAACTACGCTTGCAGCCCTTTTAGTTTTGTACTTTGAGACAATGTGTTGCTAAATCACTAAGTTGCCTCGGCTCGCTTGTGATCCTCCTGCCTCAGCCTCCCAGAGTGCTGCAATACAGCACGCGCACCATTGCGCCTGGCTGCTGAAGTCATTTTTTTGAAGGGGTTGTTAAAGAAAGTGGGATCCTAAAGGACTGAGAAGGACATGTGAATAAAGCTTCATTTGATTCCCAGTATGATCTCAAGCCCTGCCTTCATTGCCTGGTGTCTTTTGAAAAGTGTCCACCAGAGGTGTCTCATTGCAGAGGAACCCCATCTTGTCACCAGCTCTGTTACCAGCAGCGAGGGCAGGGAAGGACAGCTGAGCCTCTGCGCTTACTTTTTGGTACAGGAACCTCAACCGTCTGGCTCAGTGGGTTTCTGGCTTCTCCACGGAGAAAGCACTTATGTAGTTAAAGTTTAATGCGACTGATGCAAGTGTGCTTCTGCAGATGACAAAGGCCTCTTCTTGCCACACTGGAGCAAGGAAGGCAGGAAGGGCCGGCAGTAGGAGGGGAATCTGCTCCTTCACCCCTCAGGACCTGAGTTCCCGAGCCAGGTGCCGCTCAAGCTCAATGCTGCTCCCCGACCTGACCAGCACCTGGAAGTACTCAGCGTTGACAGCTGACAAGGCAGGGGCCTACCAGTCAGAGGTGCAGGAAGAGGAAGGGCAGAAGGGAGGAGAGCAGAGGCAAGGGGGGCACAGTTTATCCTGTGCCAGGTCCGAACCCGCTGGCAAATGTATAGGTGAGTGGGGGTGTGCACAATGGTCGGCGCCAGTCCGCGCTTTTGTTTTTTTAATGATGTCTTCCTAAGTTTCCCAGGCTGATCTTGAACTTGTGGATTTAAGTGAGCCTCCTGCCTTGGCCTTCAGAATAACCTGGATGACAGGCATTTGCCACCACGCCCAGCTCTCCACTCAGCACATTAAAGCACTGGGAGAAGCACTGTGTCATGGGTCCCTTTGTTGCTGTCGTGCTGTGTGCCTCACAGCCCTGACCCTTTATTTCTAGGCACTGCACGGAAGTCTGCCTAACAGGGGAAGGCAGGGGAAGGCCCCGAAGAGAAGCCAGCTCTTCAACTCACGGTCAGATAATTCCTTTCCAAAGGGAAAGGTGCCCAGGAAAAGCGTGGCTAGGGAAATCCTGGGGATTAGGACTCAAGCGACGACACAGGGGATAGAAGATCTCCCAGTGCTGTTTATCACATTGGAGTACAAAGGGCACAGGGCAAAGAACAGGAAGAACCAGACTGGGACATTGTGGCAAGATCCAAGGGAAAGCTAGAAGTTGGAATGAAGGACTTCAGCCGAAAGGACTAGGGAGGATGAACACAGCTGAGGAGCCAGGGTAGAAAAGCAGTCAAATGGTCCACGAGGGAGGCGAGCATCCCATCCAGGGGAAGATAGGGAGGTCTCCACCTCAACTCTTTTATCACCTCCTCAGTAATTAACCAACCTCTGTGTACATAGAGACAGTAATTACAGGCAGAAGAGCTCCTTTGATGTAAGAGTGTACAATGTCTGGGGGAAAGAAGGGTAAATAAAAAAGAGAACGATCTTGCTTTAATATGTAAACAAGGCTGATGGAAAAATATCACCAAACAAGAAACCAAGCCAAGCAAACCAAGGTTGGGAAAACAAGGCCCAGGCCAAGCCTGCACCTCAGATATCCTGGGCCAGCCAGGAGCAATGCAGTGGACCTCCTCGGGCATTTTTGCTCTTCTTCGAAGAGCTCTCACAACTTTGTACCAGGCAGCTGCATGCTGGCCCCTACCTGTTTTCTGCAGATATTCTCAGCAAGTTTCCAGAGAGGCCTGTTTACTTCTAGAATCAAAGCCCCTGAGAAAGGGGGGGTTACCGGGGGTCTGAATGGCTCCCCCTGGGGAGCAAAGCTAATCGGGAATGGAGGTAAGCTTATAACCCAGCATCCTGGATGCCTGTCCTGTGCTACAACCCTGAACACCATTGTTTCTGTTGGGGCCAAACTTTATTACAGAAACCTGTTAATTGGGGCGGGAAGGAGAGGAGAAAGCAGGGAATGCAATGCTAATATGATTTAACACTCCGTGGGCTCTTAAGGAAAGGGCTTCAGGCTTTAGCTTGGCACCTTTGTCATTCCACATCTGTGGTACCAAAATGAACACACACAACTAAAGTGTACGCAAAGCTCTGGGGGACACAAGAGCAAAGACTTTGTGAAACAAAAAGGCATTTCGCCTGCCTCCACTGTCTCTTGTGGTGCCATTGTCTAATGCTAAGAACTCACATAATAACAAAAAACAATGCCCCTTCGATGGGGGAAAACTTGATTTGGCATAAGGGCTCATGTTTTCCATGGGAATCGTGGTGGGGGCTCTGGCTGAGTGTGGGAATAGTGCAAATCAGCACTTTTTTGGTAGATTTTCTTCAAGCCATTGTTTATGTTGGCTATAGTCAGATCTGTGGCCCAGCTTGAAGATTCCCACTGGGTTTTCTGAAGCTCATAGACCTCTGGGAGATGGAACAGGGATAAATACATAATTACACAACTCCCTTCCCCCACCCTGGCACTTATGTAGGGGTGTGCCTGTCTTGGTGGGTTGTACAAACATGCACACACACACACACACGTGTGACCCATCCCACCACTGAGGACTTAAAGTGAAGCCAAGGTTTCTTCTGGTCTAGCTGGTTCACCGTCTCACCTTTCAGTTTGGGTGAGGGAGATTACAACTATTTCTTCCAGGTACCAGTTTTTGCAAAATGGCATTCGGATAAAGTATGTCTGAAATTGGGCAGCTATGAAGATGTCCTCAAATCCTCAGGTGTTTGTGGGCCTTTAAACATCAACAGCTCAGGTTGTGGTTCAGACACAAAAAAGTAAGTCAGTGATAGTGCTGACAAGGCAAGGTGAACTTTTCCCAACAGCTCTGGGAAGCGTCTGCTTTTCCTCAGCTGAAGGATGC
This sequence comes from Fukomys damarensis, assembly GCF_012274545.1. Lineage (NCBI taxonomy): Eukaryota > Metazoa > Chordata > Mammalia > Rodentia > Bathyergidae > Fukomys > Fukomys damarensis. Next base: position 26,143,915 of record NW_022900920.1, on the reverse strand, counting down.
AGAGGCCAACCATGCCAAATTTGTCACAGAATGAAAAGTGAGCAAAGAGTCCATGTGGAATGATATGTATTACTCTCCAAGATGTGAGCACATTTGCTTTAAAACGCAGTTACTGGACCTGGGATTTAGCTCAGTTGGTTCTGCCACCTGCCTTGCAAGCGCCAAGGCCTGAATTCCATTTCTGGAACCAACGAATGAATGAATGAATGAATGAATGAATGAATGAATAAAGGCGGTTACTGATTGCTCCTGCCATAGCAGCAGGTTATTATATTTTTTATTTTTATTTTTTGGTACTGTGGATCGAACTTGGGTCCTTGCACTCGCAAGGCAGGTGGTAGAACCACTGAGCTAAATCCCTGGCCCAAGGTTATTATTATTTTTTTCTTTTTTCTTTTGGCACCAGGGATGGAACTCGGGTCCTTGAGCTTGCAAGGCAGGCCACCAAACCGCTGAGCTAAATCCCCAGCCTGGTTATTATGTTTTTGTTTTTGTTTTTTTTTTAAGTGCAAATACCCTTTCTTGCAGGCCCTGTGAGCAGCTACGTGTGTACAATATTCTCCAAGTATTCTAGAGTATTTTACAAAGAAATGTGCTTTCCTTTTTTCCCAAAAGTTCCCACTTGCAGGAGGATTCTTTGTGACACATTGTGAAGCTGCTGTTGAGCAGAGGGTAGCACGGCACAACTCCAATGGGCAGCACTTCTCTGTGGAAGCAACTCCATCCGGCCTTGTAGGGTGACAGCACTGGATGCTCTGGCTGGAAAGATGTTTTTGTAATGCAGTGCGCAAGACCCTGTCCATGCATTCCCCTCTTAGAGTCAAGTTACATCAGAGTCAGGGACCTGGTCCTGGCAAAAAAAAGATTTTGCTGTGGACCAGAGAGGGCTGAGGCAAGATATGAATTAATCCACACAAGCATCTTCGAAGCTTCGAGGATATGGAAACTGAGGCCAACAGAGGTTAAGGGCTGTGTCCAAGCTCCCCAGGCCCCGTGCAGCAGGCCTGGGACTCGAACCTTTCTCTGTGGAGCTCCAGAACAGCCCTGCGCCATCCTCAGCACCCCTCCAGCCAGGAAGGGATCCGCGCTTGCTGACAGCAGCAGCAGTGAGACATCCATGACACTACAGCAGAATCCAAAAGGTGGCGTTCACGGGGCAGGAGAGGCGGTGGATCCCGGGCTGCCCGCCCCGCCAGCGTACCCCCTGGCAAAGAAAAGGGAGCAGGTGTGGGAGCCCCGTGCTTCAAGCGTAAGCTTTACACAGCTGGACGGGCTGGGAAGGGGAGTGTGGACAGATGTTAGCATCTCCTCCCCTTCCTGGGAAATAACTTTGCATTTGAAGGGTTGCAAAGAGGGAGCCAGTAAATCTGTAACTGGAGCAGCAAGATTTTACTTGGCTATACGAAGGAAGGTACACACAGGTGCCTGTCGTGTATGTGTGTGTGTGTGTGTGTGTGTGTGTGTGTAGACAGAGGGAGAAATCGATTTGAGTTGGAGGAAGGTTCAAGTTACATGTGATTGTTCAACTCTCCCCATTTGAATTGGCTTTTTGTTAAAAACAAAACAAAACAAAACAAAACACAGTCCTACCAGCCACCATTTATCGGGGACCCGCTATGTGCCAGGCATTGTTTTGGCCGCTTTTCGAAGTCTTTTTTTCTATAAAGAAAAAAAAATTGTTTTTATGCAGGTGCAACCAGAGACAAGTATTTTGTTTTCCCTTTCCGGTTAAGAGCGCCGTCCACCGTGCTCAGATTTGGGGCGAGCCGGGAAGGGTGTGGGGACGCGGCCGGGGGCGGTCCCTGCAGCGAGAGTCTCCACCTTTTATTTTGACCGGTCCGACGCGACAGGCTCGCACTAGGACCCAGGAGCCAGAGCGCCTCCGTCCGTCCTGTGGGTTCATTCAATCTCCCATACACACAGACCCACAGCGGGCAAGACCGACACACACGCGCAAACGCACACGCACACAGCTGCACGAAGCGAGGCTCGGGCAGTCAGGCCGGCTGCTCGCCTCGCCGCTTCCTCCTCGGTTCCAGCAGGCCGGGTCTCCCCGGGGAACCCCGCTCCTCCATGGGCAAACGCGGG
>NW_022900920.1:26141432-26141805 GCF_012274545.1 Fukomys damarensis | reverse complement strand
CCGAGGAGCCCGCTGGGGCCAAGCCCAGGTGCCCCTTCTCGGACATTTTCAACACCAGCGAGAACTCGATGGAGAAGCACATCAACACTTTTCTGCAGAACGTGCAGATTCTGCTCGAGGCCGCCAGCTACCTGGAGCAAATCGAGAAAGAAAACAAAAGTAAGTTTGGGGGCCCGGTTCCTCTCCAGCGCCCCGCCGTCTTTCTCGCCCACTTGGGCGACCCGTGTCGCCCCCCCATCCACCCTCGGCAGCAGAGCCGATGACACCGGAGAAAGGACACGCACGCACGCACAGAGCTGCTAAAGATGTAACAAAGACGGGCGCGGGGAGAGGGGCCGTTGTGTGTCCGTTTGTCGGTCTCGGGGCGCGGCGC
>NW_022900920.1:26139866-26141421 GCF_012274545.1 Fukomys damarensis | reverse complement strand
CAAAGACGGGCGCGGGGAGAGGGGCCGTTGTGTGTCCGTTTGTCGGTCTCGGCCGGCGGGGAGAGCCCGGCCGGGGACCTCGGACTGGTTTGCTGACCATCGAGCCTAGCCAGAGTTCCTCGCTGCGAGGTCGCCTTTCTTCCTTTTTAAAAAAATTTTAAATTCCTGTAGCCTTCCTTCTCCGGCAGACAAGTGTTTTTCTGTAGCTTGTTCGAGGGTGGGGTGGAGATCAGAAGCCGAAAGTTGGGGCCGTAGGCAGACCTCCCGGGCTCCAGAAAGAAAACGCGCAGGCACACACGCTACAACAATAACAACCGCCACCACCAAGCCTCTCCGCGCGGCGTGGGCTCAGGCTCCATCTCGCCCTCCTGTCTGCCTCGCTTTCTTCCTCCTGCAAACAGAGCGCTGGGCTCCGACCATCGCGTGCGCCCACACGGTCCCCTACGCCCCCGTTCCCTTTGGGTGCCACCGCCGTCGGCCCCCAAACCAACCGGCCGGCTGGTCAGGCAGCGGCAGCCGCTCGCCCGGGGAAACTTGGCCAGGGGGAAGCGGCTGCGAGGAAACTTTGGGACCTCCAGAAACAATAGTTGGGGAAGAAGGTGTGGGCTGTTGTGTGCGGCTTATTTTCCGGTAGCCGGCTCCCGAGTGAGCGCGCCCGGCAGCGCAGCAAACGCTTCCTGGGTCGATTTTTACCCCCCCCCATCCAGGTGGAGAGCGATGCCCGAAGCACCGGTGTTGGCGGGGGCAGCTGGGAACCCCACCCTGGCCGGTCTTCCTTTTTGTGTTTGTTTCATTTCTGTCCCTGCCAGCCGGGTCCCCTCAGCCCTCCCCAGGCAGTCAACCCGGCGCCTCCGCACAGTGCTCGGAATAATAGCTATGAGAAGGAAGCAGGGGCCGAGGCAGACTAACCGGCAGACTGGGGCAAACTGGATGTTTACTCGGTCAGAGCAAGTAGGAAGATCGAGGAGAGGAAACGATGGAGAGAGAGACAGAGAGGTCCGACTGCAACGTGTCAGGTCTCGCAGCCCCCCCCAACCCTCAAACATAAAAACACCTCTGCAAACCGACACCCCTGGCCTGCAGGGTTCAAGTAACCGTGTGTTGGCAGCGCTATGGTGGGGACGTTGTAAGACAAACCCTTGTGTTGCGGGTCGGCGGTGCGTTCCTTTCTTTCTAAGACTACCCTGTTTTTCTCGGAGTGTCTGTGCTGTGAGAGAGGCGCATCGTAGTCTGTGTAGCCGAGTAGCTGAGCGATTATTCAAGGGGGCGGGGGTCAGTGGTGGTGTGTGCATTCGTCTGGGACAGTTTCTGAAAAGGCAGGGTCGGGGGAGAGCTGGGTGAAGACGTGGTTTTGTTTGGTGTGTTTGCTTTTGTTGCAGGGGAAGGGGCGCGATTTCTTCAACTGCCCCCTCCCGGGTCCCGGTCCTCTGGAGTCAGCCCCTCGGCGCCGGCTCTGCCTGGGGGTGCTCCCAAAGAGGGCACCTTGGAGAGAGTGGCGAACCTGGTTTGCCCCCCTAGAACCCCTCCCCTTTTGCACCCGCAGACAATCGGCGAC
>NW_022900920.1:26125510-26139587 GCF_012274545.1 Fukomys damarensis | reverse complement strand
CCCCGAGAGGGGCTCGGGAGCCTTAGCGCCCCAAAGTCAACTTCGTGTGGGTAAATCGGCCAGCCCCTCGGCCCCGCAGCCCCCCTCCTCCGGCAGGCTCCCCGCAGGAGTATTTTTAGCTCTCTCGCCTCTCCGTCGCCGCTGTATGGTTCTAAATGACGTGATGCCAGCGGCCCCCAGATTTCCCCGAGAGCGTGGGGCACTGCGCCCTGCCTGGCTCGGCCGCAGGCACCCAGCTCCAGGCCGTCGCCCCCCTCTCCAGCAGCTCACGCAGGCGTGGGTGACCTCCTGCAAACTACGCGACCACCCGCCCGGTCCTCTATTATCCTCCCTGCAAACCGGAGCGGCCCGAGGGGGGACACTGTATCCTCCTCACTCCCTCCTCCCCAGTCCGGCCTAGGTCTCCCCAAATAGAAAACGGCAGGTCCTACATCAGTCTCGTTTTACTGGGGCGCTTCTTAGCGCTGGCTGTGCTCGCCGTTGTTTTCTGCTCGCTGCACACAATGCCCTCGCGTCACGGCGGTCCGCGTGTGCACAGCAATAACGCGAGTCGGGGGGCGGGTCGTACGTGCGCCGGGCTCGGGCACTGCGGGTCGCTCCGCGTGCGCGGGGCTTGTTTTGCTTCAGAGCTCGGCTCTCCGAAACGCTTACATCATTCAGTTGTGGGGGGAGGATCAGGGCGTTCGATTGGATTCCAGCATTTCCCAAGCCCCTGGTTTTTGGAAGGAAACAAGGACCGTAGCCTTCAAGTTATTATGTCGCGGAGGGGGGGGCGCTTAGGTTTTGTTTGTTGTACAAGGCTTTTTTTTTTTCCTTCTCTTTTTTAGGTCATTGCTGCAAAGGGCATTGCTAGCCGGCTCAGGTGCACAACCTCCCCGCCTTCATTTCTGCTAGTTCCCTTGTAATCGCTTGATCTCAGTTTCTCCGCCTCCTCCTCCTCCCCCCTCCCCGCTCGAGACACATGGTTTCCACATGGAGACAAACTTCTTTCCACGGACTGGACTTGACCTAGCTGTGTCATTCAGCCAATCGGTGGCTCCAGTCTCGTGTGGCGTCACACGTTGCTGAGGCCGGAGGCTGGGGGCGGGGCCAGGATGCCACCCAGGAAATCTCTGGGAGCTGTAGTGCAGCCAGCGGGTCCAGTCTCTTCTTAAAGGGACGCTCTTATTCCGGAGGCGAGGGTCAGTCCTCGAGTCTCCATCTGAGGTTCTTAGGGGCCTTGCCGAGATGCACCGACAGGCACTGGTCACGAGTTACACGTTCCATTTTTACGGTTTGCTAAGTACTTTTGGCAGGAGCGCGCTTTATTTTCCATTGTAGCCAGAACTGCTTTTCATTGCTTGGTTGAGGTGTCTGTACTAGGAGTGCTCAGCAAATTGTGACCTCAGGGTTCACCCAGTGATAAGGTGAACTTTCTTGAGGGATAGGTTCAAATGAAATCTCCCAGGGTCGGGGATTTAGCCCCGTGGTTCCTCTGCCTGTCTTGAAAGCACAAGGACCGAAGGTAAAAAACAACAACCTGACAACAGAAAATAAAATCTCCCAGTGTTGCCCTAGTGTACAAGTCAAAGGACTGCCTAAGAAATGCAGATAATTCTAAAATGCCAATCGATTTGAATCCCTATAAATCTCAAACTGAAGGCCTCTAGAAACCCTCCGGAAACATTAATTATGGGGCTGGGGATTTAGCTCAGTGGTTCCGCAGCAAGCACAAGGACCTAAGTTCGATCCCTGGTACCAAAAAACAAAAAACAAAACAATCGTGAAGGCTCTGACCCTGTTATCACAATTTGGGAAATTATATGTCAACAATCTGTGGCAGTGTTGCCTGATACGGAAACCAGTAGCAATTAACAGCTAATAATTAGAAAAAAGCCTAGTCGCCCCTCCACCTTTGGAAAAGGTTAAAACTGAAACGGAGGAAGAGAGTCACAAAGAGGTGCTATATACATAAACACTGGAGAGAAACTGGCTTCCCAGAGTCTGGGAATTAGGAGAGGGGGCACCATTTCAGAGTAGAAAGCTATGGGCTGCTCTCTATAGCGGAAAAGCTGGGTTTGAAGGTGCAGGGTTTTCCTAGGAGCACAGGTGCAGAAGCAGCAGTCCCTTGCGGTGCTGTCTTCCCCCGCCCCCACGCCTGACTTAACCTCCCGACCCTGAAACCGCTGCTCCCATCCAGCAGGTCCAGGGCAAGCAGAGCTTCACAGTCTTGCCTGTGTTTGGCTCGGACTTGTCTACAATGCCCTCATTCTCTAACTCTTGAGGTTTCTGGATCCTGCACTCCCTTCATTCAAGACCTAGGTCAGTTCCTACCTCTGCCACAAAGCTGTCGCAGCTGTTTCATCCCACTTGGCTCTATTTCTTGATTTAAAGTAATTGAGAATGAAAGTTTGGCAGTCACATGGAGCAGGGCCCCAAATTCCTACTGTGCTGCTTACGGGCCCACACTGAACTTGCACACGTTACTCGGCCTTCTGAGGTTCCATTTTGTAAAATGGGCATAATGATAACACCACCCTCACATAATTTCTGAACTAAATTAAGCACTGCTCTTAAATATTTAAAGTACCTTAAGTCAAACAGCTGCTCAATAAACTACCTTTTCTGAGCTCCTTTTTAGTTTTTTAAGACAGGGTCTTGCTATGTAGTTCAGGCTGGCCTGGAACTCACTGTGTAGGTGAGGCTGGCCTCGAATTCAATGTGATCCTCCTGCCTCAGCCTCCCGAGTGCTGGGATTATAAGTGTGTGCCACCATGCTGGCCTTTTCTGAGGCTTTGACGATCAGTACCATGAAATGAGATTCTCTCCTTCCTTCCTGTGCATTAGCTTTATTCTGGCAGGGAGAGTATTAGCATCTTAGGGGAAAAGAGGACAGTATTTCACTGTTACCTGTTACATATTGCATGTCACTGGGCATAGAGTAGACACTTGCTATAAATTTCTTGGTTAGACTTATCATTTCCTGGTGATCAGATGTGGAGGCTAGGACACATGATTCTGAAGACTTGGGGCAAGGTTGGAAATTTTTAAGGCCCTCTGGTAGTTAAGGTCAGGCCTGCAAGGAAATGATGGGTCAGGTTTGGAGAGCCCAAACTGCCTTCTATCAGCAGCTGTGATCCTGAGAAAGGACAAGTTACTGCTTTAACAGGAGGGGACTAGGGTGGCTCTGGCTAAAATGGAAGGCTTTGATGGTAACGAGTGTTTGTGTGCTTCACATTTCTGCAGGGGAGCCCCTAACAGTGAGTTCTGCAGGGGAGCCATCTGACAGTCCACATATATGCATAGTAGGTGCAGGTGCTTTTTGTCTGCAAAGTGTGGGCTGATATATGGTAGGGATGGGGAGAGTGGTATGAAGAGCGCTGTTACATCAGGTTTTTCTTTCTTCTGCTCTTAAATATGTTCCCCAGATTCAACTTTTCCCCCCAGGTTTAAATATGACCTCTGCCCCCTGGTAAATGCTAGTGGTAGACTTTTGAGAGTAGCAAGTGGCTTTTGGCATCCCAGAGTCCCTGGGATCGGGTACTTTGTCCAGGGGTTCCAGGGAACAGGAAGTTAGGAAGTTACAGAAGCTGTATTGCGTTGTTCCTACTTGGGGAGGAAAAGGAGGCTCCACCATCTACCAAGCAAGGCAAAGCACCTTCCTGCCTATCTTCCCTATCTAGTCCAGACACTCTGATACACACTCTCAGAAACAGGATCTTCATTCCGAGAAACAGGGAAATGAAGAAGGTGCCACTATGCAACAGCAACCATTAATGGCACTCACAGTATTAGTACTGGCTTCCATTTACTGAGCACTGACTATTTACTAAGTATGAAGCTAAACGTGTGTTACCGCCTCCGATCTTCACAGTAACTCTGAGACACATGTGACTTTATGATCTTCATTTTACAGAGATGGGAACCAGGGAGCAGGGATGCTGGGTAGCTTTCCCGAACATCACATGGTGAGTTAGTGGCAGTGCTGAGTTTGCAATCTAGGCCTCTCATTCCAAGCCTGTGGTCTGAGCCATACACACGTGTACTCATTTTACAGCCAGGGACTGAAGTCCAGACAGGTGAAACGACGTATTCCAGGTCACCCGGCAGCGTGCAGCAGAACTGGGGTTTAGAATACCCCGTCAACTGTCCAAAGCCTTCCCTGCACACACCTTGCTTAGGAGAGGTTTAGAAGCGAGGCTGGAGACAGAATAGCCAGCCCTCCTGGCCCTAACTCAAGTGTAGGGCTCCTAGGAAACACCACCCCCTCTTACTGCCTTTCCCGAGTCTGTCCTCTGGGCATAGTAGAGGACTTGGGGCTGTTGCTATGGCACTGAGGCAAACAGCAGGTTCATCAAAAGCTGGGTCTTTTGCTTCTTTTCTCGTGGCCACGAAGATTTGCATCAGTCATTGTGGCTTATTCTGTGTTAGACCCCCCACTGTACTGCACCCCTCCTCCCTACTGCCATCCCTTTCTATAAATACAGTTGGATAAATATTGATTTAAACTGGGTTTCTGGAGGAGAAGCACATGCTTACCCCAGCCTGGTTTCACTTAGATACCACTAGCATGTCAGACTTGACACACCTAACCCCCAAAGGTCTGGCTTCCCAGTAACCCAGTTTGGGGAGATGAGTTGTGGTTTTGTGGCTTCTGAGTTTCACGAAAAAGGGAGAGGAAGAAAAAGAAGTAAAAAAGGAACAACCCAGCAAGAAATGGGAATCTTGCAGCCTGAAGTAAACAGCTTTCAATAGGCCAGAATGGAAGGAGTTGTCTGGTAGTCTGACTTTCTGTTCCAGGCTCTCCTCCCATTCAACATTTGGGGTGTCGCGTCCAAATGACGCAGGTGCCAAAGCAGAGCGTCAGGACCTGAAGGAGCGCCACTATCCTCACTCTGAGGTCAGGGAGGCAGAGGTCCAGAGCAGGACAGTGACTGCCCAAGCTGACCGCAGGGGCAGAACCAGGCCTTGCTTCTCTGCGTTCCTCTGCCTGATAGGAGAATGGGTTCCAGACAGAGCCCCAAATGGCTTTCGTTTCACAGGTCAAGTGCTCATAAAGTCAGCAGTTCTCAACCCGGTGTACTGATCACAGGGTGTGTCAGGTTACTGCAAAGGTCATTGCAACATTCTCACTCCCCTTTCAAAATGAGGCTAATTTGGGCCGGGGATGTAGCTCAGTGGCGCCACGCCTGCCTCGAAAGCGCAAGGTCCTACGTTCAACACCCAGTTCCCCCCCCCCCAAAAAGAGGCTTGTTTGAATTTGCCATACTTAAAAAATGTTTTCTTTTACCTATGGGTGATGGGCATAAGAGCCAGAGGTGGTAGCAGTGGTGAGATGGCTTCCCCTGAGCCTTAGCTGAGGAGGAGGAGAGCACGTCTTCCTGGGGGCTTCTCCTTCTGAGGCTAGGGTGTGGTTACAGCCTCAGCCCGGCTGGAGTGGGTGTGGGTAACTTCAGTTCCCCACGGTCAGACACCTGCTCTCTGGCTCTTCTGCTAAGTTTCAGGGAAGCACTTGTCTCTGACAGCACTGTCCCTGGGTGGCCTGGCCAGAGGTGTGAAATCTGTCAACAGCTGACTGGGATCTCTCTGGTCAAAAACACAGTAATGGGCACTGGAGCCAGAGACGCCTCTGCGTCCACATCATCTCATCATTTTGAAAGTTCAGCTGACTCTTTCTTTGAGCAGTATATCTCTGGAAAACACATGTGAACAGGGCCCCTTTGTAAAAAATGTCATGAAATGCCGGTCATTCTTCCAAAGCAAGGTCCCAGCAGGACGGTCCCTGCCCTCATGATGTATGTACTCTTTCTCAGTGCCAGATTTTGGGAATTCGGTTGTCTTAAAGTGAACCCCAAGAGCTTCTGATGGCATTTGACTTGGGTTCTAGCCATCATCAGAGACAGAGTAAAAGCTTACCCTGGGCTTCCCAGAGAAGTGGCTCCTTCCCTTGCTGCCCGTTGCCTCCAAACTCATTTTTTCCAGATTTTTTTTTTTTTTTTAATGGTACCAGGGATTGAACTCAGACCCTTGCACTTACGAGGCAGGCAGTGGAACAACTGAGCCAAATCCCCAACCCTCCAAACTCATTTTTAAAACACTCTGTGTTTCTCCTTGTCATTTCTACAGATCTGACTGTCGAAGCTTAGGAAACCAAGAACCATGTAAAAGTCTTGTAAATGAACGTGTCAGCTCTCAGTTCTTTACAGACTCGGGCCTTCTGCTCCAGAGCCCTGTCAAGCCCACTCTACCATACAAAGTGCCCTTGGCCACACACCTCTATCATCTGGCTCCATGTCTGCAGGGAAATTTAAACACAGCAAAACTAGAAAGATAAACACACTGTCCTGAGGGAGAGGGAAATTGGGAAAGCCAAACTTCAGCCAAAAAGGGGGATTGGATTATATTGAAATACATTGAAATATATTATTTTTATCTTTATCACCATTGGCAGGGACACCCAAATGCAAGTGATTGGGTACCAGGTAGAATATTGTATTCAAATGGGGGCAGGCCCCAGACTGTTCTATTTCTGGCTGTGGGAGACAAGTATGGTCTGCAGGGACCCAGAGTGACCTTATGGCATTCATGCCTGTTATTTTCCTCTTGCCTCTACTCCAGCCTGACCATCCCCACCCTATTTTTTGGCCACCAAGACTCCAAATGCCTTGCATATAACTTTCATTCCTTCCACCAGCTGTAAAATTTAGTTCAATGCCACAAATAATTTCTAAAACTTGCCAGGACCCAAGAGCTGTGGTTTGCAATTCCAAAGGAAGGCATGTAAGATCTCTAGTTCTAGTCAAAAAGAAACCAATAAACAATTCTAGTCTTGTCTCCTGGGAGTCTGATAACCTGTTCCCAAGAGGGCTGCTGACAACTACAGTCTCTCTTCTGTTTTCCAAGGGAATAGTCCCCCGTTTACTGGGCATTTACTGTGTGCCATAACAATGCTGAGTGCTTTGTATCAAATCCTCAAAAACATCCAATAGGCGGTGCTGTAATTACCCTCATTTTATAGGCAAGGGAAGCCTTAGCCTTAACAGGGCTGGTTAACCTTCCAGGGCCACATGCTAACAACAGTGGAGCTAAGAGTCAAACCCAATTTCTCTTTCTTTGGCAGGGCTCTTGGAGAAGCCCCAGAGTATGAAGTATGAGTAGCAAGAGGTGAGAAATGAAATCTGGGATGTTTGGAGGCAAGGCTGAGAGCACCGTGGAGGGTGCCACCCTAGGGTGAATCCTTTTCTCTCCAGTTGTCCTAGGGCAGAGAGAAGGCAGCCAAAACCTTCTGGGGCTCTTTGGGTATCGACCTGAAAGCAGGACAGACCCTTTCTCTGGAGGGCGATGGCCTAGGGTGTTCCAGCTTTCCTGCACCCCCTGGGGAACTCACCCAACCAGTAGGGCTCCTGTAGCTCCGCACGCCAGGCTGTCAGGGCTGAGAATCCACGCCCTGTCAGGCTGCATAGGGCTTCCTGAAGGTGCCCCAGCTTGTAGGGCAACTGGGCTGTCCTGTGCTCTGGGCCAAGGGCTCTTGCTGAGAAGCCTGAGGAAAGACGCAAGTGTGTGCTGTGAAGATGAACGTGGGGCCTTGGCTGCCACCCTGACAGTGTGAGCCAGCTGGTTCTAGTTGAATGCTGGCCCACCCTCTTCTTCAGGATGCAGATCTAGGAAACAAGAGTGATCTTAAGTATAACTGGGTTCATGTCGCTCACTTCTTTAAAGCCTTTCAATAGTTTTACTGTCTCCCTTAGAATAAAAGTCAAACTTCTCATCACAGACTCCAGCCTTACTGTTTGTGGTGAATGTGGCTCAAGGATGGGCATCTTGAGATCTCCCAGAAGCTGTCAGAAACAGGGCTCCTGGCCCTGCTGAATCCAAATCTGTACTTACCGTGATTCTCAGGTGATTTGTATGCTTAAAGTTTCAGGAGCTGCCTTAAGCAGCCTTTGGGATCTTCTCTGATCCCCTCCCCGCCAGTAAAGCCACCACTCCCTTTACCACTTAACCTGCTCAGCGGATTTACCACAATTTACAGCTGCTCATCCTCATTGTGTCTGGCTAGAATATAAGCACCTTGAGGACAGCAACAGAAGACGTTTTCTCCACTATGCCATGTTCAGCATTTCACTGGGAGCCAGAATGTGACAGATGTTTAAGGAATATCTGTTGAATGAATGCTGAGTTTTTTTGCCTTTAAAATTCTGACATAGTGTTTTTCAATAAGGGAGCTATTGGTAGAACAGTTTTTGTGCAGATTAGTATAGAATGTTGCAGGATTTAATATCCTGGGTGTCGCCACATGCCACTGGAACCCCCTGGTCATTGTAACTCTTACACGTTTCCAAAGCCACTCCCTAAAAGAACAGAATGGCCCTTGACTGAGAGCATTGGCCTAGCCAGTTTTGTCTGCTCTGTCTGACTGACATAGCGTGATTCATGTGGTGGGGTCCGAGAGTCAGAAGACCCAGGTGTGAATGTGCTCAATGACTGTGTGACGTTGGGCAAGTCACGTACCCTTTCTGGACCTCATCTACAAAGTAGGGGTCTCAGCCTTAATGCTGAGGGTTAATGGCACTGACTGTAGGAGCAGCACTGCGTGCACAGTGCAGCCATTCCCCGGCAACTAGTAGGCAAATGGGTGCATTTTGTCTTAGGTTCTCCCTGCAGAATCCCAGCATCCAAGAACCAGAATGCGAGAGCTGGAAGAGAGGGTGCGATCACCCATGTCATTGGACAGGCAAGAGCCTGTTCATAAATATTACACTGAGCTGAGCGCTCAGACACAGGCAGCCGGGGCTGGGTGTATGATTTAGCACCCAGGGCTTGCCTGGGCCTACAAGTGACCTCCACTGTCTGTGCCACGGGGAAGGGAGCCGTGATGTCAAGGCGTGGGGGTAGGACCACCCCAAATCTGCTCCTGGCAGGGGAGGGAAGGAGGGCTACCCAGACCTGTGCAAGAACGTGGGGCATCCTCACAGCGGCAGGAGAAGGCCTCTGGCAGTCTTTTTATTTTTCTGGTTTTTAAGGCTTTAGAATTAAGTTGCATTTAACTTTGAAAGACTAGCTCATTGTTACCAAAGCCTGGCATACACAACAAAAAAGGAAACCATAGTTTACTCTTGCTTTTGAGTATAGATGCAAAAATTCAAAACAAAATATTATGCGATTAAAAGAATAACACACAGGGCTGGGGATTTAGCTCAGTGGTTCTGCCGCCTGCCTCACAAGCACAAGGACCCAAGTTTGATCCCTAGTACCAAAAACAAAAACAAAAACTAAAGAATAACACACCATGGCTGACCAGCTTATATGCCAGATACAGCTGCAGATCTTCTCACACTAGAGTACAAATCCAAGTTACAGGAGAATAATGTCATTCCAGAAAGAAATGATGAAAAGTCTTTTGAATAAGTTATTTGGGAGGTATTCCTCAGGAAAGCAACTGTTGCACACAGCAAAGACTGTTTACCTGTGGTGGTCTTTTGTTGGAGTGGCACAGTGAGGCCCACCCAGGGCTTGTGGTCATCACCAGTGGAGAAGAAGGTGACTCCACATGCATCCTTTCTCTAAGGAAGAATGAGCCTTGAACCGAAACCCAAAGCAGCTTTGATTCTTTGGGAGTGTATTCCCAAAGGACGGGGGCCCCAATTGGGTTGAAAAGATCAGAAAAGCTATTCTACTTTAGGTTCTCAAATTATTTCTTAAACATGAATCAACCAGAAAAAAAGAATTGTAAAGTCCAGAAGAGAGCATAGGGCTTAAGGCCTGGCTTTTAACCCTTGCTCCATCAGCTTGTGGACTCAGGAAGTACTTTGCTGGGACTTGGTGCTCTCAGCTGAAAAATGGAGACTGGTTTGAGAAGTATGCTTAATAATATAAACTTCTATGACATAAACCACAAAAGGTCATTGGGGGAACATTCGTCTGACACGGCCCAAGCAAAACCTTTCCCAATGGCATACTGGTTGCTCCTGAGTAGGTTCCCCCAGAGTAAGAAACCTCTTAGACCCGCATTGACTGAGTCCTGCAATGCAGATTTCTTTTTGGATGATCCAAGTTCATGCAAAAAAGGAAAAGGACATTTGAGAGATTAATACATCCATTATAATCACTGAAATAGGCTGCTGTAATAAGGGCCATTTGATAAAATGTAAGAAGCCCTTTTCTAAGGGAAGAAATGGATCAGGAGGCAAGTTAAGTGCAGCTGTTTGAGCTTTTGCCAGTGGTCTGATCTCACCAGAAAAACTGGAGTTAGAAAACAACAAACTTCCAGTTTCCCCGATGTCGGATTAACACTGCCTCCCCCACTGCTGCCCACTCCCCACGTCCTCGCTTTCCCTTTCTCCGCGCGGGGGCACCTGGGCGGCTTGGTGCGTCTCCCTGTGGTTGGGAGGTCAGCGCAGGCAGCCCTGGCAACTGGAGCCCTGGGAGGCGGCAGCTACCTATCGGGTTTAGCATTACGTCATCCCTTCTAGACCCAAATTTATCTCGGCTGCACACAGACCCGCAGCTCTGAGCTGCCGCTGACTTGAGGAGAGCTTGCGCAGGAAGTTAAGCAAGGCTGACTCACTGGGCAGAACGAAGGTTTTCTGCCTCTCTTCATGTTTCTGGGCCTTGGGGAAAGGGGAGGGGAGGAAGCTGTGCTTGATGTTTTGGGGTGGGAGGTGTAGATATCTTTTATGGTTCTTATTTAGGACCTCAGAACTCAATCTCTCCCCAGCTTCAACCTTGAGTACTTGAAAGCAAACCCCTACCCCTAAAGAGAATTGCAGAAAACATTGCCAACAAGCGCTGGGGATTTAGCTCAGTGGTTCTACCACCTGCCTTGCAAGTGCAAGATCCCAAGTTTGATCCCTGGTGGGGGAAAAAAAAAAAGAAGAAGGTGAAGAAGAAGAAAACACTGCCAACGTGGTAAGCACTTTGCAGGTTCAGGGATGATCTCCGAAGCACCCAGGGTCGCCAACACAGTGGCTTTGGACTTGTAACTTAACCTCAGGGGCCCTTCTCTCTCTCCCATTTGCAGTACATCAGCCTCATTGTTATGAATGTTTGAAATAATTACTTGGAAATTAGCATGTAGTAAATAGTGCAGGAAGGCTGAGGATGCAGCTCAGGGGTAGAACATTCGTCTATCATGTGAGAGGCCTCAGGTTTAATCCCCAGCACCACACAAAAGTACACTGTATGGGGAAGAGAATCCTAAACATTGAAAGCTTTGCCTGCTTCCTGAAGAAGGTGGACTGTCCCCAACAGGATGTGATTGTGACAAGGCTGGGGGACTTTTTCCATTTTCAATGGAAGGGGTGAGGGAGAGACACTGACTTAAGGGAGGGGACAGACAGAACAGACACTGAGTACAGACCCAGGTTCCTTTTTCAGTGGACTGTGGGAGCCTGGCTTTTTCCCACCTGCCACCTACATTTGTATTGGAAACTGAATTCATCTGCACAAAAGCGAAGCCCTAGTTGCCTCTGGGTTCCCTCAGGCTGAGGCTTGTGCTAAGGGATGCTTTGTGGGTAACATCACTATCCTGAGGATACAGCCCTGTGCTTTGTGCTGTGCGAGCCCCTGGTGGCTTGCGACCACGCAAGGCCTTCAGGAGGGAGCTAGAGCAGGAAGGAGGAACTTTTGAGCTGCTTCTAGAAAAATTGGAGCTTTCTGTGTGTGAAGTGGCCCTTAACACTGCTCACTGACACCAGCACCTCTATTTCACTTCTTCACGTGTGCAGATGACCTTTGGGTGATTGTTCTGTTACTGTCTCCCCATCTGCCTCAGCCATGGTTCTGAAAGGGCTAAGTCTCCTAGAAGCCAAAGGTGAGAGGCCAGGTCCAGGCCCCACATACCTACTTGACCTCTTACCTGTTTCAGTTCTGTATCTATGGAATTAAATCCATCTTGAATTTGTGTGCATTTTTAGTTGTACTACTTTTCTTGATTACATGTCACTTAGGCTTACTGTTAGATAAAATAGACTTTTATTTGCATTAAAAAATGTCTTTTAAATTCCTGGGGTAGTCCTTGGCAATTTATATCTAAAGTTTAAAGGGGTTCTGCAAGTGGTAGAAATTAACTTTCAACCTAATGACTTCTACCCTCAACTCACAGATGTTCTGAGTAAGTGGTATTTTCTTTTAAATAATTTCTTTGCACCCCTACCCAACATGTTCCTTACTGAGGATAGAGGAGGGTGGTTGTTACCAACACCCAATGGGAGAGCCCAGATCTGAAATGACCTAGCCAACAGCTGAAAAAACAGTTCCTTTTTTAAAACTTTAAAACAAAAAATCTCCTGTGGCTCGTGAATACCGTTCATTCTGAGTCTCTGAATTTGATGGAACATCTATTTCTTAAATGTTGTGCCAAGTGTAATATTTCAAAGGGCTGGCAGAATTTTCCAGCTTGTGACCCCATTGGGAGATCTTGTTCACTCTGGGGGGAAAAAGTACAAGGGAGAGGGTGTTAAAAAGCCACGTGAAACCCATAAGCTTTTTGAGAGGGTAAGATATCCATGCCAAGATGGTATTTTCTGCAGCAGCCAATAGCATGAGTACAGAGAAAGAGAAATTCTCCCCTCACCAAGAGCTTCCTGCTATTTTGAGTGTCCACCAGGTTAGAATATTAGGAGAGGGAAGAAGTTATGAATCTGTTCACAGTTACTAGCTTGTTCCTAGACCATTCAGCAATTCCAATTCTCTTGTCCTTCCTCTCCCTAGCTCTCAACTGGAAGTGATTTTGTGCCTCAGGAGAGGTATGGCAGTGTCTGGAGCCATTTTTGTTTGTCATGCCTGAGGGGTAGCAGTGTGTTACTGGCATATGGTGGATAGAGGCCAGGGATGCTGGTAAATATCCTATAATATATAGAACAGAAACCAATTTCAAGAAAGATTTATCTGGCTTCCAATGACAAGAAAGCCAAGGTTGAGAAACCTACCCTGGTCTGGACTTTGAGGACTTGCTACATGGAGGAATTAGAGAGTAGTGGTGACAGCAGCCAGTGGCTGCTTTTTACTGTGGTCCCTGCTTGCTTAAGCTACTGCCTTCAGTTATCTCTCAGAGTTTTGGAGAAGACAACTGTCATCAGTATATACTAACTGTTCAGATTATTTAATCTTCACAGTAAGCCCTACTGAATATATGCTTCTTGAGAGCAGGGTTCACGTCTGTTTCTCTCATTACAGTGCATGTGAATCTGATTCAGTGCCAGAGACATAGCAGGCTGTCAACATTATGGATAAATGGAGGAATTATATCCATCTTATTTTTATTTTTTGGTGTGGGGGGGTCAAACTCAGGGTCTTGTGCATGCTAAGTAAGCCCTCTACCATTGAGCCGTGTCCCCAGCTCAATATCCATTTCATGTATGAGGAAAATGAAACTTGAAGAAGCCTAAACGACTAGCTTAAGAGCCAGAATCCGGATTTGAACCGAACTTGCTGTAACTCCAGTACCCAAATCACTTACCGCTGAGTTACATCCTCTTTTAGCACCACACTGAGTTTTCTGGTGTCTCGAAACACTACTGCTTTCCAAGTCCTCTGTCAGGCACCTCCTCAAAGTCTTAATCTTGGCACTAGAGAAGGAACGAGAGAGGATAGAATTTTAAAAAGATTTAAGAACTTGTCTGTGTGGAAGCCCTCTCTGGTTCTGATGATAAGATCCCTTATTCGTTAAGTAGTGATTTTGGTTACTCAGATGTGCATGCTATCCTGGGAGATGGGTTACTTTTCTCATTTTGTAGATGAGGAAAACGAGGCACAGAAGTCACATGAGAAAAGTACAGTAGCAGTAGAGGACTGAACATGGTACTTCGGATAAGCAATCCTCCAGTCCCTGGACACCCGCGGGGAGTCGCTGAGAATAGAGTTGCCCGCAGGAATAGACTTACAAGTTTCTCAAATCCTTCCCTCTCAGAAGCAAAGCCCTGGTAACGTCTTAGTCGGGAGGAAGAAAAGGAGACCGGAAGAGACTACACTTCCCGGCGGTCACTGCAGAATCCCGCCTGGCACAGGCGCACTGGGGCGGCTTGCGTACTACGACTCCCGGTGCGCACAGGACGGGGGCGGGGCTTCACGTCCCGTGGGGGCAGAGAAGGGGGCGGGC